>NC_049904.1:34130809-34476917 GCF_001411555.2 Juglans regia
CATTGTTAGTAGATGGATTTAACTTGAGCATTTGAAGTACTTTACGTTGTTTGAACCTATTGATACCTAAAGGTGTATTGTTATATTTTTGAGGTTATTGGGAGATTGTGGACCCCTTTTGGTTTATGTTTTGTAATGATAACTTATGGAGTTTTGTTATGGCTATTTGGAAAAATATGAATTGTGTGCTAAACATGAAGTCCTTGGAGTTTTAAGTGCTGGAAGAGACAGGTTTGTTAGTGACATGAGTTAACTCTCCGGACCCTCGGGTACGGGGCGTTACAGTTGGTATCAGAGACAGGTTTGAGGTTCTGCAGACTATAGAGCGTAAGATCATGGAGTATAGATAGGCTTTAAGAAATCATTTTCAGATTGGATGTGATGGTGGAGTGGGTTATGAGGAAGAATATCATAGGTATTCGAGGTCTTAAATTTTACGAACTTTAGGAATGACTTTGATGTGTAGGATTTTGTAGGTCTATGAGTGGAATTCATGTTGTTTGTGGTTTGGTTTGATTTTGGAGACTTTTATTAAATAGATTTGATGGCGTTAAAGTTTTAGACTTTGGAGTTTAATCATTACTACTGTTGCGCGTACTTCTTTTCTCTTTATTACAGGATGCCACCTCGTCGTCGCGAACGAAGTATGTCGGACTTGAACGTGAACGAGAACGAAAGGGGAGCAAACCCGAGTGCTTCTGAAGTACTACGAGCAGCAGCTCATCAGTTAATAGACGATCTCGCGCAAAATCCCGTAGGTCGCCAACGCAACTCTAATGAAGGAGGTGGTAACATAGAACAGTTCAATCGGATGCACCCCCCTTCATTTGATGGCAAAGGCGAACCCACCTTAGCTGAAGATTGGGTGCAAGATATTGAGGAAATATTGCGGGTGTTAACCTGCACAGATGAACAAAAGGTGGCATATGCAACTTTCAAACTGACCGGTGAGGCAAAAAGATGGTGGATCTCAGAAAGAACTATCCGAGAAGCAGGGGGAACAGAAATAGTCAGTTGGCCACATTTTAAGCAGATTTTTCTTGAGCGATTTTTTCCAAGCTCGGCTCGAGAGGACAAGGCAATGGAATTTGCCACTCTGGTGCAGGGATCCATGACGGTGCACCAATATGCAGCTAGATTCATTGAATTATCTCGTTTTGCTGCGTATCTGATTCCTGACGAAGAAAAGAAAGCGCGTAAATTCGAACAAGGGCTGAATGAAAAACTTTATGAGCGAGTAGTGGGCTTCCAGATTCGAAATTTCTCAGAATTGGTAGATAAGGCCACAGTTTTTGAGCGAAGCCTTCAAAGGAGCGCTGCATTGCACGATCAGAAGAAGAGGACTATTTCTTCGGGGCCCCATTTTGGTATGGACCAAGGAGCGTGGAAAAAGAGAAATGAAGGTAGTAGCTCAGGAAAAAGAATGGTTCAGGGCACCCATCAAGCGTATCAATGTAGAACTTGCAACCGAGTGCATACTGGAGTATGCAGGAAGGAAGCGGGACTATGCTACCGTTGTGGCAGATCGGGCCATTATCTCAGGGACTGCCCTCTACGATTGGATAACAGCAGGCCCCCACCACCACCTAGAACAGAAGGGACAGCGCGAGGCAACATGCAGCATACTACTGCACCTGCAAGGGTTTTTGCTCTGACACCTGGAGAGGCGGAGGATAGGAATGATGTGATCACGGGTATGACTTCTTGGTTATGTTTTTAAGATATTGATTTGTGGATTACGATTAAGACTTAAAAATTTTAGTTCATGAATGATGTTGATTATGACCACAGGTACTATTTCTTTGTTTTCTAAAAATGCCACTGTACTATTTGATTCGGGAGCGACACATTCGTTTGTTTCCATGACCTATGCTCGATTTTGCACCTTAGAAACTGAAGAGTTAAAGTCCAAGTTGGTGGTTGCGACCCCAACAGGAAATTCGGTAGTCTGTGACAAGTTCCTACCAGGGTGTCCTTTATTGATTGAGGGAAGATTGATGCCAGCAGATTTGATAGTGTTTAACATGTTTGGGTTTGATGTAATCTTGGGTATGGATTGGCTGGCTTGCTACCACGCCAGCATAGACTGTTTTAAAAAGGAAGTGATATTTAGGCCCCCAAAAGAAAGTGAATTTCGATTCTCAGGTTCAAAAGTGAGGATGCATCCACCCATCATATCTGCCGTTCAAGTTGGGAAATTGTTACGAGATGGTTGTCAGGGATTCTTAACCTGCGTGGTAGAAGTACCAAAAGAGGAGTTGAACTTAGAGCAGATACCTGTGGTGAGAGAATATCCAGAGGTTTTCCCAGAAGATTTACCTGGACTCCCGCCCGAGCGGGAAGTGGAGTTTACTATTGAACTAGCTCCAGGCACGGCACCCCTTTCAAAAGCACCTTATCGAATGGCACCGTCGGAGTTAGTGGAACTCAAGGAACAATTGCAAGACCTGTTGGATAAGGGTTTTATCAGGCCCAGTGTATCACCTTGGGGAGCTCCAGTCCTCTTTGTGAAGAAGAAGGATGGATCGATGAGGATGTGTATTGACTACAGGGAACTCAATCGTGTGACCATAAAGAATAAGTACCCGCTACCCCGTATAGATGATCTGTTTGATCAGCTCCAGGGCGCTCAGGTATTTTCAAAGATTGATCTTCGATCGGGTTACCATCAATTGAAGATCAGAGCAGAGGACGTAGCTAAGACGGCGTTTAGGACTCGTTATGGCCATTATGAGTTTTTGGTCATGCCTTTTGGCCTGACTAATGCCCCAGCAGTATTTATGGATTTGATGAACAGGGTGTTACATGAATTTTTGGATAAGTTTGTAGTTGTTTTTATTGATGACATATTGGTTTACTCCAAGGGCAAACCCGAGCATGAGGAACATTTGAGGCTGGTACTTGGGACACTCAGAGATAAAAAGTTGTTTGCTAAATTGAAGAAGTGTGAATTTTGGCTTGATTCAATCGCATTTCTGGGGCATGTAGTTTCGAAAGATGGCATTTCAGTGGACCCGGGAAAAGTAGAAGCAGTGGTTAATTGGCCGACGCCGAAGAATGTGCATGAGGTTAGAAGTTTCTTGGGATTGGCGGGTTATTACCGTCGATTCATTGACAGTTTCGCCAAGATAGCAGTTCCTCTCACAGCACTCACCAAGAAAAATAATAAGTTTGAATGGACAACAAAGTGCGAAGAAAGCTTTCAGGAGTTGAAACGGAGATTAGTGACGACTCCGGTATTAGCAGTTCCCACGGCTAGAGGGGGATTTGTAGTTTATAGCGACGCGTCAAGGCTTGGTTTGGGGTGCGTGCTGATGCAACATGGGAAGGTTATTGCATATGCCTCACGCCAACTGAAAGCGTACGAGCAGAATTATCCCACGCATGATCTGGAGCTTGCAGCCGTCATTTTTGCACTTAAGATTTGGAGACACTATCTGTATGGGGAAAAGTGTGAGATTTACACGGATCACAAGAGTTTGAAATATTTCTTCACCCAAAAAGAATTAAATATGAGGCAGAGGAGATGGCTCGAGTTGATCAAGGATTATGACTGCACCATCAACTATCACCCAGGCAAAGCTAATGTTGTAGCCGACGCCTTGAGTAGGAAGTCGGTGGGACCAGCAGTTGCAGCCCTCACCACTCAACATAGGTTGTTAATGGACCTAGAAAGAGCCGGTATTGAGGTTATCACTAGTGATACAAGTACCTTCTTGGCCAATTTGATAGTTCAACCAACCTTATTAGATAGAATCAAAGCTGCTCAGAAGGTGGATTTAGGGTTGGTGAAACTAGTGGAAGAAGTCGGGAACGGGGACAGATCTGACTTTAGCGTTTCCGAAGATGGAGTTTTAAGATTTAGAGGTAGATTATGCGTGCCAGCTAATGAAGAACTGAAAAGAGTAATTCTTGAAGAAGCACACCGTTCTTTATACACAGTTCACCCAGGGAGTACCAAAATGTATCGGGACTTGAGAGAGTCTTTTTGGTGGAATGGTATGAAAAGAGAAATTGCTAAATTTGTAGAACAATGCCTAACTTGCCAACAGGTGAAGGCGGAGCATCAGAGACCAGCCGGATTACTACAACCACTCCAGATCCCAGAGTGGAAGTGGGAGCATATCTCCATGGACTTTGTGACGGGCCTACCGAGGGCATTGAGCGGACAAGATGCTATATGGGTGATCGTGGATCGCCTAACAAAAACTGCTCATTTTGTGCCTATTAAAGTTTCTTATAAATTGGACAAACTAGCTGAATTGTATGTGCGGGAAATAGTGAGGTTGCATGGGGTACCGGTATCCATTGTGTCAGATAGAGACCCTCGTTTCACTTCCAAGTTCTGGCAAAGCTTACAGGAAGCAATGGGTACTAAGTTAAATTTCAGTACTGCATTTCACCCTCAGACAGACGGACAGTCAGAAAGAACTATTCAAATCTTGGAGGACATGTTGAGGGCATGTGTGATGGATTTTAAGGGAACTTGGATGCACCATTTACCGTTGGTTGAGTTTGCTTATAATAATAGTTTCCAGGCTAGCATTGGAATGGCACCCTATGAGGTTTTGTATGGTAGGAGGTGTAGATCTCCATTGTATTGGGATGAAGTAGGTGAAAGGAAACTTTTGGGACCAGAGATTATTCAGCAGACTACAGAGAAGATAGATATCGTTCGGGCAAGAATGAAAGCAGCTCAAAGCCGACAAAAGAGTTATGCAGACAAGCGTCGCCGCCAATTGGAGTTTGAGGTGGGAGACAAAGTATTTTTGAGAATAGCACCTACGAAGGGAATTATGAGATTTGGAAAGAAGGGCAAGTTGAGCCCAAGATATATTGGGCCATTTGAGATTCTTGACCGGATTGGACCAGTGGCTTATAGAGTAGCACTTCCACCGGCACTTGCGGGAGTGCATAATGTATTTCATATTTCCATGCTGAGGAAATATATTCCCGACCCGACGCATGTTATTGACTATGAACCACTTCAGATTCAGGAGGATATGACTTATGCGGAAGAGCCAGTTCGGATTTTGGAAAGGAAAGAACAAGTGCTACGGACTCGAACTATCCCTTTTGTTAAAGTGTTGTGGAAAAATCATGCTATTAGTGAAGCTTCTTGGGAGTTGGAGGAAGAAATGCGAGATAAGTACCCACGACTTTTCGATGGGAGTTTCGACAATTTATAGCAAATTCTGAGGACGGAATTTTTTTTAAGGGGGGGAGGATGTAAGACCCAGCATTGCTAGACCCATGCACGCGGTTCACGTTTTCAGAAATCATTTCACGGGTTCACGCCACGCATCGCACGGTTCACGTTTTTCGTTTCCATTTTTGTGCATGTTTTTCTTCCCTTTTATTTAGGTTTGATCCACTTTCTATTTTGATCTATATATATATATGAAGCAACTACAACCCTAGACTAAGTGCCGCTCGGTTCCCTCTTCACAGAAGACCACGGTTTCTCTGCAAAACACCAAACTGAAGCCTCGGTCTGCAACAATAGATGGCCACCTGCAGAGCCACTTCCGTGCAGCAACTCCACCACACCAAGCGAAACCACGCCGGTATCTAGGTCGTTCGGAGTCCATCACCCCAACCGCACGCCACCTCAGTCTCACGGTGCTGCCATCCAACTCACGTAGCCCCGGTTTCAAGCTCCGAAACACTCTGTTTTTGTTGTCAAAAAACAGAGCATTGTCTAAGCCGCGGTGATCACCCTCCATTGTGCACTCCTCCGTGCTGCGCCTCCACAGAAACCACCGGCGAGGTCATTCCTCCACCCAGGTCCGCCTCACGCTGCCTCATCCCACGCTAGGAGCCACTCCACGCCGCCGTGTATATCCCCACCCTCCGTAAGTGCTTCCGCCGCACTGTGTGAAGTGAGTTTTCTGTTTCTCGTGTACTTACATATATATATATATGCATGAATGTATACGAAAATTTATTTGTTTTCTTCTGGTGTAAATATATATATATATATATTTGTACATATATATATACGGATTTTCTGGTGTAAATATATGTAGATATATATATATATATACGGATGTATATGTAAAATCATATTAAATTAATAGTAGGAAATAATAACGTTTTGTTTTATTTTATTTTATTTTATTTTCTGTTCTCTTAGTGCGCCTCCAAAGTAGTGTTGGGGTGTTAGCTTAATTAAGTTAGGTTATGTAATTCGGATTTGAAATCATGAGTATGATACGTGGATTGTAAAGTGTGTTTTATTTAGGCGTAGATGCATGAATTTATTATAGTTATGTTACTTTGTATTGTAAATTATAGAATAAAATAAAATGTTTAGTCGAAGTCGGATATTGATGAGTTTAGAAAGTGATGCTGGTATGTTGAGAATAATGAGAATTTTGAGTTTGAGGAATTAAAAATGGACTATTTTAGAAGCGGTAGGCTTGAATATCAAAATACGAGATTAATTGGAGACTTATGGGAATTTACGTGATTATCTTGTAGGTGACGAATAAATTTTCTTAGTTCGGCATTTCTGAGGAAATATTTCGAAAAGCTAAGAAGTCCAGGTAAGCGGGGTTCCTATGCTAGGTTTTATACGAACTATCGAGACTGAGGTTGACTTCTTGAAAACTTTACATATTTTGTGATGAAATGAAAACTTGAGAAAAATTCAACCTCGGTCGTTTATTTGCATCACTCATGAAATCTGAACGAAAAGGAGAAAATATTTTCTGACATGCATTGTGTAGACATGAGCAATATTTGACATGTTTCTGAAATATACAGAAGAGCGAATATGATATCAATGAAATTTTTATGCATGTGATATGAAATGATATGGATCTGTTTTTGATCAAATAGAAATGATATGAATATGTTTCGCACGTGTTTTGATATGATATGGATATGATAAAACTTTGGCATACTTATCTGTTCTGAATATGGTTCTGATATGATGATACTGTTCACGTGATATGGTTGGTACCACCATGATATGATATGAGTGCACCCACTTTGGAAACAAAGTGGTCTTTTTACGTGTTCTTTCCTGTGTGCACACTCGGGGCTCCGAGATTGAAAAAGGGGAAGTTCACTACATGATACTGCCTGGTTTGGCCACCGGGGATAGCACAACCCTACCACGGGGGTTAAACATGGTATATGATATGACATGATAAGATTGAGATGTTCAGTTATGTTATGCCAAAGCGTTTTTGAATATGAAATAGATCCTCAAATATGAATTGTTGACATGAGTATGAAATGTTTGAAAAGTCGCTCTGATTTTCTGATAACACGTTTTCTGAGATCTGCATATAAAAATAAAATGTTTTATTTCGGCATATTGAACTTTCTGAAAAGGCTCATGTTTACATGCTAGTATATGTTCTCTGCTTACTGAGTTGTTGATAACTCACCCCCCTTATCTTCATATATTTTCAGATGATATTGATTTCCCAGCTAGGGGTCGGGAATAGAATTGAAGCTGGCTAGATATGGATGGAAGGATTGGGTACTCTAGAGTACCATTGTTAGTAGATGGATTTAACTTGAGCATTTGAAGTACTTTACGTTGTTTGAACCTATTGATACCTAAAGGTGTATTGTTATATTTTTGAGGTTATTGGGAGATTGTGGACCCCTTTTGGTTTATGTTTTGTAATGATAACTTATGGAGTTTTGTTATGGCTATTTGGAAAAATATGAATTGTGTGCTAAACATGAAGTCCTTGGAGTTTTAAGTGCTGGAAGAGACAGGTTTGTTAGTGACATGAGTTAACTCTCCGGACTCTCGGGTACGGGGCGTTACAATTAACATATGCATAATTTGGCTATTTCTTTGATCTGCATATCATGTTACTACTATACTATATATATATATATATATATATATATATAGGACGTTGGCTCATTAATGCTTCTTTGGAGCACAAAATTATAGGAATACAGTCAAAACACGTATGCAATATAGACTATGTTAAGATATAAAATTAATAATAATATATATGTATCTTCTAATTGACTTAAATTTTTATGACAAGTGGTGATTTTACATATATTTGAGTAGAAGTCATCATTAGTTCGAATTCTAACTCTACATACATTTTATTCCATTTAATAAAATATTCAATGTGTTGGGTATATTGATCATTGAGGAAGAGTCTAGTCCACACGTGATAAGGATAAATATTAAGATAAAAATAAATAATAAAACATATATCTTCCTATCAACTTAATATTTTGGAAACTTAATTTTATTATTTATATGATATATTAACATTTTGTAATATATATTGTGTTTGATTGTATAAATTAATGCATGCATGCAGCAAAGTTCTTAGGACTTGAGTCTCCGATTCCATATGAAGGGTGGAAATCATCATCATGTGCGATTCCATTGTTGAAATACGGGATGAATTTTGCTTATGGAGGCACGGGTGTATTTGATACCGTTTTCCCCGGCCCAAAAATGACAGTCCAGATCGATTTCCTCAAACATCTTATCAGAGACAACGTGTTTACCGGTAAAGACCTAGAGCGCTCCGTGTCCTTCGTCTGTCTCGCTGGTAATGACTACTTTACTTACATCAGCACGAACGGATCTGCTGAGGTGAGATATATTCTACGTACCTGGGCGCACATAAATACTCGTACATAATTTTTATAAATTTTATCTCATTTCATTATTATAATTATTATAAATTTTTATATAAAAATATAATAAATAATTTAATTTTTAAAATTTTAAAATTATACTTATATTAAAAAAATAATATTATAATAATATTTTCTTCAATTTTCTTCTCATCTATACTCACTGTTTAAAATTGAACTTAATTTTCGATCGTGTTGTTGTTTGAATGTTATACGCATGCATGGCCCTGGTGGGTGGGTTAGGTGGCAGCAGCTACTATGATCCAACTTCGGGGAGAGAGAGAGAGAGAGAGAGTTGGACTAATTTGTGGCCATACTGCGCGCGTTTGGATTTGGTCACCGTCTCATACTGAATATAAGATTTTCCATCCTTGCAAGATAAGGAAACATAGTGGAAATTAACGTTTGTTATCTTGAGTTCCATGATTAATCATTAATCTTGATCATACCATATTAACAATTAATCTTTATACCATTACTCTTCTCAATTCGTGTGATTCTAGAGCTTCAGCCCGTGCTGTGTTTGGGCCCGACCCGACCATTTAAAAGGATGCAGTTAGCTAATATATATATATATATATATATATATATATATATTTAATATTATTATATATGGTATGCAATCAACAACAATATATGTCATGCTAAGTGGTCAACTAAAAAACTATGTTATCAAAAGAGACATATAATACATATGACTTTATATTAATTAATAATTGCTTTCGTATTATTTAATACCAAAAATTAAAAGATGTGGTAAGAACCGTTTACATGATATATTATATATAGTAGCTGTAGTGTTGATCGAACCTTATATTAATCTGAATATTAAAATGATGATCTGTTTTAGGGATTGCAATCTTTCATTAGGACAGTGGTCAATCAACTTGCTATCAACTTGAAACGAATTCATGGCTTGGGAGTAAAAAAAATTGGCGTGACAGGTATAGTGCCTTTTGGATGTCTCCCTGCTTTCACAAGCACATCCTCATTCCAACAGTGCAATGAGAATTATAACTCGTTCCTCGGTTTCCACAATGTTCTATTGAAGCAAACCGTGGAAAAGCTGAACAAGGAAACAAAGGATTCTCCCTTTTTCATTATTGATCTTTATGCTTCCTTCACGTCCGCCATCAAGAACAAAGGTAACATTAACCACCACCTCGATCCAATATATTTAACAACACTACTCATGCCCCTCGAGTGTGAGCCTAATTTTCAATTACTTTTGGTTCACTTTGATCAGAACTCATGCATAGAGATCATTGATTAATCTAGTAAGTACGTACTGATCGATATATATATATATCTTTTATATGTGTGCTGCAGGAAGTATAAAGTTTGAGAACCCATTGAAGCCATGCTGTTTGGGTACTAGTGCTGTAAGCAGGGAAATTTTGCTCTGTGGGAGGGTAGATGAAAATGGAGCCAAGCTATATACACTTTGTGAGAATCCCAAATCATCATTCTTTTGGGACGTAGCTCATCCTTCCCAGGAGGGATGGCGTGCTGTGTATTCAGCTTTGCAAGCCACTCTTGAACAATATTTTCTCCAGTACTAGATCATATACATCAGTTCGGCCAAAAAATAAATAACTATATATTAAGCAATAATGCCGGCCAGCAGCTTTGTATAATGAATAATCTCCTCTGCAGGCATATATAATTACCAATAAATAAATAACTATATATCCCAAGGTTGTGGGCTTAATTATATATAAATTAATTATTCCAAATGCATGGGGAAAAAAAAAAGGTTTTTATGCGTCGGCTCGATCGAAAGAGTTTTTGGGCTTCCATATTTACAGAGATCGCTTGTTAGAATTGGCTTGTTCGAGTTTAAAGACCCTACGTACGTACCCCTTGATTGGCCATTCAGATCCTTGACCTTCGGTTTCCTTTTTCAATTGCTTTCAGTTCCAATCACTATCGGGAATCGAACAAATTGACTTGTTATTAATCTTCGACTGATCATACAGCAGACGCTGGATGTATAAGGTTTGAGAATCCAGTACCGAAGCCTAGCAGCTTGATGCGCATGCATTTCATGATCATATAATAAACAGTTAATATTTCTGTACGTGGGAGTGAAAATATGAATGGGGGCGGCCTGTGAGGAGCCCTGCAGATCAGCGTTCTTTTGTGCGGCAATATCGATCGCATCCTATCTACACGTACGTACGTAGGAGGGATGGCGTGCTTTGTATCTAGATTTGAAAGACAGTACTCGTCTTGAACAACGTCTGATTTTGATTCTCTGTAAAGTGTATAAATATATGCTGCCTCAATACATTAATGAATGACGAGGGAATTTAGGAAAATTGTTTCTATTGACAAGGTATCAGAACTGCTCGACTAGCAGTCTCCTCTATCCATGGCTGCACCTGTTTTCTCACCTCCTCCACACCAACTTTTTCCATTATCTCTTCCTTCTCACATGTTGTTACCATCAAGCTAACAACTTAAAATTATTTACTATGGAAAGTCCAAATGTCGGCATACCTTAGAGGACAAGATCTCTATTGCCATGTTGATGGAACCCTTTCTTGCTCAGAACAATTTTACCTTCCATCTCAAATGACCTACCCAAAACCAACTCATATTTTCTTTTGTGTATGCGCATAGATCAGCTGGTACTCAGTATTCTGTTCTCATCCCTCTCAGATTCTGTCATTGGCCATGTCCTCTTTTCAAACACTGCTAGAGAACTCTGGCTCTCCCTTTCATCTATGTTTGCCTCATACTCTCAAGCAAAAGAATTCCAGATTCATTTTCAGCTCACCAATCTTTTTCGAGGAGATCAATCTATATCTGAATATTTTGGAAATGTTCGCATTCTTGCTGATACATTGGCTGCAACGAGTAACCCACTTCAAGATAAAGAATTTGTCTCCTATTTACTTACTGGTTTAGGGCCAGTTTATGAATCTTTTGTTACCTCTGTCACTATAAGATCTGAATCTCTCTCATCTCATGAACTATATCAACTCCTATTAATTCATGAAAGTAGACTAACTCACACTGCCAAAAATGGCTTTGAGCCATCTGTTAATTACAGTGCACATGGTGGTCAAGATCAACGTGGCAGAAGTGGTTTCCGTGGTGGTCGACAAGGCAGAGGTAGATTCAATAGTTTTCGTGGTCATGGTAGTCGATCTTTAGCTTCTCGGGGTGGTTGATATTCCTTAGGCAACTTTCATCAAACACCATATTCTTCAGTCAACTTTCATCAAACACTTGATGAACAGCGTCCCACCTGTCAAGTATGCAACAAACCAAGGCATGTTGCCCTCCAATGCAGACACAGGTTCGATCATGCCTATCAAATAGAGGTACCCAGATCTTTCTCTGCGAATTATACCACACCTAGCTCCATTTCCAACACCACTTGGTATCCAGATTCAGTTTTTACCCACCATATCACAAATAATCTGAGCAATCTCAACCTATGAACTGAACAATACTTTGATAATGAGACAGTCTGAATTGGTGATGGATTGTGTCTTCCCATTCAACACATTGGTGACTCTTTTTTTACTTCAAACTCTTCATATTTTCTTCGACATAATTTACTTCATGTTCCAAATATCTCCACAAATCTTATCTCGGTTCTCCAATTTTGTGTTTATAACTCTTGTTTTTTTGAATTTCATGGCACTAATTTCTCAGTGAAGAACAATCGGATCAGGAAGATCCTCCTCACCAGACCCACGTGTAATGGATTATACGTCTTCCCTTCAAGAAAAAATTCATCACCTGCCTCAACTCATCTTGGTGAAAGAACATCTCTTCCTCAATGGCACCGACGGCTGGGGCACCTATCTCTTCAACTTGTCTAAAAAATTATGCACGTCAACTGCTTGTCTGTTTCTCCCACTCTACCCGTGTTCCAGTGCTCTGATTGACCCTAGCAAAAAGCCACCAGCTGCCCTATTCATCTAGTCGGGTTGTATACACAAAACCTTTAGAAATTTTTAGTGCAAATCTTTAGCGTCTATCTCCTGTAGTGTTTAGAAACGGCTTTAAATACTATCTTTCTTTTGTAGATTACTTTACTCTCTTTACTTGGTTTTTTTCATTAAAATTAAAATTTGATGTTCAACAAGTGGTTTCAACCTTCTTACCTTTTATTGAGCGATTATTCAATACCGAATTACTTATATTTCAAACTGATGGTGATGGTGAATTCAGATCTCTCACCCTATTGTGTCACAAACTTGGAATCACACATTAGTTCTAATGTCTGCATAGTCATCAACAAAATGGTCTAGTAGAATGCAAGTATTGACATATTGTCGAAATTGGGCTTGCTCTATTAGCTCATGCATATCTTCCCACCAAATTTTGGGTTGCAGCATTTGAAACTACCGTTTACTTCATCAATTTAATCCATTCAAAAATTCTCAAAAATCAATCTCCATACTCACGTGTTTATAATAGGGTTCCAGATTATAATTTTTTAAAGTTATTTGGATGTGAATGATGGCCCAACTTACGTCCCTATAATCAACACAAATTAAATTTTTGTTCTATCTCTTGTGTTTTCCTGAACTATAGCACCACTCACAAAAGATACAAATGTCTTGACCTTAAGTCCAACAAACTTTATATCTCCAGAGATGTGTTCAATGAAACCTTATTTCCTCTTTCTCAATCAAAGCCCACTTCCCCACCTTTGTCAAATTTGTCCAACGATCTTAACCCAGCCCAGACACGCACACCTCTTCCTCTCTTTACATCTTCCATTCTAGCCCAGGCCAAGGCCCACAATTGCCCCATTTCTCTTCTATTTCCGTAAACCCCACCTCTTCTCCTTCCGTAAACCTTAATTCCTTTCCTCTTGCTCCCGATTCTCATTCTTCTCCTGCTCTCGATTCTCATTCTTCTCTTTCGGTCACTCCTAAAAAATAATTCTCATTCTTCATCTCTCATTCCACCGAGATGATCCCCAATCATCACTTAGAGTCATACTAATTCCTCAAGAACAAGAGTTGTCATGGATGACACGATTTCTTATCCACGATGACACTGTCTCAGCACCACGGTAAGTGTTCCCGATGATCCGTCTAGTTTTTCGGTTGCCTCCAAATTTTCTTTATGGCAAGATGCTATGAATCAAGAGTATGCTGTTTTGCTTCAAAATCAGAAATGGACTTTGGTACTTCTTCTCCCTTACTTTAGTACCTCTTCTCCCTTCCTTTAATATTTTAATTGGCTATTGATGGGTATACCGAACCAAATAAAATTCTTATGGCTCTCTTGAATGTGGAAAAGTCAAATTGATAGCCAAAGGCTATCCTCAACAATCATGTTTAGACTATCATGAAACTTTTAGTCCTGTAGTAAAATCGACCACCATCCATTTGATAATATCCCTTGATGTTAGTCAGGGTTGGTCTTTGCGCCAAATAGATATTCAAAATGTATTTTTACATGGTTCATTATTTGACACAGTTTACATGCAGCAGCGTCAATGGTTCATTGATTTGAATTATCCTCACAATGTGTGTAAATTGAACAAGGCTATTTATGGCTTAAAACAGGCTCCTCGAGCCTGGTTTGCACAACTGAGTTCTTGGTTGATTGGGCATGATTTCTTTGTCTCTCATGCAGATCCATCTCTGTTTATTTTGAATCATGGTGATTTGCGCATCTTTATTATGGTATATGTTGATGACATGGTTATCAAATCTTCACAACCGCATGCTACTGATAGTCTCATTGGTGATTTAGCTACTGCCTTTCCTGTCAAAGACCTCGATCGACTATCATACTTTCTTGGACTTGAGATTGATCATTCTGCTTCTAGCTTATTTTTGTCTCAAAGAAAATGCATTAAGGATTTGTTAATTAGGAGCAATATGCTTCATACCAAACCCATAACTTCTCCTATGGCAGATTCCCTTAAACTTTCTCAGTTTGACTTCCTTCAATTTGATGATTGTACTCTATTTAGAAGTATTGTAGGAGGGTTGCAATACTTATCTCTAATGCGACCTAACATAGCCTTTGTTATAAACAAAGTATGTCAATTTATGCACTGCCCCAAGGTATCTCATTGGTCTGCTGTTAAAAGGATACTTCGGTATCTCAAGGCCACACTTAATCATGGTCTATTTTTTAGATCCTCTTCCAGTCTTACTCTTCAAGCTTATACAGATGCAAATTGGGCAAGATGTCTAGATGATAGAGGCTCCAATGGTGGCTTCTATGTATTTCTAGGCCAACATCTTCTCTCGTGGAGTTCTAAGAAGCAAAAGACTATTGCTAGATCAAGCACGAAAGCTGAGTACAAGCCGCTTGCCTCACTACTATTGAGCTAATTTGGTTACAAACCATGCTCCGAGAACTTGGCATCTCATTGTCTCAACCTCCCACTTTATGGTGTGACAACCTAGGAGCTACTTACCTATCATCAAATCTCGTTTATCAGTTTAGAAACAAACACATGGATATTGACTATCATTTTGTAGATGATAGAGTTGCTGCAAAAACACTGCAAGTCTCTGTCTGCAATTCAAAAGACCATCTAGCTGATGTTCTTCAAAACCATGCTAGTCTCAGAAAATTTTTTTAATTTTCGTATGAGTCTCACTGTTGTTGCCACCCCACTAGACTCGAGGGAGTGTATTAACATAGAATCTACTGCCTTATATTAGCTCTAGAATATTCTAGAATAAGTTTTACATTTTCTATTATTTTTATTCTTCACTTTATTGATCTCTTGTAATTAATTTTGATTCTCTTGTAAAGTGTATAAATATATGCTGCCTCAATTCAATGAATGATGGATGATCAGAGAATTCAGGAAAAGTGCTTCTGTTGACATATATGACTGCACCACAACCATATATAGGAACACCATTTATATATTGACCATCAAATTCAAACCAATAGGTACTTGAGCTACTTTTTTTTTTTTTTTTTCCACCATTATTTTTTCCAACACCATTATTTTTTTTTAAGGAGTGGACAAAATTTAAGTGAGCCATTTTAGTCTTCTTTGCAAAGGGCAAACAGTACTTTATTGAAGATTAATCTACAAGCATTTTCAAAACATTGGGGCGCCTATACCTTTTTCTAATCATGAATAAAACTAACTTAATTGATTACCTATAAAAAAGAAAGAATCTAGATTTTCAAATAATAATTAATCATCTTATTAATGCACCGAAGTCGATCTAGTCAGGAGTTGGAACCCGTCAAACTTTATTTCCTTGAATAGAATCTTCTATTTCAAGCGGCTGCAAGTTTGATTGGGCCAGTGTAATGATGTGAATTTGTGCTTTATTTATTTAAATATTTACACCCCCATTGCTTTTGCAAGTCAACTTCTTTTGTTAGGTAAGCATCTTTTATCATGTTCTACTTTCATGATATAATAATGTCACAGTTGGCAGAATACCGCGTGGTTTGGTTTGTAGAATTACAAAACGTTAAGGTTTTAGTACCTTAGTTTAGACATGATCAGAGTTTATTAAAGAATTTGATGCGGTACAAATACAACGACTCGCATTGTAAAAGGCAAATCAGATCTCCCTAGCTCTATCTTTATCTTTTACTTATGGGTAATCATGATATAAGCTTTTTACAGTTATTTTTATAACTTATTTTGCAATTAATCAATATAATTATGTCACTTTATTAAAAAAAAATAGTTTTAATAAGGCAAGTCATGCTAATTTCTACTTATCTACCAATACTGTAGAAAAAGAAAAAGAGGGGTACTCAAGTATTACTTGGTCAACGAAAACAAAAAAGAGAAGCTAGCAAAAATTTCCTACTTTCATGAACGGTTCTACGCACGTTGCTGCAATTTGTGGTCTCAGGAAATTGAATATCGTTGATATATATATATATATATAGTTCTCGCTGGCCTCCTCGATGATCAGTCATTCATTCCCACTGCTGGAACTATTATATATATCATTGGTCGTTAACTTTCGTAGCTTCTTAATTATTCCTGTAAGGGTGATAGAATTATTTATTCTCTTACGAATAGTCTTGTTGACAGTGTCATGAGATCATGCCGTGCTTAAACATGTTACATAGATTGTGATTGTTCAACAAAGGCAGGCGTGCTGATTTAATCCTAATATGCGCTGCATGTATCTTCTTAGTCGTACTCCCAACAAAAGAGCAGTTGGCTAGCTTGTGATCTTTTTCTTCAAAAGTACTTAAATAATAGACAGAAACTAATCAACGTTAAGTATCGACGTTGACCCAAAAAAGTACCGTTCAATTTGGGTTGATAAAACTTTATTCTGGATTTAAGTACTTACATTGGTAAGGGCGCCTAGGAACCTTCCATATATATTTTTAAAAAAATGCACTGTAATTAATTTTCATATATAAGCTAATATTAATACACGTGTACACGTAATGTGGATAAATATATTAAATTATCCCCGGCCACCAGACCAGTCCCCATTGAAGATGTGTGCTTAATTATCAATATGAAAATATCCACAGATATTTATATATGTGTGCATTTGACACAAGCCCGGCCGTCAAAGATATGAAACACAAGGTAATTAAGCTCAACAGGGAGATCTAGAATGTGATGCCTGCATGCATGGCGGTAAATAATTCCATTCAAATAGGTGCGTACTGTCATTGTGAAGGGCCCCACCTCGATCGTGGTTATAAATAAACTTTTGAAGTCAACTTAATCAGCGTGATAATCTCGAAGGCCGGTGACCCCACCAGCAAACTTGTGCTAATTCACGGCCACTGTATATATATATATATATATATATATATATACTACGATCATTAGGAATTTTGGCATCCGGCCAATATCTTCTTCGTTGCGAACTCGTCGTCCAAATATATTTTTTGCATCTACTTCCACCAAACTTCGATTAATTTGTGCAACGCTTCACGCTCGGCGCGCGCTTCTGATTCTTCTTATGGTTGTAATGGACACGCAAAAGCTCCTCTGTTCTGTTCTCTGCTGCTTCCTTTTGTCCATTCTTTCAGGTTACAACGCCATATTAAGATTGTCCCTTTCGTATTTGTCGTCAAAATTGATCACTACTTCTCGCTAATAATATTATGTACTTGTTGGACTTTTCCCAGGCCGGCAACAAGCGGTGCAAGGACATCATCATCATGTACCCTCTAATATTCGTCCGCTAAAGCTCTTCGTCTTTGGAGATTCTTATGCTGACACAGGCAACACCAATAAAACTCAAGTCGCTTGGAAATATCCCTACGGCATCAACTTTCCTGGAAAACCAGCTGGTCGTTTCTCCGATGGCCGTGTCCTTACCGATTACGTTGGTGTGTCCCTCTCATGTGCATAATTTGGCTATTTCTTTGACCTGCATATTATAGAGCTACAATCAAAGGCTGACACGTACGCTGCATGGTCTGTTTGTAATATTGCATGCATATACGTACAGATGACAGGACTATTTTACGCTAATTAGCATGATCTCTAATATTATTGTGTTTAATTGTATAAATTAATGCATGCATGCAGCTAAGTTCTTAGGACTTAAGTCTCCGATTCCATATGAAGGGTGGAAATCATCATCATGTGGGATTCCATTGTTGAAATCCGGAGTGAATTTTGCTTATGGAGGGACGGGTGTATTTGATACCTTTTTCTCCGGCCCAAACATGACAATCCAGATCGATTCCCTCGAACATCTCCTCAGAGACAACGCGTTTACTGCTAAAGACCTAGAGCTCTCCGTGTCCTTTGTCAGTCTCGCTGGTAATGATCACTTTACTTACCTTCGCACGAACGGCTCTGCTCATGAGGTAAGAAATATTCTACCCACCTACACATAAATACTCAGTACATAACTGATCCTAGGCATGCATTAGTTAACCTAATCTTTCTTGATAACTCCATTGAAGTGTGTGTATATATATATATATATATATAAATTATACGTTAATGAAATTAATCCAACGTGATCTGCATTATTTATGTTTTAGATCAGACATGAAATAGACTAATGGTAAATTGGTAATTTAACATATTATCATGTACGTCATAGTGAAGGTGCCAAATTAGAATCCTCATTCCAGGCGTTGAATTCACTTTTTAATTTTTCTCCAACAGTTTTGTTTTTTAACATTTAAACGAATTAGGAGTACTAAAATAATACCGATTAAATATTTAAAGATAATTAATAATATTTAACGATAATTTGAGGAAACCATGCATGCATATTATATATATATAGTCAATTACCTTTATTTTTCCTTTGTTTTTCTATCAAATTCAATTGATCTGGTGGGATGTTTTAAGTTTTAATTAATGGTTTCACAAATATGTCGAACCTTCTCATCCTGTTATCTCGATCATCTCATCTTAACATTCAAATACTATTCATATAACTAATTTTCAATTTTCAAATTTTAATTTTGAACTTTTTCATCTAATCATTACCTAATTATTAACACTTTTTAAAATACAAAACAATTCAATTTTTTTAAATCCAAAAATTATATATATTCTAACCCTATTTTAACTTTATAATTTTTTTATTCAATTATTTCTCTTTTATTTCTCAAAATTTCATAAAAATCTGAATTCAAACTATTTAACTGTTATTTACAAAATTTTCATCCTATATCATCTTATTTATATATGGGCCTAGTGGGTGGGTTATATAGGTATATATAAGTAGGCAGCAGGTACTGGGATCGACGTCCCAATGAGAGAGTTAAAGGCCGACGACTAATTTGTGGCCATATTGCGTTTGGATTTGGTCACCGCGCGTCTCATACTGAATATAGGATTTTCCATCCTTGCAAGATATATAATGAAATTAACATAGTGGAAATGTTTATTACTATATCAACAATTTCGTTGTTTCCTGCATGCTAATTATTTTCTTCGTGTGATTCTAAAACTTTCACTACAACGTACGTACAGACTACAGAGATCACATTACATATGATTAATTAATATTGATTTCCTATTAATTAATACCAATAATTAAAAGATGTGATAAAAAAAACCGATTAATTTATATTAATATAGTAGTAGTACTAGCTAATAGTAGTGTTGATCGAACCTTATATTAATCTGAATTAAATTGATGATCTGTTTTAGGGATTGCAATCTTTCATTAGGACAGTGGTCAATCAACTTGCTATCAACTTGAAACGAATTCATGGCTTGGGAGTAAAAAAAATTGGCGTGACAGGTTTAGAGCCTTGGGGATCGTGTCTGATCCCTTATATCACAGACACATCCTCATTCCAACAATGCAATGATACTTATAGCTCGCTCGTCAGTTTCCACAATCTTCTATTGAAGCAAGCCGTGGAAAAGCTGAACAACGAAACAAAGGATTCTCCTTTTTTCATTATTGATCTTTATGCTTCGTTCACGTCCGCCCTCAAGAACGAAGGTACGTAACACGTACAACCATGCCTAGCCTCCTTATAGATATGGATGAATATTATTATACATGTGCTTAATTAATTATATTTGAGATAAAATATAGTAGGCAATTATTAGCTTCCATATATATGATATTGCTAAATATTGGTGTGTTTGCTAGCTTGGGCATTGACCAACCGTCGTTTAACATGAACATGAGTACTACCCCTCGAGTGTCTTTTTCAATTACTTTGGTTCACTTTCAGAACTCATACAGATTGATTATAGTACTCGATCTTTTATACGTGTGTGCAGGAAGTATAAAGTTTGAGAACCCGCCATTGAAGCCATGCTGTTTGGGTGTCAGCAGCGAATATTTCTGCGGGAGTCTAGATGAAAATGGAGCTAAGAAATATACAATTTGCGAGAATCCCAAATCAGCATTCTTTTGGGACGTAGCTCATCCTTCGCAGGAGGGATGGCGTGCCGTGTATTCAGCTTTGCAAGCCAATCTTGAACAATATTTTCACTACTACTAGAGTTCGGGAAAAAAAAAAAAAAAAAACTAGGGTAAAACACCCGCCCCGGGGTGGTATATAATTAGAGAAATACTTTAGTTACAAAAAATTATATAAAAGTAAACTACAAACTGATGTAGTTTCATATAATATATCAGTTTGTAAAGTTACTTTTATTGTAAAGTAGATATAAATGATCTTATGAAACCACTTCTATTTTTAAATTTATTTTTATATAATCTCTTTGTATCTGTAGTAGTTCTCAATTAATTATGATCATTTTTCTAATTTCTCAATATAATTTTTCTGTTTGTATTAAGCAATATTGCAGGTTTTGTATAGTCTAGTCGCATAATTACCATAGGTAATGCAACATGCAATCGTAAAATGCGTAAGCGTCGTGCAGTACTCGTTTTGAAAAAAAATAGATTTCTCTATTAAAAACATTAATTTTTTTTTCATATGAGTCATGTATTTATTCATTTTTTTTAAAGTGATTGTACATCACTTGCACTTACATACTTATGATTGCAACTATTATTTATCTTATCAATAATGCTATTAGGGCGCGATGCTATACTTGTCCTCTATCTAAATATTTTCCAAATAAATCATATGTAATAATAGAAAGAAAATTATCATTTTATTAGGTCTTAGCTATATGCTGTACATGCATGCATGGAGTGCCAAGTCTTATTAATTTTTATTTTCTGTTCAAATAGCAAGTTGATAAATAGTATAAATGATAAGATAAATAAGTTCTAAAAATAACTTTATGAACTCATTACTATGATCTTAAATATCCTAAAAACAATTTTATGAACTCGATCGACGCAACAAGCTATACTCGTGGAGAAGTTGAACAACTAAACTTACAACGTCGTCGGAATATTCTGTTTTCATTATGCCCACTATTCATGCGTTCGTTGATCATGTCTGTACTCAGAGGCAGAACCAGCAATTTTTGGGTTGTTTCAGATTTTTTACGATAATGCTTCAAGAAATAATATATATCCATTATTATTTTTGTAATAAAATATTTAAAATTTATTTGCTTCATAGAAACTATCAAGCGATCTTTTAAAATGTCATCTTTTATTCTAGTATATATATAAGCTAGTTTATCATGTTTCATGTAAAATTTAGATATTTTTGTGTCACATTAAGCATATAATACTATAATTGAGATCTTAAATAAGTTTTTTCTTGCTCAATAAATTCTAGAGGATAAAACCTCTCAACTATTTTCCATATAAATCACCAACCATAAATGATTTTTCTTATATGTTCACTTTAGATTCTATATTAAGAAACCTAATATTATTGTATAACAAAAAACTTGGGACTCATATAATTAATAAGTTTATTATTTCTCCCAAACTTAGTTTTGATTTAATTTTGGTGAGACCACACTCTTGAAAATAAATCATATATAGAAATTAAACAAAATTCTGAGACTTTAGGAAAAAATTGGAGAGACATTTCTAAATATATTGTAATTTTATAAAATTTTACAGAGCATATAGGAATTATAAATTTTTTTGGGGGTCATTTTCTGTAGTTATAAAATTACGATTAAAAACTAAGGTATATTTTGATTTTTCAAAAAATTTTGGGTAGGTCCACCGCTATATGTACTCAGGCCAGTACAATTGAGACCACCTTTGTGATTATGTTTGTTTGTTTTTTTTTTTTTTTAAATTTGTTTTTGCAAGCTTAATATTTAAAAAAATGCTACTTTGTCCACTCCATTTGCCCCCTCATTTTGGCATCTCATGTTTTTTTATTTTTTTAAAATTATTTTCTTTACTTAATAATTAAAGAAGAAACTATTAATGTATTGATATTTTTTTTATATTTTTTAAAAATGTTTTAAAATGGTAAACAAATATGAATAAATAAATTTAAAGAAAATAAAATAAAAATTTTAAACTAACGGTAAGATTGAACGGTGCACTCTGAACAGCAGAATAACACCGCTATATTTATTTATTTATTTATTTCCAGGATGGTGGGCTTATAAATCACTCCGTATATATGGGAAAAAAAAAACCTATGCATCGACTCGTTCGAAAGAGTTTTTGGGCTTCCATATTTATAGAGATCGTGTGTTAGAATGGGCCTTGCTGTGTTTAAAGACCCTACGTACGTACCCCTCGAGTGCCCGCCCATTCAGATCCGTGATCTTCGGTTACCCTCTTCAGTTTCTTTCAGTCACCATCGGGAATCGAACAAATTGACTTGTAATCTTGGCTGATCATACAGCACTAGCTCTGGATGTACACCGAAGCCTCGTTGCGCTTGCAATATTTGATTAAGCAGTTAATATTCCTCATGATGTGGGAGTGATGATAAGAATGGGGGCGGCCAAACACTAGTTGTAGTGGACGAGCCTGCAATTATAGTCGCCGGTATGAGATATTTAATTGGAGTACGTGCATTAGCTACGGCGGCCGTCAAAAGTGGCCGACATATATGGATGGCTACACCAGTAGTACTGCATGCATCATGATAATTTGTATACATATATAGTATGCATTGACTACTTTAACTGATTCCTCAAATGGCTGTCTCTTTTAACATTCGAGAAGTCAGCCTGCAGCCAAAACTAATCATTTTACATTTTATATAAACAATTCATGTAAATCCTGTCCTGATATCAAATTGGTACAAATAGAGAAGAAATTGAACACGGAATATGCATGGGTTTGATTAAAATACTCATGAAACCTTGTTTTTAATTTGTTGTGTGGACTTTTTCCAATCGTGGTGGAATCTCGTTCCAATTATATATTAATAGCCATCCAATAGATTATGTTCATCATTGGAGATTCGAGATCTTATCCCATTTTGAGTTTCCGATCGAGCTCCAACCTTTGATCTGTATTAGAATTGTAACTACTCATATTAGCTATTAGTTACAAATTAGTTAGAAGTGGTTAGTATATATATAGAACATAAAAAAAATTTAATGACTGTATTTTTTCTTCAATTTATATTATATGTACGTTGATCATTCGTAAATTGTCAGAAAAAACAAAAGAGAGAATGCACGTTGTGCCGCCGATCGATCAAATATCAGAAAGCACAAAACTACCATCGGATCTCAAAATTGCATGTTATAATTAGTTAATGAACTTATTTTGGATGTTAAAAATAATTAAAAGGGGTCTATTTCCTTTCAATATTATTGACCCCTGGCCTGATCATTTTAATTAAGCACATTATAATTAGCTAACACCTACGACCTATTTTCTCTCGAATCTTGACACTATAAAAAAAATTGTTTATTTGCGACCAATTATTTTCAGCGACATAACTATTTTTATCTAAAATGAGTTTGTTTTTATCGTAAATATTCTTTTTTTTTATTGTAAAATATCACAAATATCTATTTTTCTTGTAATGTCATCATGTATGTAATAATACTACCTGATAGAACTAAATGTATATGAGGCAAATCCCTTTTTTTCTTTTTTGGAAATAAACCTCTTTGTATTCATTGATAATCAAGTAACAGTTTAACTATACAACTTGTCATTTTCCAGCAAAACATTGATAGACTCAGGCCCTCTTCTAATCAGTATTGACCGTTATTGCAATACAATGCCATCTTTGCCAAATGATGAGCCACTTCGTTGCCTTCATGATGACTAAAACCAATCTTCCACAAGCCACAAGATTTCAGACACTGCTACAGGTCTTCAACTATTTGAGCATGCCAACAAATCATTTTCCCCCTCTCTCATCACTAGTGCCTCAACCACCTCCTTTGCATCCCCCTCAAAATAGACATCTCAAAAACCCAATTCCTTACACATTTCCATTGCCTCACACAATGCCATACTCTCTGCAACATAAGAAGAACTGGTAAAGCTTCTGTCAACATATTTTGCAGCAACCAGTTCACCATTGTAGTCTCTAATAGCAATCACAATCCCTACTGATTGTAGTGTCTCATTTAGAGCCGCATCAAGATTTGCCTTCAAGCTCCTGCCCTTTGGCCTTTTCCATCCCAGAACTCTTCTTTTAACACCACCAACATTTGCCCCTCCATCCCCTTCCTTTTTGCCTCAATATATTCCTCTTGACCTGCAATAGATATCTATACAACCTGTGGAGGAGTCAAGAATTTTTTTTATAAAAAACAAACTTATTCCTCCTCCGCCATATATTCTTCCTTATCATTACAATTTTCTCTATATTTTCTGTATTCAACTTTCTATACATCTCTATCCATAGCTATAAAAAATTACCCCCTCCTATATCCCATTTCTTTGCTGGATTTCCCCCTCAGCCCAAACATCCAAAGATGCTGGACAGTTCCAAATAGCGTGTATAACCGTTTCTTCTTCCTGCTGGCATATAGGACACTTAGGATCTTTTACAATGTTCTTCTTACAAAGATTTAGCTTGGTAGGCAAGATGTTATTTGCGGATTTCCACGAGAAATGCTTAACAGACCCCGCTACATCCAGATTCCATAATTGTTTTCACATTATATCTTCTTTATCAGTTTCAGAAGTCTCCCCATACAATTTTCCACCCACCTCCAGCTCCATGTGGTAAGCACTCTTCACAGAGTATTTACCATTTTTTACAGGCCCCCAAATCAATCTATCTACAGCCCCCATTCGGCTAATAGGGATTGAAAATATCAAACTTACCTCATCTTTATCGAAGATCTGTCTAATCAAATCTTCCTTCCATATTTTAGCCTCCTTTTCAATAAGATCACTTACACGAGCATCCTTTTACAGCACTTTAATTTGGGATTGAACACAGCCTGTAATTAGTTTTGGTAACCATTTATGACCCCAGATGTTAATGGACTCACCATTCCTCACCCTCCATATCAAACCACACCTTAACACCTCCAAACAAGTACAAACACTCCTCCAAATAAAAGGAGATTTTCCCAAAGGAGCATCCAACAGCTGAGTATTTTTAAAATGTTTTTCTTTGAAAACTTTTGCCACAAGGAATTGAGGATCTTTTAGCATTCTCCACCCTTGTTTTGCAAGCATGACCTTGTTAAAATTTTCAATCTGTCTAAAACCCAACCCACCTCTTGCTTTACTCAACCTTATTTTCTCCCAACTCCACCAATGTATCCCTTTCCCCTTATTCTGTGACCACCAAAACCTGGCAAATAGTGCTTCAATCTCATGACACAATTTTTGTGACAATTTAAAAACACTCATGGTATATATAGATATGGCTTGTAGGACAACCATTATCAGCACTTCTTTTCCAGTTTTTGAAAGGAAAACATTTTTTCAGTTTTGTAGTCTTTGACACACTCTCTCTTTTATATATACTCTTTAAAAAATTATACTTAGATCCGTTGCATGATGTCTGCTGCAGCTAGCTTGTTCCATCTGGTCCGGCTAAACATGATAGATATTATATATATATATATATATATATGTGCCTACCTAATCAACGATATTGCACCTTAAGCATGTATATAATTATACATGTTGCAGATAGATTCTGACGAAGTTTGACTCGTTTGTCAAAAACCCTACGTCAAATACGTACGTAGTACTACTAGTACTAGTACTGCAATAATTCCAGTAGTGATATTAAAAGATTGAGTATTTAATAATTTATTCACATAATTAAATTAGGCACGGCGAATTAATTATAAGTATATAATATATATTCCTTTTTCTATCTTTTGGTAATGATGTTTCGCACCATGCAGCTAACCTAGCTATATATCAATCTATCTTCAGCTTTAATTTTGGGGCCTTGTTGATCTATGATCACACACATATCTATATATGAAAATTTCTATGTGTTAATCATTATTTATTGACCTAGATTCTACACTTTATTTAAAAATATTCTTGTCTTCTATAAAAAACAATCCCATATCAAAAAAAAAAATTATAAATATGAGATGTAAAAATAAAAAAATTACTGATACATAGAATTATTCATAATATATATATATATGTATGAATCGGCTACATGAACTCGAGTAGATATATTGAATATATATCAGAGATCGAACCATGATCTTTGTTTAATTGTCCCCATGTGTACTTCAGAAGAGCGGGGGACATGCCAAATGGAATGCTGAGTAAACCTATGACTCCGTGATTCATGCATCAATAAATTTAATACGGATTTGATGCATGATTCAACTCTCGCCGCAATAAATTAGTGTAGCTAGGGAGCAGTACTTGCCCCGGCCGGCCCCAGGTATCGTTTCAAAGTGTAATTTTATATATGATTGTCAAGTTCGTAAACGTTTTGAAAAAAATAGTCTATTATTAAAAAATTAATTTTTTTTATATAAATCTCATATTTTATTATTTTTTTAAAATAATTACAAGATAATTATATAATTCACAATCACATGTATCTTTTCTCTTTCTTAAATCAGGTGTTTTCCGTACAAAGAAGCCCAGATCATGATATTGCAAGAAATTAAAGGGTCCACGTATGTAGTGCGCGCGCCACATGATGTTAATTATTTGGTCGCTTTAATATTATTTTATTAGTAGTACTCAAGAAATTAAACCGCAAGCTCTATTTATAATATATGTATGCACTAATTATACTTTAAAATGACTTGTCATTTATATATATATATATATATATTTATTTATTTGGGTCTTGCTTGCATGTACATCACATGATTTAGTGTATAATATTTTTGAGCAATCCAAGTGGGAGGCTTTTAGTTGGCCATGCATGGGTTATTTTATTATTGAAGTTGTCGTGTTTTATTTACCTTTAAACATGATTGACAACCATGCCTGGGTTAGATGCAGTGTACATAGGAAGCTGGACTATGCCCCAAGGCCCCAAGACATCGGGCAATAAAAGTCTTTTATAAATTAATATATAGCAGCAAAAAGTCGCCTAAGAAATAAATAACCTATAAATATATATAGCACTAAAATACATTCTAGAAATAAAAGTTAAGATAAGTTGAGATGATTTGTAAATAATAGAATAAAAGTTAAATTATTTATTATATTTTGTGTAGAAATTTAAAAAAGTTGTTTTGAGATTTGAAAAAATTGAATTGTTTATTATATTTTGTTTAGAGATTTAGAAAAGTTGTAGTGCTGAGATGAGATAAGTTGAGATGAGTTGAGGTGGGTTTTGAATGGAAACGAGGCCCGCGATGCAATAAAAATAATAAGTAAAATTTAAAAAAAAAATCTTAAAATATTTCAAAAAACTTACAAGTAAATTTAAAAATAATCAAGAAAAAATAATTAAGAAATGGATACATTTTAGAAAAATTAAGAATTATAAATATTTTATTTTTAATAAATTCTCTAAAATCAATCTTTTTTATTTCGTTATGTTGTTATATATTTATTTTCTTTTCTTTTTTTTTTTTAAAAAAAGGATACATTGTGATTTCATGATAGTTTGTGCGGTAAATATATGGTTAATTTAAAGATAATTGAAAACTGGGTGATAATTGATACGGGGGTTTTTGAATATTTCACTTTATATATATATATATATATATATATATAATGAAAAAGACCATGGTTTTGACTTTTGGTGTATGACCTCTATTTATATTAATTAATGGGCATTATTATAATATGCTTAATGTTAATATAACTATGGCATAAGTTTATTTATTGATTAAAAATAAATTACAACATTTGGCATCTTAAATATTAAGAGTACCTGCATGCAGGTGGTGAAGTAGTTAGAATATTGTATTTACATGTATAGATTTTAACTTATATAATATTAGAATTGGAGGAATTCGTAATACCATCTCTCATTTTTTGTTCTAATTAATATTTCTAACAATTTTTTGAAACTAATGAAAATAATAATTCTTCAATTTTTTTTTATCTATATATGTAATTAGTATGGATACTCATAGTTTACAGAATTGATAATAATAGAATTAATGTATCGACAAAATATCCGTTTACGTTTACTAATATATACGCGCACCCAATTTCTGTGGTATGATGAAGTAAAATTAAAAAAAAAAAATCAAATAAAAAAAATTAATAAATAAATAGTAAAAAAATAATAATCATTATTGATCAAATTTATACTAATAGACACGCCTCACAGCTGGACGGCACAGTAGTACTGCTCGAGAAATAATTGACTTTGTTCTTTTGCGCACGGGTTTTGCATGCTCTTATATTATTATTATTATTATTTTTTATTTTCTAGTTTTACATGATTGACACTGCAAACGAAAAAATACATATATATATATATATACATATATATATATATATATATATGGAAAATGCTAGTTTTTCCGATGGGAACTTCCGCTTGGAGCTCCTGTTGGAATTTTTTTTTTATTTTTTATTTTTTTTTATTAAAAAATGTTTTTTAATAGTGATGAGATTTTTTTTTTAATTTTTTTAAAATATTAAAAAATATTAAAAAAATGTATGTAAAAAATGAAAAAAAAAAAAAAAATTTAAATACACTAGCGGGAGCCCCTGCGGTGACTCTAGAAGGGTCCTATATATATATACCGCTGAACTCAATCACTTCTCCGACAATATATAATTATAGCGTCCAATACATAAACCTCCCGTCCGTCTTTTGTCTCTCTCCGTATAATTTCTTCTCTGTCTTTCCCCCATTACTTTTTTTTTTTTTTTTCTTCTGTTGATGGATCTTGAAGTTGAAGCTTCCTGGTTTTTGCAGTTTCTTCACCCCCGCTATTGTTTTCTTGTATTCTCTTTCGTAATATGCAATTCTCTCCTGCTCTACCTGGTTAGACTAAAGCCTTGGTGCAACTGTGAGATTTGTCATGGTTATCTCACGTCGAATTGGTCCAAACAATTTGATAATCTTTGTGATTGGTACGCTCATCTTCTGAAAAACTCTCCTAGTAAAACTATCCACATACATGTTCTCCGAAACACGATCACTGCTAACCCCGATAATGTCGAGTATATGCTCAGAACAAGATTTGAGAATTACCCAAAAGGCAAACCTTTCTCCACAATCTTGGGTGACTTTCTGGGTCGAGGTATATTCAACGTGGACGGGGACCTATGGAGTTTCCAGAGAAAGATGGCGAATCTAGAGCTCAACAAGTCCTCCATAGTATTGTATGCATTCAATATTTTCAATTGCGAGATTAAAAGCCGACTTGTCCCTCTTTTATACTTAGTTGCAGGCAAAAAGGATGGAGTTTTGGATTTACAAGACGTGTTTCGAAGATTCTCCTTTGATTGCATATGCCAAATCTCATTTGGGTTGGACCCTAGCTGCCTCGAGTTGTCACTACCCATGTCTGAATTCGCTGTTTCCTTTGACCTTGCATCAAAATTATCTGCTGAGAGAGCCATGTCTGTGTCCCCGCTTTTATGGAAGATCAAACGGAAGCTCAATATAGGCAGTGAGAAGAAATTAAGAGAAGCTGTTAGAGTGATCAACATCTTGGCACAGGATGTCATAAGGCAGAAGCGGAAACTGGGATTTTCCAATCATAAAGATCTTTTGTCCCGGTTCATGGGCGCTGTAAATGATGAACCATATCTGAGAGACATCGTTATAAGCTTCCTCTTAGCTGGCCGTGACACTGTTGCATCAGCCTTGACTAGCTTCTTCTGGCTATTGGCAAAACACCCGCACGTGGAGTCAGAAATCCGGCTCGAGGCAGACCGAGTCATCGGAGCAAACCAGGAGCTCAAAAGCTTCGAACAGCTGCGAGAGCTCCATTTTTTACAAGCTGCAGTTTATGAGAGTATGAGACTCTATCCTCCGATACAATACGATTCAAAGTTTTGTCAAGAGGATGATGTCCTTCCTGATGGGACGTATGTGAGAGGAGGCACTAGGGTTACTTACCATCCCTACGCAATGGGTCGGATTGAAGAAATCTGGGGTCCAGATTGTTTAGAATTCAGGCCAGAAAGGTGGTTGAAGGATGGTGTATTCTTTCCAGCAAACCCTTTTAAGTACCCAGTTTTCCAAGCTGGAGTTAGGGTCTGTTTGGGCAAAGAAATGGCTCTGGTGGAGCTAAAATGTCTCGCTCTTTCATTGGTTAGGAGATTCCACATCGACTTGGCGACACCGGGCCGCTCTCCCCTGTTCTCTCCCGGGCTCACCTCCTCTTTTAGAGGCGGACTACCGGTCTTGGTACGGGAAAGAGAAACACCTTTATAATTCACAATATATCTATCTGTATTATATAAGCTGTTTTATTCCTAAAGATTGAAAATATTAATTGTGTGTAGCTGAGCAACAATGAAGTTGCAGGTTTTAGTGTACGAGAGAAATGTGTCGTTGGATTTGATCGATGGTCAAGTACATGGGATACATATATCAAGTACCAGAAACAAGTCTGCAGGTTGTGGTCGGCCAGACTTTTATCTTGTTGTACCGTAAGCGGTATGATTGTGTAGCTGGTGTTTTTTGACTGTTCAGGTAGATATTTAAGACATTCCTTCATGGAATCTTTTAGACGTTCTGCCAATTTTAGTGCACTTCATAAGCTCCAAAATTTGACTTATTAGGTTGCGAGGAATATGAATATATATAAATTAATGTATAAAGCGTGTACTCGATCGTGTGATTCTTGTGTATATGGATGTGCGTGTATATATATTATTTAGTTCAGTTGAGTTTGGTTTAGATTTAGACCTCTTTTAATATCTAAATACTCAGGTTGTGTTTGGATGTTGAAGTGAGTTGAGTTGAGTTGAGTTGAGATGATAAAATATTGTTAGAATATTATTTTTTAATATTATTATTATTTTGAGATTTGAAAAAATTGAATTGTTTATTATATTTTGTATTGGGATTTGAAAAAGTTATAATGATGAGTTGAGATGAGTTGAGAGTATTTGAGGAACCAAACGAAGCCTCAATGTTTAAGTCACTATAAACTCATCTCAATTCAAAACCTCTTTATACGTGGAACCTACGGAGCCACAACCTTTTTCAACTCACCTCTTTATAACACGCGTGACCCATAATTTTTTTCAACTTCTTATAAATACATCTAAATCTATCTTAACATACAAACACATCTAAACTCATTTTAGGCGAGTCTCACATATATAACTCACTACACTATCTCAACTCACTACTATTCATAAAGAACTTAACTCAACTCAACTTAGTTTAACATCCAAACGCATCGTTAATTTGATGTTGTTTGGAACTTTAATCTTGGATTATATATACTGCAACCCCACTAATAAATACTAAAGACCCTAGGTTTGGGAGTGAGATGAGAATTTTTTGTTTTAGATGAAAGTTTAAAATATTATTTTTAAATATTATTGTTATTTTAAGATTTGAAAAAGTTGAATTGTTTATGATATTTTATGTGAGAATTTAAAAAAATTATAATGATAAAATGAGATGAGATGAGAATTTTGTATCTCATTCTATGCCCCCAAACAAATGTTACAATGAGATTATTATTTGGGAATATATAATATGTGCAGTATATACACATATTTATATACTTGTAGATCGAACGACTACATGCATGCTGCCAGTTACAGCTTTTGCATGTTGGCATTTCACCAAACAATTAAAATTCGAATTAGCCTCTGCAAGCTAGCCATTGATTATATATAATTTGGTCACTCTAGAATTTATCATTGAAACTAAAGTGAAGTCGGTACTAATCCCTGGCCAGAACAAAACGTACAGTTTGATTATAATCCAGCTTAGAAGTTTTCTACGTTGTAAAGTTGTAATTAATTGGATGCTACACGTAAACAGATCCTAGTCTAGCTACATGATGATCATCATGATACAATAATGGCCCATGCATGCATAAATGTACGTGACATGACCAGGTATATATCCAACTCCTATCATCACTAGCCTCTCATTTTCGGGAGACCTGCCACTAATTAATTAGAGTACTAGTGTGCCGGCCTCATATGAATCATATGATTACAAAGGACAAATATTCCTGAATCCCGGCCACTCATCAGATCACATCTTTGTTTTGTAGGATACGCGACTTTAGCCTTTAACTGAGAATTGTTGATCTAATCGGACCAGAGGTTCACGATCAAGTCGTCATCAATCCTTTTTCGAGATGTGAAATGATTTTAATATATATATAATATATATTAAGAAGATGAAGATATCATAATTTTATTAATAGTCTTTATTTATAATGTAGGAAAATCATGGCCACAACCGGAAGCCTGATGATTACAAATAATCAAAAAATATATCCAAATTCAGGTATTAAAAAAATGCAAGACCCAAAACAAAATCACAAAACATTATACAAAATATTAAATGCAAAATTCTAATAAATAAAAAACCAAAATAATATAACATACCTACACGAAAAATTAAGATAAAAAAAAACATGTAGCATACTTGTTATCGACAACGAATTATATGGAAATATGTTGATCCATGCGAATAGCTCCCAGAATGTTTTTGGGAAGATTATTTTTATTATTAAAGAAGAAGTCTATACCTTTAGTGCCCATTTTGGCTAATTTGGAAGCAACGTGATTTGTTTCCCTAAAAGTAAGATGTAGCCTCACCACCCTCCATCGAACTGTCAATCTTGCCTCGTTCAGTACCTCTAACTCATTCAATGAATTTGGACATCCGCATCTCGAAGAATACCACCACCTCCACTTCTGCCTGGATTACCAAGATTGCTTCCATCAACATTAAGTTTCACAAAACCATGTGCTTGGTGCATCCATTTCAAACCCTGAATATTCTTTCTTTGTATAGACATCTTCATTAGACCTTGTTGCTGTAAAATCACATCATCTGAGCATTTTATGAATGACTTATTCATTTTTGTGTGGATAATTTGAGCCAACAAATTCTTGACTTTATAAAACACTTGCTCCCTTGTTTCAACAATCTCTTCCATTTGAGCTTCAGTACATCTATATAACCATAGGAACCAATTGATTAAAGATGGAAGAATACCAATCACTACATTGATCTGTGAGACAGCCTAAGCCTTGGATATCCATTGATGAATTTTACCACCACATGTATAGGTTGGCCCAAATTTTAGACCAAGTGCTACCTCAAAATAATTCCAAACAATTGACCTTAATTGGAATCATTAGAGCAGACTTTTAATATATATATATATATATATATATATATAATTCAAGAGTAATTACTACTTAGGTTAGGTACATGATAATTAGTCTCTAGATCATATTCTGATTTTCTTTTTTCCACTAGATTTTTAATTTATCAACAATCCCTAGCTAGCTAATTAGTTATATTAATTTCTTAAATACACTGCCAAAAATTTGCCCTTTTGGGGCAAGTACTATTCGCTGCAAAACATTTCACCCGACCGAAATTCGTTTGTGGCAAATTGGTCGAGAATAAATCTTCTAGGTTGATCAATCACGGTGACCTTTGGATTTCGTCAGATAGGATATCTTTTGCCGTGAAAACATTTCGTCGAAAATAATACTCTTCATGCGAGGTAGAAGCATTTATGTTGCTAGCTTAGTTCTCCAAAAAAAATTATTTGCAACAAGTAGTATTCGCCGCAAATAATGATAAACATTTAAAAAAATATCTGCGGCAAATCCGAATTCACCGCAAAGAACAATTATCCAAAAAAATATATATATATATGCATAAAACCATATTAATCAAAATCCAAGCCATGCACTAATTTTATATTTCAAGAAAAATCAATAAAAATCCAAGCACAATAAAAATTAACCAAAAGAATAAGAATAAATGTCCTCTAAAAGGTAAACATCACATAAAAATTGAAGATGCAAACATGACATAACATGGATTTCATCTGTATCATTGACAAAACATCCTCAGAAATATGTTTGCAATAGAATCACCAAATGCAATCTTAGATAAGTTTTGCTTCCTGTTAAATTTTATTTCATCCATTAGTTGTTGGCTCAAAAGTGTCTGCTCTGCATGCTTTCTATGTAAACAAATGCAATATTGGATGAATAAAAGAAATAATATCAAAGCTATAATGTGCACATATGGGTTTAACATATAGCCACGACCACTTAAAAACTGAATGATACAAACATTAAACCAACAAAATTGTCTTTTCAGATGTTGAACCTCTTGTTTATGATTCTTGGATGAACAAGTCTGAGAGAATGCAATGAGTCCAACCAAAACAAATATAAAACTTTAGGCTCCAACATAAAAAATGAATGATACAAACATTAAAAAAACCAACATATTCTGCTATATATTACACACTACAGAGCCTAAACCAGAGTTTTGTTTGTTCAAAATCCTAAAGATCATCAAAATTATACAAGAATTACAAGAGAAAATAAAAGTGAAATGAAAGTCTCAAGATCCAAGCTAGCAAAATCAGATTGAGAGACTCACCTCCTCTACGAAGGTAGTTTGGCTGCATCCTCAAGATCATGTTCTGCTTTTAGGAAGTAGTGAAAGCATCATCATTTGTCATTTGTGGTGCCCTGTGATTTGGGTAGCAAAAGAGGGTATTACTTACTCTTTATTTGATAAAAATTACGGGCTTTATCTCTCCATACAACCAATCCTCCAATAGGTCTTAGACAATGTTGTAATACTACAGTAGTCCAATATGCTGAGTCCATAGTGCGACTAGTTACCATTGTGACCCAATAGAGGTCATTGTTTGGACCCTGATTTTCATCCTTGCAATGTGTCTCAAATTTCCTAAATAGCCTCAACATGTATTGGAGTTGTATATATTGGGTAAAATTCCACCACCACAAGGCTGGTTGTAACATTTTGAGACTTTAAAACTCTCTGTTAGAGCCAAATTCTGTTCAAATCCAAATACGAGGCTCTAAAGTGGCATTAAACTCAACAAAGATCAGTACACACAAACCACGGATTAGAGGGTCCTAGAAGTCACCAAGAACCCAAGTGCATGCTTGCTAGAAATTACATTCCTGCACATGAGCCTGATCAAGTGTAGTAATGGGCAACAACCTTAATTTCTAGAGATTACCACCCTCCTCATCGTGCATTTATTTGATTAGATGTGAATTCAATATTTCACTACAGCTAGAGCTAGCACAATCCCAAAATCCATGGAGAAGGAAATTATATTAAATATTTGGCAGATGCATGCAGTAGCTTCCCATGTTCATTAGTATCCGCTTCATGTCCTTGTTACTTATTGGAATTACTTTCATCAAATATGTAAAAATAGTATATTTTCAAAGGTTTCATTTGAGAAATTTTTGAGGGCTAAATTAGATAAAACCAACTTTCATGAACTAAAATTAGATAAAACCCCATATTAACTAAAACCAGATAAAACCCACTTTCATGAACTCTCAGATGTATATCACCCAAAACCCCAAATCAATTCTAAATCAGTGTCTAAAAACTAATCCAAACCCATCCTTCAGCATCAAAAAGTCCCTAATGTAGATAAAGCACTGCAATTTGTAACAGATTCACAATTAATTCGTAACAGATTCACAATCAATCATGGAGAATATCCAAAAAAAGTGAACTTACCCAAACAGTACACAGGAACTCCAAATCTATGAAATCAAAACAAATATAGATGAAGGCAATAGCACTATACTCAGATGAAATGCTTGCAATACATATACCTAAAATGGGAGGGAAAAAATTTGAAAAACACAAACTCATTCATTGAGCAGTAGCCCCTCATCCATGCTCCGATCGAGATCCCCCACATACAACGATAAAATCACGAGAGAAACAGAGACAGAGATAATTAGCGCGAAATAGAGAGTGAGCGAAATGACAGGGAGAGATAAAGGAAGGAGAGAGAGAGAGAGAGAGATGCGCACACACAGAACAGAAGATAGAGAAAGAAACAGACAGAGGATTAAGAGACTCACCTCCTCGGCGTGGTGGCGATGGCACGGCAGCAAGCATGGCTTAGGAAGGGCAATAGCAAACTCACATAGAATAGAGATGGAGTATCGAGCTGGGGGAAAAGAAGAAAGGGAGAGAAAGAAAAGAAACAAGGAGAAAAAGAAAGAAGGGGAATTCACGTAGGATTTTATCATGACATTTTGTGGCGGTTAACAATCGCTGCAAATATAGTGAAAACGTTGTCGTCAAAGACCCATAACGTGCTATGTCGAGGTTGTATCTAGCGATTCAATGTGCGGCGGCATATTATCTCTACAAATAGTCTTTTTAGCGATGATTTTTTTGCTCTCTAGAAGAAAAACACAAATACAATAATAAAATAAAAAATTATAAAAATTAAAAAAAAAAAAAAAAAAAGTCTCACACAATCCAATTGTTGTTTGTCGCAATCTTTTTTAGCCGCATAAACGGCTTTTTCTTGAAGTGATGATAATTAGAAGCAGTCGTCAAGTTTTTGTTAAAAATCGACAAACGTCCGCATAATTAGGTTAGGTTATATGGCGATCGATCAGGACTTGCTACAAATCCTACAATATTCCTACTTTTATTAAAAGTAACCATTGGACCGATGAAGTCTTGGGGAGAAGTATTGGGTGGGAAAAGACGGCTGACATGATCGATGAATGAGAAATAATCTGTACTTTTAGATTCACTTTTTATAAAGAGTTTGTATGCGATTTATATATTTAAGAATTATATATAATAATATTATTAATAAATTAAGTAAGGAATCAAAAACCGTTAAAAATATGTTAATGGTTACTCCTTATATATATCATATTGTGATTGATGGTCGTCTAGGTTCGAAGTGTTTCTAGTGGCCATCCATCGATGTGTCGTTAATTTGACTATATATAATTAACAGCAATTATTTGTTTCTAAATGCATGTTTTTTCTTTTTATTTAAGAAAAATAGAGAAAGTTGTTAATGCAAGATCCTTCTCATGATCTCATGTCTTGTATGGCTTTTTTGGGATTCAATGAATGATCTTAATTGAGCTATAATATAATAGCGCATGATGCATGATGATCATGCATAGAAAGCCATTAATCTGACCGTATGCATCTGCTCGATCTGATCGCGTGAGTCATGTAACTTCTTTTTTTTTTCTATCTTTGAACTTTTGTTCGCAATTATATATATATTTATAAATATATATATATATATATATTTATATATAGGACCGATCTTAATTAGGTCAGGAGATTGTTTGTACACGAGTTTTCTTCTCTAATTTCCGCCTATATTATACCATTTTGTTTGGAGCTTGGACCTGCGTAATCCGATACATGACCTTCAAATTAAAACTAAAAAGAACAGAGAAAGAAAGAATCTTCATGAATATTCTACTAATTTAAGCATGTTGAATATATAATTTCGAGTGGTTCACTTTTCCGTGCTAAAGTGAACCATCACTCTCAAGTGGATACCCTACGTGCTAAAGTGAACCATCATTCTTTATATATACTAGATCTAATATATAAAGAATACCCTACGTGCTAAAGTGGGTGGCCGATTTCGTTCACTTTTTCAATATATATATATATATATTGTGTGTGTGTGTCATGTGTTTAAACTTAAAGTCTTAAAAGATGTTGTACAGGCAGGCCTATCTTTCGAATTCCTTTTCTTTTCCATTGATAACATGAGTCTCTGTACAATATTGGAGATCAAGTAAAGTTGGCTATATATGTGGTTATTAATTAACCTACATAAGTTAGCTAGGGCAATACATTTTCTGTGACACCTCAGCATGCCAGGGGAATGGTACTCTAGGACGTTCGAAACGCAAAACCCCAAAAAACCCCCGAGAAGTAGAAAGAATATATATTGAGAAGCACCATGGGCGCGCGCGCGTATGGGGGAAAGATTTTTTTATGGATGAACGTGCCAAATGAACGACGATGAGGACTATGAACATAGCAGAGAATCCAACGGGCTCCGCGTGCTGAGGATTGCGGCAATGGCCCCAAGGTTACGGTTTCCCCGTCGATCATTGATGCATGGTAATCACTTCAGGGCCACGGACACGATTTTTCAGCTCGGTTACATGCATGCATAATATATATAATTAACTATATATACAATAATAATTTGTATAAATCCGATTGAGCTAGCTAGATAGGAATGCAGATCGTAATTATTTTGAAAAACATTATTAATGCTCATGCGGAGGAAGCTAGCATTTAAGGGAAGTAAAAATTAATTTTCTTGATCTGCAGCTGTTCTTAAAGTACATTAGAAGAAGTTCCCTTTTTATTTCTTCCTTTTTCTTTTTTCGTTATACAAATAATTTCTGCCAATATAATTCGTGAATGTAACCATTTGACTAATTGCACGTACGGATACTCAATTGATGATCAAGGAGGAACCGTACTCTGACCAGCGGTGCTTATACATCTGTGGAAACCGTTCATATATAGGACTAATTGGATCTGAACGTACGTATAACGATATTATGGGTATTGTTGTACAACATTAAACTCGTTGGCTAGCTGTCTGGTAGTACTGTCAAGCGTGAACTGTAATATTACTGATCATTGACTGTTTATATGTAGGATTAATTTATGCACAAGTACAGAAGGTTTTATAAAAAAATGTAATATGGAATATAAGTTTGAAATAAATAAGTTTCATATAAATTATTTATAAAAAAAATGGGTCTCATGCACTAATAAATAATAATTTTTTTTATATTTTTCTTTTAAGTTCGGTCCACTTTTTTATAAGGGTTTTCTGATTTATTTTAAACTTGTACAAATAATTTCTCTTATAAAAATTTGTAGATATAAAAATATTCAAAGATTAGTTAAAAGTGTGAATAAGTATACAGTAAGTTTAAGTTTGAATGTAGAACAAAAAATAAGAATATTTAATATGTAAATTGATCTCAACGTCGATCCTTTTAACAAATAAAGAACATTAATTATCACATTCATTATAAATGGGCCGCATGTATATGATTTATGGAGAATAAAACATATATATTTAAGTTTAAAAAATCCATACTCTTTTATTATGTGAACAATAATATTAGACAGTAATAAATAATTACGTGATAAATTTCAAATGACTCAATTTATATAAAAATGTTTGTCAATATATAACTAAAGAAATTTACGTGAAAAATTAAGAACATATAAGATTTAGATTATTTTGAGGCAGGACCATGCAAGTTATACGTACGTGCGTACATAATTAATTGTGTGTAGTACTATTGGTAGTTGAAGTGGGAGCTAGCCGTGAAAAAGTCTCTTGCTTGGTTAGTTTTTTTCTCACTTTCACGCGAATGAATCTAGCTTGCTATTTATGGACATAAGATCCAAAATCTAAGCCACCCTATTCTCGATCTGAAACAGAAATTATTCTCTTGCCCCTGTGTTCGTTCATCAGTCAAGATGATCTGGTTCCTCAGCATACTTTTCGCAGAGATCAGTGAGGTAAGAACTAGTACGTAGCATCATATATAACGCAGGAGCAGTGATGTACAGTTATATATAAGCTGATCTTACACTCCCAATCACTGTGAGGAAAACACCACTTATAACTACCTTCACTTTTGAGAGACTCTCGATATTACAACAAAAGATGTTGCAAAATATGCTTGTGCTTGTGTTAAGTCTCCATCTCGTAACGATATCGTTGGCCCGTGGCCCAAATGCCCATGAAAGAAAGGTACGTACGTACATCTTTAGAGTTTGCGTACTTCTGCATGCATGTCATGGACCAGTAGTGATTGGTTGACCAACTGGACGGTAGCTGAATCCCTCTCTCTCTCTCTCTCTCTCTCTTTTCGTTGAAAAAACAGTATGAATTTGAAAACTAACTTTTGATCAACAACAGCCGTACATCGTGTACATGGGAGAACTCCGGCCTGGAGCAGAAACTTCGGCCATGGACGATCACCACAACCTGCTTTCCACGGCTATTGGAGAGTACTGGATCGAAACCTTGCTTCAAACTATTTGCAAAATTGTTAATTCTTTTCAGTGAGCAATTCTAAATTTCTAATCATTCTGTAGTACTATTAACTGATATTTAATTTTTGCAGTGAGAAAGTAGCTAGAGAATCCAGAATATATAGCTATGGAAAGAGCTTCAATGGGTTCGCAGCCAGGCTATTGCCCCAGGAAGTAAAGAGATTATCAGGTTTGTATATATAAATAGAAATTAAGCCCGAGATCTCAAGTCGATCGCAAGATTGATGATGTTATCATTTTCTTTGATATATATATTTATATATATACACTATATATATATATAAGCTTGCATTGACTTGCAGATGAAGAAAGAGTTGTATCGGTGTTTCCAAACACATTGCGCCAACTTCATACAACGAGATCTTGGGATTTCTTGGGAATGCCCACAACATTGAAAAAAAGAAACTTCATAATAGAAAGCAATATCATTGTTGGCATGTTGGATACAGGTTGGTATTTAAAATATTTTCCTCCTCGACACCATAGATATACGGGAGTTTCTCTCAGACAAAAATTAACCAACCTTAACGTTTTATGATCTATTATTTTCATAGGAATTTGGGTTCAATCTCCAAGTTTTAACGATAAAGGCTACGGGCCAATCCCAGCTAAATGGAAGGGCAAATGTGTCAAGGGTGCCAACTTCACTAGCTGCAATAGGTAAACTTATTGTTCTGAGTCATTCTGCTCGTCTTAGCACGCCATGAGTGTTGTACTTAAGAGGGAATTTGCAAATTAAATTTTATTCCGTACGTGCTGCATAGTTTTTCTCAAATTTTTTTTTTCTCGTGGGCTTACGTACAGAAAAGTGATAGGTGCAAAATACTTCAACCTGGACGCCAGCGACCCTGATATGGGGAATCCTAGTCCGGTGGATAACGATGGCCATGGTACTCACACTTCCTCCACTGCAGCCGGCGTACATGTCAGGGGCGCCAGTCTGTATGGCATAGCCAAAGGCACGGCACGTGGTGGCGTACCATCAGCGCGTATAGCAATGTACAAAGTATGCTGGTCCGTCGGTTGCAGCGACATGGATCTCTTGGCAGGGTTTGACGAAGCCATTGCTGATGGGGTCGATTTGATATCGGTCTCTATAGCAGGTCCGCCCAGGGACCTCTTTGAGGACCCGATTGCCATTGGAGCTTTTCATGCTATGAAGAAAGGGATTCTGACTTCGTGCTCGGCCGGGAACGATGGGCCTTACAGTTACACGGTGCAGAATGTTGCTCCCTGGATCATGACCGTGGCTGCCAGTGGCATTGATAGGCAATTCAAGACGGAGGTTAATCTGGGTAGTGGCGAGAAATTTTCTGTAACTCTCTATCTCTTTCTCTCTCTCTCTCTCTCTCGATCAATCCGTGTTTGCAATAAGCTTCAGATCATCACTTATAGGGGTTTTATTGGTTTGTTGGCAGGGAATTGCTATAAATACGTTTACCCCAAAGAAAAAGACGTACCCTTTAACAAGTGGAGCCCATTCAGTTAATATCAGTGGAGATTTCTATGGGAATGCCAGGTATGAGATTTTAGATTGAGTTGTAATGGTGCTGAAATTTAAAAGTCACATACTTTTTGAATGGTTCTTAAAGTATTATAATTAATTATAAGTTGATGATGAATCCAATTAATAATTTGAGTGTGAAATGATCATGATAGTGCCTGTGACTATGGGACTCTAGACAAGAATAAGGTGAAGGGAAAGATCGTGTTCTGCCAGGGAAGCAGCGGCCCTGATTACACCATCAAAGAGTTAGGTGGTGCCGGAACGATCATGGTGCTTGATGAAGAGACGGATATAGCCTTCACCACTCTAGTCCCAGGGACATTTGTCCTCCCCAAGGATGGCAAAAAGATTGATCAGTACATTAATTCCACCAAGTATGTTTGTTAATTTCAGTACTGTGCACCTTCACATAATATAATCGCTTTTACTTCACTCGAACTGTGCAACTACATATATATATATATATATATATATATTATATATATATATAGTCACTACCCCTAAACATTTTCAAAAAACAAAATAAACCTTATTTTAAAGAAAAACAAAAGAAAAAAAGGAATATGGCCCATGGAAGATGTTGATCCACGACAGATGTTGCAGACAACTTTGTTTGTTTAGTAGGTGTTAGTTTGAGAGAATGAATTGTATGCTTTCCATGAGTTTTTGTAGAGTTGTATCTGTTGAACAGATACCTGTTGTGAAGGGCACCATTGCATCTATAAAATCCTAAGAGATGATCAACGCCCGTGTCTGAAAATATCACCATTAACCCGACCCCACAAGAAATGCTCAAAGACACAAGTTATAACCAACCTGACTACTGACTAATACCAAAGACTGGTCTTCACAGTATTGACCACTGAGCTCTAGTACCTCGGGTTGAATTAATTGCAGGAATCCTCGGGCTGTAATACAAAAGACAAGAACTCTTAACATCAGTGCTCCTTTTGTGGCTTCTTTCTCCTCCAGAGGCCCTCAGTCAATCAACCTCAACATCCTTAAGGTAAAGTAATATCTCTCCCACAGCTCTCTCTCTCTCTCTTTCTCTCTCATGTACTAATTGCCAATGGACAGCCTGACATCGTTGCACCAGGACTAGACATATTAGCTGCTTATTCAACACTGGCATCAGTAACAGGGGACCCAACTGATAAGCGGCATGCTGTGTTCAACATAATATCAGGAACATCTATGGCTTGCCCTCACGCAGCAGCAGCTGCTGCCTATGTCAAGTCTTTCCACCCTGACTGGTCTCCTGCTGCAATCAAGTCTGCTCTCATGACTACTGGTAAGACCTCGGATCCTAAACTAAATATTCTGAAGTTTTGGACTCCTTTGATTCACTTGTTTGGCCTGTTCATATCTACCTCTAGTCCTACGGTTCCTTTTGTTTTCCTTCAAGTTATAACCAGTAAATTAAATATTAATTGCTTTTCTCTAAACCAAATTCTGGCTGCTTCTTATATATTAATCCAAGTAACCCATTTGCAAAGAAAAGTGCAAGTGCCAAATTCTCCGAAGTCCAATTAACTGTTGGATATTGTGGAATATGGCTAATAGCTCATCTGTCTTGAGTTAGATCAGATGACTGTTATAGCAGCAGATTAGACACCACAAAGGAAGAATTCGCCTCAACTAATCTATCGGAACGAAATTTTTTTTTACCAAAAATCTATTTGTTGAGTCTATTTTGTTGCCTCAGCAATGCGAAAAGCTTGTTTGATCAATATCTCCTCGACTTTGACAGTACAGTATGCTTTGAAAAATATTGTCAAAATCAATCTCTAATGCCTCTGATCTCTCTCTCTCTCTCTCTCTCTCCACCTCCTCCATCATGTAGCCACCCCTATGAGAATTGAAGACGACGATGCCGCGCTGGGATCCGGATCAGGACAGATAAATCCAGTCCAGGCAGTGCACCCTGGTCTCATCTATAACATTTCCATCAGCTCCTATGCCAGTTTCCTGTGCAAGGAAGGCTACAACGGCACATCCCTCGCTCTACTTTTTGGAGGCAAAAAGAAACTTAACTGCTCACAGTTTAAGCCTGCACAAGGCACTGACGGCCTTAATTACCCTACAATGCATGCACAGCTAATGGGTGCGAGTTCAGACATTTTTGCCACCTTCCACCGGACTGTGACCAACATGGGTAATGGTAACTCGGTGTACAAGGCAAAGGTGACATCACCAAGAGGTCTTTCTATTAGAGTTTACCCAGCAACTTTGAAGTTTAGCAGGTTACACGAACAGATGAACTTCAAGGTCGTAGTGAAGGGCAGTTTTAAGCGGAATGGGACTGAGCAGTTACTGTCGGCTTTACTTGAGTGGAATGACTCCAAGCACAGTGTGACGAACCATATCCTTATTTATAGGCCATTAGCTTAAGTCTGTTTAGTGGTAGTCATGCGTGTAGCTAGTTATTAGCCGCTTCACTTTCTGTAACCAAGTTGCAAATTAGTTTTCCAATTCGTTCATTTAATTTTTTCTACTGTAACTCAAAATTTAATTGGTAGAAAGATGCCTCTGCGAATGAGATATATTTCCCTTCATTTACCTATAAAGAAATAACAAAATGAAATCCAGAATCCTGCAGAAAATGGAAACAGTATGGATAAACTAAAATGAGAGGTTAAATACCATAAAGTCACCTCGTCAATTAATTAACTCTTCTCGTGATCTGGCTGCAGAAGGAATACAAGCCATTAAGTATAATTACAACACGTCAGAACCATGTTTTTTTCTTTGGATGCCCATCGCAAGTTACAGCATCGTTCCAATTTAAACATGCTCATTTCCTCGCAGCATTTCCCTGAATAAATCAACCACTCGGAAAATAACACATTCTTGAATAACCACTCTTTTCTCTTCCTTTGAAGATTGACATGTTGACCCAAACATATTTTCCGCTCACATCACATTTCACCTAAAGAAAACCTAGCTAGATGACTAAGAAAGTCTTGAATACCTGGGGCGGTCTCAGAAACGGACACCAGATTACATGCGGGCAACTCTTCCTTCAAAGGAATTCTATTGTCATCGATAAGTGCTGCAGGCTGGCTCCAAGGGTTTCTTTAGAAATAGGCACCAAGCCCGTGTAAAAACTAAGAAATACACAGCCTACTTTGCTATTCTTCACCTAGACTTAATCTCAACAATGCATCTGACATTGACGACCATGGAGATTCTTTAGCTTTGTCAGTTCCTTCCTCCTCTTTCTCGCACCTGCTGCAGCAACCGCATCAATTAGCTTCTTACCTGGGAAAACTGCTGATTCTTGCTTTTCTGGCAAAGCACTTGCAATAGGACGGGCTGTAGAAGTTGTTTCAATATTGGGAGCATAAGCTGATTGGGACATGTTCTCGTGCTTGATGGTAGATGCAGGTTGGGAACAATCTAGTGATGCAGGTGTATAGAGAATTTCCTCAGAGTTAGCTCCTGTATGCTGACTAACTCCATCCAGAGGGAACCCAATTGGGGTCTCATTCAAGTCATTAGTAGGCCTGGCTTCTGATGAACCTGAAGCTTCTGTCTTTACTTCAATGGGTAAACAGCAATGGCGGTTTTCTACATGTGCAATAAATTTTGAAGATGAACTGGAGTTATGGTTACTACGAGAAGTTTCGCCTTGTTCATATTTCATACTAGTAGAGGGCAGAGGTTGGAGTCTGTTCCCAGGACCAGGAAGAGGGAAGAACCAAGGACATGGCAATACATACAATGGTGCTCTTTGCCCCTTGACATCTATGCGGTTTTCTTGTTCTTGAGAGGTATAAGGCCTACAATCAGCTGGCATGGGCATGTTTGACGGAATGACAATGGCACTTTGCCTCCCATATTGTGATTGAACACGATTTGAAGATTGAATGACAGAAGGCCATAGAACAGGCAGTAATGGAGGGTGGCCGTACAAGTGCCACGGACAGTTCCTGGATGAAGAGAGAGAGGCTGCCACATCTGCTGAATAATGCTCACCTGGAGTTTCCTCAACCACAGCCTTTCTTAGCTTTGCCATCTGCAAAATCAGAGAGCATGTCAAAATATGTGGATATTCTAACAACATTAAACATTCCCAAAATATCAACAACTTGCCTGTTGCTTTAAGTGTTTATTTGTGGTCTCCAAGGACTGATGCTCTTTCAAAGCCAACTCCTTGTCCTTCTCATTATAAATGTCACAAAACATGATGAAATTAATGGGATGATGCTTACACAAGTTCGAGAGAGAGAGAGAAAAAAAAGGTGTAAACTGCCCTTCTCCATGATCAGAGAGAAACAGAGAAGTGAAAGAAGATATATAAGAATATATTAGGGGCACTATTCCCTACCCTCTTTAAATTTTCGTTCTCCCGTGCTAGATCAGCAGCTTTCCTGGTTAAATCCTCACACAGAACCTGCCCACCAAGGGAGGGGAAAAAAGTAAGAGGATGATTCTCACTAAAACTTTAATATGAAAGCACTGCAGACAGGACCCATATCATGAAATTCAGAAAAAAACAACTTCAGTGATTAAGGTCTAGTTGAAGTAAAACAGTATTTTTTTTAATACAAAAATTAGTCATTACCACATAATAAATGCATTTGTTTCATCAATGATGCAGCATGCAAGATGTGATTAATTTAACATATCAATGCAATCCTGTGCTTTCACACATAATTACTAGAAAGTTTGTGTTTGATAAGAAAGGCAAGGGTTTATTTATTCTTCTAAAGGAAGGAATACTTCGTTTAACCCACTTATAGAGCTAACTTAATTATTTGGTAATTTTTTAATGGTGATGACACATCTTATACTTTTACATTATGGCTAGCATATTTTCACTTGACTTAACAAAGAAACCATTTTTTTCACCTACTTTAAGCACCCAAAAGCAGGTCAAATCATGTATTTAGCTTGCGGTGCCGGCATCGAGAATGAATCATGTATTTAGCTTTGTGGCAGCTAAAAGCAAAGAGTCCATTTTTGTTTTGTAAGGGCGTCAATTTTTATATACCGGATTTTTATTTTCATGATTTTGTGACGTAAAATGGGCTTTCTTAGGTTTTCTTTGTAGCAACATATGTTTCAGTGCTTCATTTGGAAGAATTGCAATGATGTAATTCAATATAAGGAATGTTTTTCAATTAGCATGAAATCAATTATACATACTGTATATCTAATCTTCGACAAAGTCATGCGATTTGAATCGCCTATGTTAAATAACTGAAGCATGAGGCTTATAGAAAGATCAATGTCTAGATTACTAGATTACTACCAAAACATAATGAGAACACTTAAGAATAACAATGGTTGTCCATTATTAATGCTGGATAAGTTTAGCAAGATACAGTAAATGCCTGTAAGAAGTGCCACTTGGAGTATAATAACGATAAAAATAACAATAACAATAAATAATGCATTTCAAGTGTTCTTGGCCTATATTAAGGATAAGGCTAGATCTCACTAAGGTCATTATCTCTATTTCTAGTTGCTTACCTGCCTACGACGAATTGTCTGCCTAGCTGACTCTCTATTTGCCAATACCCTGCGTATTCTCTGTTCTTCCTTTTCAGCCTGAACGGGAAAGGCTCAATAAGATGCAGTAACGGAACAGCACTGCTGAGGAAAAGCTTAAAAATTGTACTACCTCAGTCAACTTTCGTCTTGTTTTACGAAAAACAAATGGTGCATAACTTCTGTTGCAGTTGGGAGTTGGTTTAGCCAATTCAGAATCCTGCTCAGCCTTCACTTCTGTAATGCCGGGAACCTGCTTAGCCTTTTCTCGTTCTATGAACACAATTGGGCGTATCTTTTCACATTGCTGCTGACTTGCTTCTGCTCGATCCTGCTATAAACAAAAATATTTCTCAAGTCCTGCACAAAATAATGCGACTTGGTGACGACAGTGCCACAGATATTTCAATCCAGATTTTACTTAGTTCGCCAACCAAATACAGACATATAAATCTAACAACCTAATGATAAAACAAAAGTGAGGAGAACTGTTCAAAAAATTGGGACTGCTTCTACATTCTGTATCATCTTTGTTAGCTGTCTAGCTCAATATTCAGAAATTTTAAACAAGAAATTTCAACTGCTAAGTTTGATCGTCTTTTCAGATTTGGAAGATCTGGCCAAAGAAGGTGATAGCCCTGTAGATTCGTTCCCATGGAATCCCTATAGATGAGTTAAGGTAGAAACATATTCATTAATGTGTCTTTTCTTTAGTGGGTCTGTGTTCAGTATACCTCCCCTAGTGAATTGGATAGTAAGGATATTTATTTAGCTCCATGAAAGGGAAAAGCTGGATTCTATCATTTCAATTTCCACTTTTTCATACCTGATTGGTTTTCATTTAATAATTAATACTCCTCCATAATTTTCAGCGAAATGTGCGGCTAGTTCAAGTTCTTATGATGTATCCCTCTCCTGTACTATTACGAACTTCTAATAGAAATACAAAATCATCTCGGCTCCAATTTTTTTTTTTTTTTTTGTTACATTTAAAGGCGTATTATACAAAAGGGTTCTAACTAACTTTTATTTATTTATTTACTTCTTGGCTTCTTACTAACTTAAAAGAGGGTAAGAGTATAATCAGTGTCAAATTCAAAAAAAGAAAAGAAAGAGTATTTGTTAGTGTTTTTCTAAATGTGGATATTATCTTTGGAATCTATATATTATCAGGCCCTTGATGAAAACTAAATTATATTCTCAAATCGCAATAAAACGCTTGCATGACATAATTTGATAAATTTTAAATTTTGAATTTTACATACGATCTAATTCATGTGGATGGTGTGCTCAGAATAGAATAACTCTAACTAAATGAAGAAATTTATGGGCCTAACTCATCTCATAAAACCGGTTCTATAAGATATGATTGTTTATTCCTTATAAACATGCCCAAGACCTTATCTATAAGTAATGTGAGATTATTCTTCAATACTCTCCCTCACGTGCAGGCCGGTATTTTTCCTAGTCCTTGAGGTAACAAGTGTGAGCCCCATTCATCCTGTCGCAGGCTCTGATACCATGAATAAATTAATGGACCTAACTCATCTCATAAAACCGATTCTATAAGAGAAGATTTTTCATTCCTTATAAACATACCCAATCTCTTCCATGGACAATTTGGATTATACCTCAACACTAAATACAATATAAATCAAATATAGCCAAGAAGCTACCCCCAGTCCTTGAATCATCTAAATCATAAATTTGATTATTAAAGTATTCTTTGTACTTCCCTTATTTACAATTTACCAAATTTAAGGAAATAACTACATGGAAGTTTGGAACCGCACAGCTCAGAGCTCTTTTACTACTGAAATCAAACGCAGCCGACAAACACGAACATGAACACAAGAAAAACCAATAAGAGCGACGAGAACTCAGAGTTGGTATGTAGTAACTAATTCAAACTAATTACCTCAGCCAGATCCGAGCAGCTTGGCACCGAGCCCAGCAGGTTCAACCTAAACGAGGAGTCACCCGGCGGCGACTCACTCTTGACTCGCTTCACGGCCCGTTTCCCTTTGCTCCCCCATTTCCTGCGCAAGCCACTCCCAGCACTCTCTTGCACCGCCAAATGGGCCAAATCGGCCAGAGCCTCGGCCGCCTCCAGCTCCATCTTCACCATACCATCCGCCGCACACGTCAAAGAGGACGTCGTAGAAGCAGATGAGCATGACAACGAGCTCCAAACATAACATCTCTCCGAACCCATGGCTCAAATGCAGAGACAGAGAGAGAGAACCTGGCTGTTCCTTCAAAGAACAGTAAGGTATTGGAGAGGGAGAGAGAGGGAGAGGGAGTTCGTGTGTGTGTTTGTGTCTAGGGGAATTGGTTAGCTTGCCCGCAGACTGTGTCGGACTGACACTTGTCACGACAGCTCATGACCAGACATCTTTGCAAACTCGGGGCCGGGTATCCCTGAGCGCCACGTATCGGGCTTGGCCACGTAGGCGACCTTGCACGTGCAAAATCTCACCCGCAGGCGTAGGAAAACAATGCAAAGTGAGAGTCGGTTTGAATTTAGAAATACGTGGTTGTTTGGATGACGCCCACGTGTATTTTGCTGATTCTAGTGCGTTTCAGTTTTCAGTTCATGCTTTTATTTTAGTAAAATGCACTCTCATGTTCCTAAATATTTTTTTTCATGTATTTTATTTTTATATATAATGATTAAGAATGTGATAATTAGAACATTTGTTTATTTTTTAAAATATTTTTTAAAAAAAAAAAAAAAAATTCAATTACACTAAGAGGCATTGTAACATTGTACTTTAGAGTGATACCAGACGGATAGAAATTGGACCACACTTCAAAAAGTGCTCCTCTGGTTAAAGATTGCATGCGACAGCTGTGCCTTTTATTTGACTTGCCTTTTTCCTTTTCTGTTGTTGTCGTTTCACAGTGGGCAGAGGCTGGGCCAGTCAGTCAGTCAGTCAGTGGTCCGACTCCAATTATCCATTATATTGGGCTGATATTTGAGGATTTTGGGTTTGGTGGGCTTACCTTAATATAGTTTCTTAATTTGAGGAGAGCAGCCTATAGGCCATAAAGTACTTTGAGCAGCACTGGTAATGATTTCATACTATTTGTTATCTGAACATTTTCTATTTCGATACTTCAGAGTTCAGACGGAGAGAATGGATCGAATGTATTAATAACTCGGAATTAAAAGCTTTCTTTAGAGACCAACTATTTTGCAAAACAGCCAGTCGGACTAGATCGGACTATAACACACTTGAAAAACTACGCGCGTGCGTACATGTTGACCAGCCCGAGCTAGCTAGCTGGCCTTTATATATGCATGCAAAAGATCTCTCATAAACTGAATTTTATTAATAACACATCTGGAGAGTCTCTGAACACTTTTGCACTAATTAATTAGTTAATTAACCATGTTGTACGTACGTACATATTATTTGAACTCCATGCAGCAATCTCCCTCGATCGGCCCTTTAATTAATGTGGACCTCGCTCTGTCGTGACGATCATACTCCTGATCTCCAGACTCCAGCGCCACATACACTACGCGTACAGTCATGCAATTACAGGTGTAACCTTGTCTATCTGAAAACAAGCCAAAATAAAAAAAATAAAAAAAGCCCTCATTATATATAAAATAACAATAGTTGATGGCACCTAAACTACGAAGAACAGACACGTACGATTAATATTATCACGAACATGGATATATAAAGATTAAAATCCATGTATCATGTGACTCATGCCGGACAAAGTAATTAACAGTCCAGCTTTGAATCAAGGAACGACAATTTTCAGGATTTTGTTGGATCTCCTTTTGGATTAATAGGCCAATCCATGCATATTTTGGGTTGTCAACTGGGATATATTAACCTTTTCAGGACTATATATATACATGGAACCGAAGACAATATGGTCATGAGAGAGACGTCGATCGAGAGTTACCTCGACTCCATTAAGATTCACTCCATGTTCTCCAAGAAAGGATAAAAACCGGTAAATGCTGTCGTCCGTTGGCCGATAATGTCCACTATATCCAGATATGTACTGAAACATATTACAGCAATAATCGAATTAAGGAGATTAGATATATGCCATACCAAAACGCATGAAATACATTATTTAGAAGCACCTTTATTTTGCACGGACAATAACCATGCATGTATATATGAATCCGTATGAACTGCACGTACCTTAAGAATTCCGTGCTCTACAACTAGGCTTCCAGCAGCTACTGTAGCCCCTCCAGCCAAGAAGCTAGAATGATGGAACCTTCCTTTTTCTTTCTTTACGGTATGAACAAATATCATGTGTTAGAGAGAGAGAGGGAGAGAGAGAGAGAGAGAGAGAGATCTAGTGGGAATTGTACTCATGTATAAATTATGATCACAGAGGAATCTCAGAAGTAACTAGTTTTTTGATATTACGACAAAAGTAACCAGCTTATTATATACAGTACGCATGGTGCATGACATGCTTTTGCAGTATTTAGTACTGACACATGTAGCTAGAAATTAACCAGCTTCTCAGTTGTCACGCACGTATACATATATATATATATATTTATGCCTTTTTCAGGTTTGCAATAATTAATATAATCTCTTACCTTACCGACGTAGAGTCTCCCCGAGGTGCTCACAACGAATATCCACTTGTCCCGGCCTCGCGATATTCCTTCAAGCTGTGTATGAAGATCGCCTCCACTTTGTTTATGAACTACTTTCCCCCCAGAAACGATGTGTTCATATCGGTTCCTCTCTAGCTAATTCCACCAAATTAAAAAAAATAAATAAATCACACTGAGATCAGTACATGGGGCCCCTAATTGCAAGTACTTCATTTATCAAGCAAAATAGTACACAGTAGATCCGACTTTATGCATGAGGATCGATGCACACATACAGGTCCAAGATACTTCACGCACTGTTCTTGAAGCACTGATCTTGAGCATTCTGGGAGATCGATCACTTTTCCATCTCCTACATCCAACCTGCAAAGTCAAAAATATCAAAACTTCTGAGCTACGAACTGCCGCAATCCCTTACTACCATAAGCCTTCCTAACAAATTAACAACGGCGCCCTCGAATTGATTTTAATTTACGAAATATTTTATAAGAGGTTTCTTACAATTTTCTCCCTTCCTATTCTGGCTTATGGTCGGTTTCTGGTAAATGGTTGAAGCATATATATATTGCAATCGTTCTTAATTCATATATTTTTGGTCCGCTAAAAGCTTAATTATACGCTGCACTCATATACATATACAACATGCGTGCATGGTATAAGTAACTATTCCTTTTTAGTGGGGAAATGGCTTACCAATAAAAAAAGGGCTGATTACCAGCATTAGACCTGCACCACTGGTTGTAGTACAAACGTAAGCTACGTCCATAACGATGCCGTGGATCAATCTACGGTTAAAAATACCATGATGAGTATGGATCATGAAGTCACATATATATAGTGATACCAGGAAATAGGAGATCGATGGTCAAAAGTAGTATACGCAAAGAGGAGGGAGGGCTTAGGGCAGAAACTATTACAGCTTCAATCCAATGCTGAAAAGCCAATATTTGCGCTTTGTCATTTTCAGACACACCTCTGCCCACCTACCCAAAAAGTTCCATTTTCACATGAAAAAACTTAAATTAGGTTGCAGCTTGTCACCGATTATAAATTTATAACAAGGAGTGCTTTTTTTTTTTTTTTTTTTTTTTGTTACAATGAAATGATAATTTTAACTATATACTCAGCCCTAGCTCCTACGTACATTATAGTACTATATATGTAATCATATGCATGAGATTTACCATAGAAGCATTAAAGCCAATTCGAGTCCACCGAGTATTGGAACTTCTCTCGTTCATGCATTGGAAGAAGAAAGTCGTACTGATATTCAGTCTGGCAAAGTCTATCGCGTGCCCCCTTCATTATCATCCTCATTTTTCAGTTAGCATTCAATAAATAAACAAACAGAAAGATATATGTATATATATATATATATATATATATACACATATATATAATATGCATGTGTGCGCGTACCATAGCTCCATTATAATGGTGTCAGCTAGCATGCGCCTGTGGCGAAAACTCCGGTACATGTTCTGCAACTTAACAGCAGCGTGAGCATGATCCATTTTGTAAGATACTGTGTCGTAGAGAGAGGGCTGATCAGCGGGTTCTACTACTTTGTGGTTTCTTGGAGTTAATTCAGTTAGACGTTGCTTTAGCGGGGAATCATGTATGGATTAAATTTATACTGATCATTTTCTTAATTAATATTCATATGCATGCGATCCTTGTGATTTTCACGTGGTCCACTTTCGATCGTATTCTCAAGTAGATGATCAAGTTCTGCGGCTTAATTGACGCGGCGACTACACAAGTTGGAAGTGGAATGGTATGTGCGTACGTGAGACACAGGGAGGAAGCTGGATTAATGTGATCATCAGCTTTAATAAATAATTTTGAAAAAATAAAAAGTTTCTGGTTGATAATACCTTATTAGATCAAAAAAACAAGAAGAGAATAAATTGCATGGCCAGATCAAATGTTCAAACGTCTATATTATATGTATTCGTATAATTATGAAAAGAATAATGGCAGTGACAGTAATTAATTAGTTTTAGGCCGTATACGTGTGTGTGACGTGTAAATGGAGTGTGAGTAAATTAATGCTGCTTATTGCGAAAATAAAGCAACTAATTAAATGCTTATCTAATGTAGATGAACCCTGAACGGAGTTAGGGAAAGCAAGACTTGACTTCCAAGAAAAAGCTTAAAAAGGAAACCTAGCTAGCTAGCTTTTGGGAAATTAAATGATTTAATGTTTTCATCGAGTACTTTTGGAAAAGTATTGACTTGCTCCTGCAAATTAAGTACGTAGTCTTTGTGTTTTGATGTACTACTACTGGTCATAGATCAACAACATGACGGCCTAGATAGTCCTTGTACGTGGAAGTGACCAGCTAATGCTTTGGTCGTTGTCTTCGACTCTTCATCCACACAGAAAGATAAGAGATCATAGATCAGAAGGGCTTCAAGTGATCATGTTAACGTTATTATAGTCTATACAACGCGTGAGATGGGAAGTACGTACGTACGTAGGGGGCTTTTGAAAATGAGAGCATCAAGAAGTTTGTCTGTCATGTGTTCGATCTTAATTTGACCAAGCACATTAATTTGTTAAAGAACCATATTGCATGCAATATCCACGAGACGATGTTTTTCAACATAAACTTGTGATGTGTGAAGTTTTGGCCTACATTCTTGTCGTATTTTAATCGTTTAGTTTTTTATTTTTTTAAACATCCAAAGGAAGAAAGCGAAAGAAATTAGAGACCCCAAGGCCATGAATGCTTTTAATTTACTGATAGCTCACATCACATCGGAACCAGGCCGGAAAACGTCTAACCGGGCTTCTATTATGTTAGAAGAAATCTTCTCATCAGCCGATTTAATGATTTCATTTCTCTACTTAACTATAATGAAATCAAACCCAAATTTCTTCTTCTGGGAAGATGGCTAAACATCATCATCATCATCAAGAATCCATCGGACAACAACATCAACAATAAAACTTGTTGAACGTTCTTTACAACTTTGAAGAGCATTGGAAAGAAGAAGTCGGAGAGGATCATGATGAGGGAAAGAGAGACGGGCAGGCCAGCAAACAGAATAAGAGAGAGAGCTATAGATGGAGCAAGAAAGGAAGCTGATCTCGGAATAGGGGAAAGATCATGCATGATGAAGGGGTTGATAAATAGGGAGGAGAAAATAACAGTAGGGCTAGCGTAGGGCTAGCAACACTACGTTTTTTGTATGTATTAATTTTAGGTATTTTTTTTAATCTTTGTTTGGTTTGAGGTTCTTTGAATCTTTTCTGCGATCAATCGTAGAAACCTTGAAAGGCTAATGATGTTGGGCCATTTTCTGTTAAAAAAAAAAACAAAATTACTTAAAAAAAAAAAAAAAAGTCGGAGAGGACTATTTCTAGCAAGAAGATGAAGTGGAAGACAACTCTTACGACATTAGTAATTTCCAGGAAGATGAAGGCCTTGAGAAGAATTTTTTATAGACCTGCAGGTAATTATGAGTAAATCTTGTTGGTGTCTGTGAAATTCTTGTGTAGGATGAGCCAGCAGTTTTCGATTGTTTCGGTTGTGTGGCTGTGGCACCCGGTGTGGGGTGTAAAGGCGGACGAGTCGAATCACTCCTTTAATTTTTTTCATAATAAAATATGAATTTTTTTCAAACTCTAATGCACCAAAATAAAAAATTAGTTAGCAAAATGAAACGGTGTTGTTTTGTTTTAAACTGTATGAAAAAAAAAATTAAAGGAAATGACGCATCATTTCTAGGCTAGGGTTAAGAATCGCATTATTTTCCCCCCTTCTTCTTCTGTTGAACTCCAAGTCTCCACTCAGACTCTCTCGCTCCTCTCTCAATCTCCCATTCAATCCCAGCCGCTGACGAACCCCAGGCCCCACAACTACCGTGTCACGGCCAATGCCTCTATTCTCTCTCAGACTCCCAGTTCCTCCATAGTCCATCCGACATCTTGAAACTGTGAGCACTTTCATCTCTTTCCCTCTCCTCCGTATTTCCGTCTAGTGGCCTTTTTTTTTCAAGGTTGATTCATAATTGTATCATTTAACTTTTAAATATCTTTGTTACTTTTCTGATCCTTGTGATTGTTGGTGGACCGTGGATCTGATCAAATTGTTGTCCTCTCTCTATGTTTGTGATTTATACAAAATATGAGAAGATTTGAGACTAATTTAAAATTATTTGTTTGTGTATGACTATGTACAAACCGACATACATTAAATTTTTGGAGCGAATTATTGGGACTGTGAAGTATGAACAGTAATTCGAAAGCTATTCTCGAATCCTCATTGTGAGTGTTCTTAATATATTCGACTTTATATTTATTTTGAATTAAAAAAATTATTATTGTTAATTTATGATATTCTAAATGTGTTGTAAAAATAGTTTGATATAAATTGAGGAAAGATGAGTGAACTAAAATCTAGATTAGAGTCTTAGACTTGTGATGTTTGCCATGTTGCAAATTAGTTACTTTATAATTATAATTTGTGTTATGCACTATGTATAACACATGTAAGTTTGAAACATTTATGTTTTGTTTTATAAATTAGATGGATTCTTCGTTGATTTCGATTGATGTTGATTCAAATGAACCAACCATTAACTTGGGAAATAATTTTGAGGGAAACCCAAATATCAAAACCCCCTAGTGCCCCTACTTATAGTACTTGTCCATTACCTGAGAAACAAAAAGGGAATGATCCATCAATTGTATGAGACCATTTTACAAAGGTAGAAGGTTGTCCTGTAGATGATCCAAAGGCTAAATGTAATTATTGTGATAAGTCATACGCTTGCCACTCAAAGAGAAACAGAACTTCAACAATGCAAAACCATTTGTCTTCATGTCCTAAAAATTCTCATAAATCTGAGCCTTTGGATAGGTACGAAAAAACATTGACAGGTAAGACAACAACTAAGGAGGGGGTTGGAGAAAGTGATGGTAGTATATTAAAGAGTCTCGTAACCCACAAATATAGTGAAGAGACTGTGAGGTTGGTGATTACAGAGATGACTATTATCGATGAGATACCATTTAGAGTTGTTGAAGGACAAAGATTTAGGAATATGTGTTGGTCTCTTGAACCTTGATTTAAAGTGTCATGTCATGTCACGTCACAGTTGTAAGAAATTGTATGAAATTTTATGAATTAGAAAAGGAGAAACTTAAAAAAGTGTTTAAAGATTGTGGCATGAGGATTTCGTTGACAACCGATACATGTACATCGGTACAGAATTTGAATTATATGTGTCTAACTGCACACTTCATTGATAAGAATTGAAAATTGCATAAATAAATCATTAATTTTTTTTTAATCCCTAATCATCAAGGGGATACTATTGGGATATATATTGAGTTGTGCTTACTTGATTGGGGCATTAATAGAATATTTACTATAACTGTTGATAATGCAAATTCAAATGATACTACAATTTCATATTTGAAACAGTTTTTGGTTGGGAATGTGTTGGGAGTAAGTATATGCACATGAGATATTGTGCTCATATATTGAATCTTATTGTGAATGAGGGTTTGAAGGAATACAATGACACCATCACAATGGCTAGAAATGCAGTTAGATATGAGCATTCATTCTCTGCAAGATTAGACAAAGATATGTGCAGAAAAAGAAAAAATTAATTGTAAGAAAATGTTGTGTCTTGATATACAAACACGATAGAACTCAACCTCTATAATGTTGAAGGCAGCTGAGAAGTTTGAGAAGACTTTCAAGCAGATGGAAAGTAAGGATTATAATTTACTCTCTTACTTTGATGATGGCCCTGGCCTGGGCACATAGGGCATCCTAAAGCTAGGGAGTGGAAGACAGTGTTGGTGTTTGTTAAGTTTTTTGAAATGTTTTGTGATGCCCCTAATAGATTTTTTGAGTTTTTAGATGTGACATCCAATACCAGTTTTCTTGAGATTTATAATCTCCAAAATGAGTTGATTATGTTGAGCAAGAGTACTAATAGTTGTTTAAAAAGTATGACCATAAATATGATAACAAAATATGATAAGTATTGAGTGTCATTAGACAGGATGAACTTGTTCATGTTAATTGTAGTTGTGTTTGATCCACAAAGCAAGTTAGGGTTTTTTACTTTCCACCTGAAGAAAGTTCATGATAAGTTTCATGCTAAAGAGTTGGAGGCGAGTGTGAGACAGGTATTAGCAGATTTGTATGCTGAGTATAATACTACATTCAGTTCCACCACGAGTAACCAAAAACATGAACCCCCTCCGACATCTAGAATCATGAATGATGCTGATGGCAAACGTGAGACCAAATGGTTCTACAAGGGGTATAAAGCACCTTCTACCATGGGATCTACCATTGCCAAAATAGAAGTAGATCGATATTTATCAAATGGTTGTGAGACACTCAGTCCATCATTTGATTTGTTGACTTGGTGGAAAACTAATAAGCCTAATTATCCTATACTCGCGAGGATTGCACAAGACTTCTTGGCCATTCATGTTTCCACAATTGCATTCGAGTCAGCGTTTAGTATAAGGAGGTCGTTTGCTTTATCCTTTTCGGAGTTCGTTGGTTCCGAGAACCGTTGACACTTATTTGTACTCAAAATTTGTTAAGACGTCCGTCAACAATCATTGATATTCGGAGGCTATAAATAATATAGAAAGTTTTATAATAGAATCAGATAATGTTTTATTTGTTTTCATTGTAATTTACTTTTAATATTTTTCATAATCCAAATTCACTAATATTTGATGTTTTATTCTTATTATTAATATTTGTATATAGAGTTGGACAGACAATTAAACGTGATAACTATTGAAAGTTGAAGCAGCAAGCATGAAGATCACTCCCAATTTGTTGTCATTTATCTATGTTATATGTGTGTGTGTGTGTGTGTATCATTGTTGCTATGTTTAAGACAATTTGTTTTCATTTATTTATGTTATGTTTTACTTGCATTTTTCTATGCTCAAGACATTGCCTTTTTTTCTAATGTGTATTGTGTAATACTAAACATATAGTGAAATTATTTTTATTTTTTTTAATTATGTAGCAAGTAATAAGTAATATAGTTAGTAATAGTATAAAATTACAAATGATATTAAAATTAAAATGAAATTGACTATTTAAACTGAGTTTTAAAAATTCAGCAAATTTGAATTTGAAATCAACTCAAAAAGAAAAAAAACCAAAGCAGTGTTGAATTGGGCAAGAAGAAAGGTCCAAAAAATGGCCCAAACCGGTCTAGCCAGTTTCACCCCTCTACACCAGTCGGTTTCGGCCTATTTCTAGGGATAAAAGTACCTAGTCAGTCAGTCGATCTTGATTTTGGACCAAAACCGAACCGATCAGTTCGATTTTCAGCCCTATCTATGATACTCAGCGTCGACCTTCGGCTTCCAAAAAAAGTTATCTATAGAATCCTATCAAGCATTAGAGGACCAATTTGGGCCTCCTCCTTCGACTATAGGGAAATTTATAAAACTAACTAGCACTACAAATTTGGACAAAAACGTCAACAATCAAGGAGAAACAACAAAAAGGAACATCTGCATACGTAACCACATTGTTATGGTCCTCTGTGATGGCAAGGAGGTGGAGGGCAGAGGGTTAGGGTTCGCAAGTGAGAAGAAGAGAAGTGGAAAGCCAGAAGGAACTAAACTTGAGATCTGAAGGTTCGGGACTTTGACTCAACAAGCAACTCAAAACGCATAGCTGAAGAACATCAAAACACAACGTCGAGCAAGAAGTCGGAGAATCAAAACGCATAGCTGAAGGATAAATAAAGTGCACCATTTCAACTTGGGTGCTGAAGATTCCAGAAGCATTACTTTCTTTCTTTGTTGTTATTTCATTCCGAAGTTTGTTATTTCCCTTTACACGTGCCTTTATGTTATTTGCTTATATTGTATCTCTGCGTGGATATAAAGGAAGGCACTGTAGTGTCAAAAAGCAAACTATATTTTTCCTACATTTGGAATCTTGCTAGGAGGTTAAGGAATTCCCTCGAAAGAACCCTAAGATCATTTATATTTCCAGAAGCTTTCTTTGTCATTTTCACAAACACATTACCTGCATTCATCCCCATTCCATTGCCAACACATCCATTTTACCTTATTCATCCCGCAATACAATACCATATATTCAGAACCATTACACACATATATCCCAATAACTTACACAGCCAAACCATATGTAATTAACATAATAAAGCAAAGAAAACCGATGCCAAAAAGATCAGACCATTGATAATTAAATCTTAGAGGCGAAGGCAATACCCTCTTCTGCTAGCAGATCACGACTCTCAATAGAAGGTTGAACCCTTGCAACTTTGGCAATAGCCTTGTTTTCTTCAGGACTCCCACCTTCCAGGAAAGCTCCAAAAATCTTCCCATCTTTGATCCAGTACGTTCCGAACTTTGGATTTGGTGATGCTGGATTGTTGTCCCCAAATAGCACCGTCTCACCAACATTGTCACCATAGAATTGCCATGACAGATCGAACTCTCGGGAATAGAAGAATGGAAGGTAGTCGTACTCCTCAATTGCCTTCCCCTCCTCACTTGCCTTGATGGCCTGCAGAAACAATACGACAACAAATCCTTTTATATAACCATATGCACATAATTGCAGAATTACCAAGAGTTGAAGAGAGCGAGAAGATTTAACAGAACGAATACAATACAGAGTTGGAGGTCATCCCCAATGTTTGGAAATTTTTTTTATGATCTAAGTTGGCATGCATTTCTTCATGCAAAACAGGGATTGTGTGGGTAAAGAGCATGGGAACCCAACTCGATGATGAAATAGGCTCCAATGAAAACGGCACAGTATTTTGGAAGATACACACCTTCACAGCCTGCTCAGCAGATTTGCGTGCATGGTCAACATGTTCAACTCTTCTCACGTCATTATACATTTTCAAAGGGAAAGTAGCCACGTCACCGACAGCATATACATCCGGAACGCTTGTTTGAAAGAATCCATCAGTCTGCAATAAAATAACTAGTGAGATAAGCTAAATTTAAACAGCTATACGAAACATCTTATAGCAATCATTATATGTTGAGATGGAGATTCTAATCGGAAATTCCATTCTAGGATTACCAAAACATGGGCTCTCAGAAGTCACACTAACCTTGATCCCACCTTTCTCCTCCACAACCTGACCTTTGAATAACCCCGTAAGGGGCCTTGCACCAACGCCAACAACAACAATATCAGCTTCTACCAACCTGCCATCTTTAAGTTTGACTTCCTTTACCTGAATGATAGGGAAAACATTGCCAACGAACCTTTGTCTCATAGATAATGCGATCTACATTTAGACTGTATATGATTGAGTACTCACCTCTCCATTTGAATCTGCAGTAAACCCAGCAGCAACTGATCCCTTAATAATTTTGATTCCTTTCTTTTCATAATAACTCTCATAGAAACCAGCTATGTCAGAAGTGAAAAGTCTAAACACTGCAAAAAACACAGCTTTAATTAGGAAAACATGCTCTGCAAAAGAATTCCAACAATGAATCAATTGAATTGTCCAATTAATTTTACACGATAGTGCTTTAAACACTACATACTGCACCAACTTTCAGGAACAAGCATGCTGACATCAAAATTGTTGATTCTCAAAACTGCACTAAGCTCAATGCCAATGTATCCTCCTCCAACAACCACGACCTTTGCATTCTTCTTTGCTTTAATAACTTCTACAAGCTTATCGGCATCATCAATTTCTCTCAAGTAGAAGATATTTTTGGCATCAGCTCCTGGTATGCGAAAATCTGACAGCCTGACAACCTGCAAAGAAGCAAAAACCATTACTCTGGCAGGTAGAGAAGGCAAGCAAAAAAGGGGTTTTCGGGAAACATCCGGAGTATTTACAGTTGAACCAGTTGCGATAACTAGAATCTGATACTTGAAAGTTTCTCCAGAAGCGCTTATCAGGGTTTTCGCAGCAAGATCTGCTTTAACTATTTCTGTACTTAGGATCAATTCTATTCCTGCAACCATCAGTAGAGTTTCCATGAGAACATGTTACCTAGGCCTTTCTCCATTTGACACATGAATTAACAAAATTAAAATCCTCAAACAACGGGTGAGCCAAAACCTTTCTCCTTGTACCACTCGGGAAGCAATCTCTCTCCTCCACTCCCAACGCACACATGGAACCCCGGGAGTCTTGGTGGAGCTGCAAAATTGGAAATTTACCTTGATAAGTGCTGGACGCTCATAAGTGCAATGATTCAGCTTAAACAAATTAAGCACATAGACAATGCTACTTACACTCGGGAAAGAGATAACCCTTGCTGAGTGTTGGACGCTCATAAGGAGCCACCTGGAAACATAAGCAAGCATAAATCAGGAAACATCCAACCACAAGTTTATAGATTACTTGAGTATACAAAGGTATAGGAATGCGTACCGCCTCTTTGGAAATGATCGCCAGCTCGCCTGGCTTAAGCCCATGTTTAGCAAACTCCCTAGCTGCATATCCCTATTACGTCAACAATGCATAATTCAGAAAACCCTGGTGGAGATGGTCGAGGATTGCATGGGGGTATTCTCAATGGCTGTATCTTTTAGGAACATTGAGGATGGGTGGATGTGGGCATTAGCAGATGTGTATGGGCCCAATGTAGATAGAGATAGAAGCTTTTTGTGGGAGGAATTGGCGGGTCTTCATTCTTTATGGGATTTACCCTGAGTTTTTTGCAGAGATTTTAATATTGTTCGGTTCCCTAGTGAGAGGGCAGGGGCCTCTACGTCGTCAGGGGCAATGGAAGCCTTTTCAGAGTTGATCTTTGATCTGAATCTTGTGGATCTTCCACTGGTTGGGGGGGCTTACACCTGGTCCAATAGCCTAGGGGGGTCCCGGCTGGACAGATTTCTAGTCTCTTCTTCTTGGGAGACGCAATCTCCGGACCTATGTCAGAAAAGGCTGCCACGTGCTTGCTCCGATCACTTCCCAATTTTGCTTGATTGTGGTGGTATTCGTGGGAGTAGACATTCTTTCAAATTTGAGAATATGTGATTGGAAGTTGAAGGATTTGTGGATAACGTAAGGGCTTGGTGGGACAATTATTCTTTTGAGGGTACCCCTAGTTTCATAGTGGTGGGTAAACTTAAAGCCCTTAAGTATAATTTGAAGAAGTGGAATGAAGAAGAATTTAGACATACGGAAGTGCAGAAAAATATCCTTTGGGATGAGTTGCAGGCTTTGGAGGAAGGGGTAGTTAATGCGGATTCTTTATTACGGAAGAAAGTGGTGGTGACCGATATTGAGAAAGTTTTGTTGTTGGAAGAAATATCTTGGAGGCAAAAATCAATGGCACTTTGGTTGAAGGAGGGGGATAAATGTACTATGTTCTTTCACAAGGTGGCTAATTCACATAGGCGCAACAATGCTATTGAAATCCTCCATTCCGGGTCAAATGTGTTACATTCTTCCGAAGAAATCCAAGACCACATAGTGCAATATTATGAGGATCTCCTTGCTGAAAAAGAAGAATGGCGTCCCAAACTAAATGGTTTACTCTTTGCTCAACTGGATTTGGATGTAGTAGGTTGGTGGGAGAGGCCGTTTGATGAAGAGGAGGTGCATCTCATGGTGAAAAGTATGTGCAGAGACAAAGCCCCGAGTCCGGATGGCTTCTCTATGGCTTTCTTTCAAGAGAGTTGGGACATAGTGAAGGAGGAAGTGATGCAGATTTGTCATGCTTTTCATACTAGTCAAAAATTTGAGAAGTCACTAAATGCCACTTTCATTGCTCTCATTCCGAAAATAGTCGGTGCATATGAATTGAAAGACTTCCGGCCTATTAGTTTGGTAGGTGGACCGTGGGATATATAAAATCATATCAAAGGTGTTAGCTAATCGTATGAGTTTGGTCATGGACAAACTCATTTCCAAACCTCAAAATGCATTTGTAAGGGATCGACAAATCTTAGATTCAGTGTTGATAGCAAATGAGTGCTTGGATAGTCGGTTGAGAGCGGGCATCCCGGGGGTTCTTTGTAAGCTCGACATGGAAAAAGCTTATGACCATGTGTGTTGGGATTTTCTCCTTTATATACTTAGAATATGTGGTTTCGGGGATAGATGGTGTGAATGGATTAAACATTGCGTCTCAACCGCTCAGTTCTCGATCCTAGTCAATGGAAGACCTTGTGGTTTTTTTCAATCTTCCAGGGGTTTACCCGCTATCTCCTTTTCTTTTTGTTATTGTAATGGAGGCATTGAGTCGTATGGTGGAAGACGCTGTTAAGGGGAGATTTCTTGCTGGTTTTTCAGTGGGCAGCAATGGTAATACCAGCTCCATTTCTCACTTACTTTTTGCAGATGATACGCTCATTTTTTGTGATGATATCAGTGGTCAGATTCAAGCCTTAAGGGCAGTTTTGTTGTGTTTCGAAGCTGTTTCGGGACTCAAGGTGAACTTGGGGAAGTCGGAGTTGGTTCCGGTGGGGAAGGTGAATAATATAGCCTCTTTAGCGGAGTTACTAGGTTGTAAAATTGACTCTCTCCCTATGAAATATCTTAGACTCCCCTTGGGGGCGTCTTTCAAAGCAAAGAGTATTTGGGATGGAGTGGAAGAGAAGGTTGAGCAACGACTTTCAGGCTGGAAGCGGCTATATCTATCGAAAGGGGGGAGATTTACCCTTATCAAAAGCACTCTCTCCAACCTTCTCACTTACTATCTTTCTCTATTTCCATTACCGGTGAGTGTGGCAAACCGGATAGAAAAGTTGTTTAGAGCTTTTTTGTGGGGTGGAATGGGGGAGGAATCCAAACTTCACCTTGTGAGCTAGCAAAGGGTGAGTTGTCCATTGGCGAATGGGGGGTTAGGGGTGTGAAATTTGTGTGTATTTAACAAGGCACTCTTAGGGAAGTGGTTGTGGAGGTACCATATGGAAGGGAACTCGCTGTGGAGAGAGGTTATTGATCATAAGTATGGTTGTGTGTGGAGGGGATGGTGTTCTAAGGAGCGTAGGGGGTCTTACGGAGTAAGCCTGTGGAAATTCATAAGGAATGGGTGGAATACCTTTGAAAAACATCTCAAGCTTGAGGTGGGTGATGGAACACGTACACGTTTTTTGTTCGATGTATGGAGTGGGGAGAGTCCTCTTTGCATGGCTTTTCCAGTTGTTTTTAACTTAGCTGGAAATCAGCAAGCTCCAGTTTCAGAAGTTCTATGTCGTGCCAATGGGATGGTCACTTGAGAATGTCACTTTTACAAGAAATGCTTAGGACTGGAAACTAGAAGAGCTGGCAGATTTTTATAGTTACTTGTATTCAGCAAAGCTAGGGGCCAATGGGGGTGACCGTATGTTGTGGACCCACACGAGAAAAGAAAAGTTTACTGTTAAATCCTTCTACAAGATTTTGACAGTCCTACAGCCTACTTTCTTTCCATGGAAGAGTATATGGAAGGTATTAGTGCCATCTAAAGTTGCTTTTTTTACTTAGACAGCTGCTCTTGGGAAGATCTTGACGGTTGACAATTTAAGAAAACGAGGTATGATGATCACGGAGTGGTGCTACATGTGTAAAAAGAGTGGAGAATCGGTAGATCACTTGCTCTTACATTGTGAGGTGGCTGGAGAGCTTTGGGTTGGTATTCTTAGTAGAGCTGGGCTAAGTTGGGCTATGCCCAAGAGTGTGGTGGACCTATTAGCATGCTGGAATAGACCTCATAGTAGTGTCTAATTAGCAGCCGTGTGGCGGATGATTCCTTTGTGCTTAATGTGATGTTTATGGTTGGAAAGGAATGACAGGCGTTTTAATAACAAGGAGTGTGCAGTGGGGGAAATTTGAAACTTTTTTGTATTCTCTATTTTCCAGTAGTTTTCTGCTATTGTATTGAAGGGAGGGAATGTTCATGAGTTTTTATCTTCTTTCTAGCCTACTAGAATGTAATTAGGTGCCTCACTTAGTATATTTCCTGTGTACTTAGGCATCGCCTAATTTCATTCACATCAATAAAGATTATTACTTATCAAAAAAAAAAGAATACAAAAAAAAAAAAATTAATGGAAGCCTAAATTATTACAACCAACACCAATTTTTCAATTTGTAGATTACCGACCGGCAGACAACTAAGGGCAAGTTTGGGACTTCAAATCAAACACAAAATTCTCATCTCATCTCATCTCATCATTACACTTTTTTTAAATCTCCATACAAAATATAATAAATAATTCAACTTTTTCAAATCTCAATACACATTTTTCAAATCCCAAAACAATAATAATATTAAAACTTAATATTTTAAACTTCAAAACAAAACACAAAATTCTCATCTCACCCCCCAAACCTACCATAAGACCCAAGGCTCAAGTCTTCCCTTTTACTTCATTTTCCATCAATGGTAGCGTTATTAATTTAACCTCTCTTTCTTAAAAATACATCTCTCCTACGAACCACTAGAACGCATAGCGTTGACCGAAAAAGCTAAGAAAAATAAAATAAAATTGGGAAAAATTCATTCATATATGTATAAAGTACAAACCAAACACGAGGTTAGGTTAAATTAGTCATAATCCAAAACCACAGGCTTGAGAACACAAACAGAACAAAATAATAATAAGCGATCCAAAATTCATATAAAACGCTGGAATTTGCACCAAGGAAACCGTATGAAGGACAAGTGAGAGTATCTGACAATGAGTACGAAAATGAAAAATGAGTCGATGATCGAGAAACTCACGGCTGCGACTCCGCCACCAAGGATCACGTACTTGAAGCCCTTCTCCGCCATTGATGATGATTGGGAAAGCTTTTTGCTCTGTGCTGTGCGCTAGACAAAATAATGACAAATAGAGAGAATTTGATAAATGTGAGAGTGGCCTGATTTTTTTTGGACGGCTGATTTTTATAGCTGAAGAAGCCGTGTATAAATGGAATATAGCCACGTGGCGAGTCAATGAACCAAATGTCTGTCGGTCTCTTATTTAATTAAAGGATGGATAATGCTAGATGCCCGGTTGGGGCTTTTGCTGGAAGCTCTCGTTAGAATTTAATATTTTTTTATGATTGTGTTTGAATATTAAAATAAATTGTATTGAATTGAATTGAGATGATAAAATATTATTAGAATATTATTTTTTAATATTATTATTATTTTGAGATTTAAAAAATTAAATTATTTATTATATTTTATGTTAAAATTTAAAAAAATTGTAATGATGAGTTGAGAGGGATTAAAAAACTAAACGAAACTTAAATATATTTGTTTTAGATTTTTTTTTATATAGATCTATTTAATAATTTTAAATATTTTAAAAAATAAAATAAAAATATAATATTATTAAAAAATATTTTGTTAATCACGAAATAGAATAAAAAATAATTTATAATTTTTATTCTACTTCGTGATTAAGGAAATATTTTTTAATAATTTTTTTTTTTACTTTCTGATTAAGAAAGTATTTTTTAATAATTTTTTTTTTTTACTTTTTGATTAAGGAAGTGTTTTTTAATTATATTTTAAATTTATTTTATTTTTTAAAAATATTTAATAATTTTTTATTTTACTTCGTGATCAAGAAAGTATTTTTTAATATTTATTTTTTTTACTTTTGGATTAAGAAAATATTTTCTTAATGATATTTTAAATTTATTTTAATTTTTTAAAATATTTTAAAATAATAAAAGATCTATATAAAAAATAACTTAAACAAAATATATATAAAATAATACTACACCCCAGCGAAAGCTCCCAGTGGAAGCCTCCAACAGAGGCTGTAGCACGATCTTTAATTAAATTCAGGTGGTATATGTGATTAAATAGAATGAATTAAAATAAAATATTAATAAAATATATTTTTTAATATTATTATTATTTTAATATTTAAAAAAATTAAATTATTTATTTTATTTTATTTTATTTTATGTATAAATTTAAAAAAATATAATAATTAGATAAAATGAGATATATTATGAAAATAAAACTAGCGGTCTATTATTGTTACGGCTGTCGAGGTCTCAAATTATTAGAACAACTTTCACAAGTTAAAACATAAATATTTGTTTAACTAATGTTAGAAATCTTCGAATAAAATATATATATTATATATAAAACAACAATATTATTTTATAAAAAATATTTTAATCATGAAAATATTTTATATAAGAAAATGTATATAATTTATAACTATAATAATATCTGAATTTCAGGCTTTCAGCTATGGTTTTATTTGAAAAGTGGACAATGCCCAAGAGAGAGTCTTGGTTCAAATTTCAAGAAACATCATTTGGTAAAGTCATAGGCACTACCAATTTGAACATGATGGTCAATTCCAACGGCAAAATTGTCGTCATCGATGATGATGAAGGTTGTATTATGACCAATATTCCTTTTACACCTATCCCGTGGTGCAACAGCTAATAGTTTCGTCGGCCAGAACATTTTAAAACCGGTGAAGTGCATATGTTTGTGCATGAGTCAACTGCAAACACTTCATAAAAGTTTGTTTAGATGTTGAAGTGAGTTGAGTTGAGTTGAATTGAAATGATAAAATATTATTAAAATATTATTTTTTAATATTATTATTATTTTAAAATTTAAAAAAATTGAATTATTTATTATATTTTATGTTAAAATTTGAAAAAATTATAATGATGAGTTGAGATGAGTTGAGAGTGGTTTAAGTTCCAAACGCACCCTTTTCATAAAAGTTTTTCTAACAAGTTTTTCTTGTATCCATTTCCACATCATCATTGCATCTTTCTTTTTGTTTTTGTTTTCTTTTATTTATTTATTTTTTTTTTTTGTCCTCATTAGAGTAAGTTTTGGGCTAAAATTTGAGATCATCTGCATTTTTCTGCTTATTTCATATTTATAATTTTTTAAATTTTTACGTAAAATATAATAAACAATTTAATTTTTTTAAATTTTAAAACAATAACAATATTAAAAAATAATATTTTATACGTTCATCTAAAATCAAAATATTTCATCTCACTGTCCAAACATATCTAAAACTCTATGTGATCCTAAATATTCTCCAGACCAAACATATCTAAAACTCTATGTGATCCTAAATATTCTCCAGAAGATTCACAAGACATTATAAGAGTTACACGCGATGGATGTCCGGATTTTACTCTTTTAACCAATTCTAAGAAGAAACTCAAATCTTCACTTCCTTGCCAAACATGTCACCCAACATTTCACTTTATAACGAATGTTAAGGATCTCATATCCATGAAATTCACGCAACTAAATCGACATCTGATGGTATTCGCTGCGAATATGAATGTGTATTCAATGTTGACATTCGATCGGTTGACATTAGAGTGTCTAATGGTGTCGATATTCCGTGAGTTTGGACGGAGAACGACACCGTACGTATATCAAATCCTCAGCTACAACTTTCTCTACCTTAACCGACAAGCTTTTACCCAAGTATATACCAGCACATTTACATTTACGCTACAGACTAGTTACAACAAGGAGGAGAGTTGAGAATAAAGAACTGACCTAACCCACAAAGCCTCTCTTCCCCAAAGCAGGTGCTTTTCTCTAGAACAAGTCAAACTCCAGGTGCTCTTCTGTAGCTTTGGAGTCCAAATACTTGCTCTTTGTTTCGTGGGGAGAAGTGTTTGGAAATCCAAATTCGCAAGACTCGGGTAGCTCTGGTGGTATGGTGCAGCGTATCAATGCCCAGCTCAGGCCTTCAAAGAACGGGTGCTGCTTAATCTCAGCAGCACCTTTCTCGAATCCCAGCCGATTCTCAGGCTCCTTTACCAACAGCCCTCTGATAAGATCTCTTGCATGGGAACTGACGAGTGGGCTGTCGGGAAACTTGAGACTCTCCAACACTATATTGGCTAATGTCTCTTCATTATTACAACCTTTAAAAGGTGTTTTTCCATAAAGAAGCTCGTAAAGAAAGATACCAAATGTCCACCAATCAACTGCAGCTCCATGACCCTCTCCTTTGATGATTTCAGGGGCCAAGTATTCGTGGGTGCCAACAAAGGAATTGGATCGTGCATCGGTAGGCTCAGCCACAAGCTGTGGCAATGATCTGATCCGGGCAGCAAGATCAACTTTTAACTTCCTTTCTTTTGCAGCAGCAGGTAAAAAACTAGGACTGAAGCATGGGACTTGACAGGATGGTTCGATGCAGAAAGGCTCAACACAACTAGAACCTGTACATGGACCGGACATCCTTACAGGATCTGCATTTGATGAAGATGATTTCAGGAGAGTAGGGCTCACAGTACATCTGAGTGAGAGGTCAAAATCCGTGAGCATAATGTGACCATCATCCCTAACAAGAATGTTCTCTGGTTTCAAATCCCGGTACACAACGCCAAGCATGTGCAAGTACTCCAAAGCAAGCAGGACTTCAGCAACATAAAACCTGAAATTACAGAGGAAGTTCAAATTAGTTTTCAAGGATGTAGATGGCCAACGCAATAATAATATTAAAAAATAATATTTTATACTTACATCCAAAACCAAAAAATTTTATCTCACTATCCAAATCTATCCCAATGAGAAAAGTTATTAGAAAGTCTCCATTTGGCCTAATTTTGCTAAGATAAAATCCTAGCATCAATGCTCACGAACAAAACAGATGCAGATATACTTCAGAAATATAGGCTCAGAGGACCCAAACTCGATATGCAGTTGCCCAATTGATTTGCACAGCTATCGAAACCCTTCAGAGCTGCTCTGCATGCCGAGCATTCATGATAAGGATGCGGGGCAGAAGTTAGCATCTAACACAAATTAATGTGTCACTAGAATCTTGGGTTTCTTTCTATTTTCAGATGAAGCAGATGTTGAAGCAATTCATGAAAGCAGTCATATCATAGGTAAATACATAATTTGGTGAACAGTGGACATTGATAAGCAAAACATTCTTACTGAATTAGTGGCCATTAGATCCTGCCAAGTATGGCTAAAGGTGGAGAATGCAGAATTAAGCGGTTTCATAGATGGTCAGAAGGTGCTGAGTTAATTTAAATGCAGGTGCTCTTGGTGGCAGTGAGCATCTTAGCATCTCAGAGCACTAGCAATAATGCTGCTTAATTTCAACGTGGCAGTGAAGAAGCAAGTCAGCAAGTTGCAACATGGCAGAGGGACATATTGTCAGCTGAAGGTGGAGGCACGACATATTTTCCTTTGAATCTAAAATGGCTCGGTTTAGTGCTAGTCAGCTCCAACTCAAATGGTACTTCTTCCATTTCCCCAAAGAAGTGGGTTCCAGATCCATTGGACACACATGCGACTTACCAATTTAAAAAAACAGAGAGAGAGAGACAGAGACAGAGAGACAGACAGACACAGATGCATCCATGTTGGATTGGCTAGAGAAACACTAAAATAGAAAAGCGCACAGGAAGCAGCAACCGTTTAAATATTTTTACCATACTGAATCAACAAATGTGCATGGAATGAGTGATAATATAAACAGGTGACTATCGATCACCAAATGAGTATCATTGTTGCTTCATTAACTTCAAATGAACCGAAAAATAAGGATATGAAGAACTTTAAGCATGTAAGAGAATCCACCTAGTGCAAAATAATGTACTCAATAACTAATTCACATATCATATTGCGATACCCCATATATGTAAGGGTAGGTAGCGTATGGGATCTCACATTGCTTGGGAATGAGAAGTTCTTGCTCTTTATAATAATTTCAATAGGGCTCCAATTGTATCATTGACTAGTTCTTTTGAAATATAGATCATGTGACTTGGGCCTTCCATTAGGAGATACATATAGTATCAAAGTTTAGCCCAACCAGAAATGTGGGACTTGAGCCATGCCACCTACGATGGACTAGCCCAACGAGAACGTCCGAAATTTAAGGGGGGAAATTATGATAACCCCATATGATGTGTAACGGTAGATGGTGTATGGGATCCCACATTGCTTGGGAAGGAGAAGTTCTCGCTTTTTATAATGGTTCCAATGGAATTCTAATTGAATCATTGACTAGTATTTTTGGAGTATAGGTCATGTGAGTTAGGCTTTCCATTGGGACGTTACACATATATTCCAAGAGTTACCAAATTGTAAACTGAAAAAGGCTCATAATCCAGTAAATACACATATCAACTAGCCTATGTATAATGAGTTAGAATATGTTAGCTTAATTATTGTTTCTTGGATATATCTCTTGAGAACCCCTAGTTAGGGTTGTCTCTGTATATACTGGGCTAGGCCTATTCTTGGACTAATACAAATTGTTTACATATCAAAAAAAAATTATTGTTTCTTGGATATATCTCATTTTAAATTCAGAGCTTGATTGTGTGTGATGTCAGGAGGGAAAAAAAATAGAAGCAAACCAAAGTTTAAGTGGACCCATCATTCGAGTATTCTACCTTGCAGCTGGTTCAGGAAAGCTCCTGCCAAGCTGTTTCTGCCGAAGGACGTGAAGATCTCCACCTGGACAATACTCCATAACCAAGCATGATAGATTATCTGATGTGAATTGGGCATAAAGTGTTGGAAGGAATGGATGATCCAGCATCCTCAATATTTCTCTCTCGGTTTGAGCCCTTGGCATCTTCTTCCTTCTAGCCAAAAACTCATTGTCCATGACCTTTATAGCAAATAGGCAACTTGTACCAATCAGCTCAGCAAGATATACTGTTCCAATGTCTCCACAACCAAGCTTCTTTAAAAGATTTAGGTGCCTCAAACCCAGGGCTCCATGCTGCATTTGTACGTGACGAATGGCTTCCCATCTCACATCCTTTGACATGTGAGGTCTGTTTCCACAATTAGACCCACTCACATTACTCTCATCACTAATACTTGTACTACTACTATACTCACCTTGGCTACTTTTTGAACTTTGCGAAAATTCTCCCTTCTCTTTTGATTTTATGTTTTTCTTTACTTTCATAACAACAGCTCTGCTTTTATTACAGCTGTTTGAAGCAATGCATGGCTTACTTGCTACAGAATTCCCATTACTTGGGTTTACTTCATCATTAGATTTGGTTGAGTGGGAAATAAGAGAATCTGGTATGAACTCTTTACTTTCAGTCTTCAAAGTGCACTGGCACCTCTCACAAACCACTGGAATTTTACTAGGATTCGAGTCAATATTAACACTGTTATATGAACCGGAAGTGCAGGCAGCAGAACCTGGATTCTGCTTTATTTTCTTCTTAACAGAACTCTTGTTTCTAACAACCGATTTGACTGAGCGGGAGTTATTCCTGGATAACTTGCTTACCCTATTGCCAACAAGTGAACTAGAAGAAGGTGCTACTTTCAACCTGTCTTTCCGTACAAGTTCTGGTGCCGATGCTTTATATGATATATTGGACGAGGCAGGATCTTCTTCAGGCAGCTCTGATAGGTGGCCACTGGCACTAGGAGAAGGTGGGGAAGGTGCAGATGTATGCTTCTCTTTCTTTGCAAGCTCGATCTTTTGTGCATGACCCACATATTTACATATTGAAGAAATAATCCCACTATGCACTGCTATGTTCCCAGTACTATTCTGTGTTGTAATACCAGCAAAACGAGGAGAATTCTGAGAACCTTGGCTTGATGACTTCATTGTCTGCGTTTGAAGATTCTCAGGCATCTTCCCAGAAGAATTGGATCTCGTTTCTTCAGGCATGATTGATATTTCAACCCCGCTCCCTTTACCATCATCTAAGGACAAACCGGATCCACTAGCTTCCACTACAACAGCATCATACAGTGTTTTTATCCTTCCGGCTTCCGAGACTCCAGGAGAACTGGTTGACTTTGACAGCCGTTTCATAGCAGCAGTTTCTGATGCCTTATAAAGGCATAGCTCCCTTAATGCCTGCTTCAAAGTCACAGGTTCTGAATTCCCCATTCCTGGTGAACGGGGCGTTCCAACCGTAATTGGTCGTTTCAAGGGAATTTTCCTTAAAGGACTCGATCCCTCGTGTTGTGAAAGAACTACACTCTTAGTTGAAGCTTTAAGATTAATTGCCTCAAAAAGATGATTAATATCATCTTCAAGAGAACTTTTATATCCGAGTTTTAGCTTATGAAGCTTCTGATCTTTGTCATAAGATCTCCTAGAATGTTGACCGAAATTCAGCTCTTCCCCTGCTTCAACAATTTCACAAGTACCAGAAAATGAACCCATTACTGGGTTACTCTGCTCAAGCTGTTTGGATGTGGTGCCAAACAACGTGTAATTTTAGTTTTCTAAGTTTATTATATTTTAGACACAAATTGCCAGCTGCCTAAAAACACATTGCATGTAAATCCCTTTTTCACAAAAGTTCAAAGCTGGTCCTTTCTGTCCACTTCTTTCACTGGCTCCAACAGTGGCATCCAAACCCTGAAATGACAACCGAGATTTAGATAACATTAGTTAACAAAAAGTCTACATGATAAAACAAAAAAACAGAGATATGATTGGTTGATGACCATAACAGAAGGTGCACTTATCGATGGCATACATTAACATCTCTTTCACGAGCATTTTCAAGTAGTTTAATTTTGAATTCAACCATGAAATTCCAATACACCATCAATAAGCTAATTACCCGTTTGCTCACATTTTTATAACCTTCACTGCTACACAAGATAAAAAATATTGAGATGGCACGTAAAAGCGGCCATCAAATTTACAGAACCCTCGTCCTAGTACCAGATCCGAGACGCTTGAATCTAACCAGCAGCGTCTATAACTTGTTTTTAACCAAAATGTTAAATGAAAATACAATCTTGGTTTTTACGAAGTAGGAATACTTTAGTAATAATCTCTGGTCAGTCCGGTGATCTAATCACGAATCAAAAATTTATATGGCGTGCAGTCTGCTCCGAAAATAACACATCATAAATAAATGAAAAGAAAAGCAAAACAACGAAAAAGAAGCAAGTAGACGCATTTGCACTTAAGAAGCCTACGAAATTTTCCGATGATGAATTCAATTGGTCGCTCGAATAAATAGATCAGAAATAGCGTGGAGCAAAAAACCAGCTAAAGTTTTAGCTTTTGCCAGTTAGGCTTGATTAAAACGAATCACATCCGGGATTCACTAACCTAACGAGTCAAATCAAAGCAGAAACGCTCAGAAAACTAATCGATATTAACTTCAACCAAATCAAGGAGAAATGGGTTAGACAGATAATGAAAATTCAAAGCTAATCCAGGAAAAAACAAACACTCTGAAAATATCTGCATAAACCAAAATCTCGACAAAGGAACCTCGAACAAGTCCCAACACTGTATATGTATTTGTTAAGTACTTGCCTATACAAAATGCATACACATATATGAATATATGTAATGAAATGAATTAAAGCAGTGCAAGAAGCGTGAGATCGGAAAGAGGAACAGTACCAGAATCAACTCCGGTTGAGCTTATACATTGAGGCAGAACTTTATTCATGAAATCTGAGGAATGAGGAAGGAATCAGGATCCCAGTAAGGAATAGAAACCCTAAAGGTAGAAGTGAGGTTGAAGCGGTGGGCGAAATGAGAGAGAGAGAGAGAGGGGGGAAGGGAGGAGCTAAGTACAATGTTACTGTTCTTCTTTCATACCGGCTCTGATTATTTTGAAGATGAGGGCCCACCATATAAAGCTGTTGGGGGCGTATCGAGGAAGAGGGAAGACAATTTTTTAAATAAAATAAAATAAACATACTTATTAAATTTCATTAAATTTTTGCTTAATAAATTCATTATTTTTTATTTTAATTTTTGAAGAACTATTTAAAAAAAAAAAAGAATAATATGTGAGGATGAAAACTTTTTATCAAAAGGAAAATTATATGAAAAAATCTACACAACTTCTTACTATTCATACAACTTCCACACACTATATTTTTTTTAATTTTTGTTATTTTTTCCTTTATAAAAAATTTAATATATGAATATTAAATAAAAGAATTGAATTAGTTTAAAAAGAATAAATTCAAAAAAAATTAAAAATTTAAAAAATGTGGTATGTGGAAGTTGTGAGGTTGTATAACATTGCTCATAGAATAAAAATGAGATGAGAATGATATGTATAACATTATTCTTTTCAAAAATATCGTGCTCTTATTTCCTCAATATTTTCATAATCTATTTATTTAAATCTTATTATCATTTTTTATTCTTAATTTTTTATATTTTAATTCACAATTTCATGTATAATTTATAATGAAAAATATTTTAAATACAAAGAGATTTTATAAAAATTAAAAAAATTAATTATACAAGTTGGCATATTTTGATATAATATATTAGATTATAAAATTACTTTTATTATAAAATAAATCTAGATATCACGAATTAGTAGATCTAATGTACTACATAGCTTGATATATTTATGCAATCTCATTTATAATTGGGAATTATAAACATTGAATTAGTAGATCTAAAATGGACCGAGGTATTCTCGTGATATAATTCAATATTTACAATATTACGAATGAACATTATTTGCATTGATAATCCTAGCGGGATATGTTTTTGTTGTCATCTTTTCTATGAACCTTAATTTAATTAACAGAATCTTGTGAATGTCGGGTATGTCTATTAACTTTACACAATATATATACCTTCAATTAATTTCTATCTTCTATGTTTTTTTGTTTTTTTTTTAATAGAAACATATTCATTTCATTAATGAACTGAAGTTACAACTGTAACTTATCAATACATAAAAAATTCAATACATGGAAAATCCATACTATAAGTCAAACTACGCATCAGCTCTGGATCTTCCTCACGTATAAATTTTTTTGTGTCGGACATTGTCTTAACTTCTAAACAAACTCTCTCATAATAGAAAAAGTGTTATATAAAACAGAACTTAAATGCTCCCTCTATCCTCCCAGATAGAAAGAGTACGGGACACTGCTATAGACACCAATTTCAATAGTCTATTTCTATTTTATTAATAACTAAACTAACAACAAATTATAAATAAACACAGTAACAACTACATGACCACAAGCACTGGTGAGACCCCGGACGTCATGCCCACCGCAAGTATCGACATCTCGAGCATTGACTGAACGAGCACCCAGCTCACGCACAGACTATAACAGCCCGGCCGTATGACCACCGGTCGTAGCATCGCCCACCATTCTCGAATAACTCTTGCCCGAATTACGTCCGATCCAAAGGCCCAACACCTCACTAGAGTTAACAAAAAACAACAACAAAAACAGAAAAACAAAACAACTACAAAACATTGAAATAAAAACAAGAAAGAAACATGAAAAATAAAAACAGATGAAGAGTGCACAATGGGTCGACAGTGGCTCATGCATAAGACTGTTCACGCGTGCGGGTTACGCTCCACTCCAATGGACGTCGAATTTGGTAGTCTTGAAGATTGGCAGCTGGACGTCATGTTGGTGGGGCGCGTGTAGAAGTGCGACGGTTAGAAAAACTCGAACGGCGATCCTCCCTTATTTGGCCTAAAAAAAAGAACTACACAAATAAAATAGACAGATGGGAGGGGGAATGAGCCGAAGCTCTCACCCCCTTTTGTTTGATCTGGAGTTTTGGAGACTTTAGAAATAAGGGAGAGGGTTTTTCTAGAGAGAGAATGAGCTTCTTTCTATCTTCAATGTTGGTGACACTAAGGTCTAATTTAGATAGTGAAATCATATCAACTCATTTCATTTTATCTTATTTAATTATTATAATTTTTTTAAATTTTTAAACAAAATATAATAAACAATTCAACTTTTTTAAATCTCTAAATAAAAATAATATTTTATTTAATTTTGAATTTTCATTTCATATCAACTCACTATCTAAACTAACTAAATCAGTTAACTAAAGAATGAATCGTATAAATGGATAACCTAACTATTATATAAAAAAATAAATGGCTTTATTATTGTAAATAAATAAATATATTTAAATGAATAATGTTATTCATCATCTTAAATTTTATCATCATTTTATTATTTTATAATATGATATTAAATGATTGTATTATATTTTATTTATGAACTTATTATCTAATATCACATAGAATAATAAGAATATATAATAAAAAAAACGATAGAATAGATTTTTCATATAAAAGAGTTTTGCTACACAGCCTTCATCACATTTTACAATCTATATTTTTTAAAATTTTTAAATTTTTTAATATATTTTAAATTTGTTTTGGAGTTTATTATTTTTAAATTATTTTAAATTTTCTATTTATAATTCACATAATAAATATTTGATAAAAGAAAAAAACAATAAAAAATAAAAATATATATAAAATATAGAGTATAAAAAGATTATGAAAATTTATTCCATATAAAATATCATCTCAATTAATTGCGATGTATATGGTTGGACTTGGACATATCTAAGAACACCACCTGTGAAAGCAACCCAAACGAGCAAGAAAGGACGTAATTGGCTACATCAAAACATCACATTATGCCAACTACATCTATTCATCACTGGTCTCCTGTCATCACTGACATCCCCATTAATTCTGCCCAACTCAATATTTATCTTCTGCCTACCAGACAAAATGGACCAATGAAAAGGGTCACAGATTGACCTCACTTTTTAGTAACCATTTATATTTCTTTCCGAAAATGTAGCATGAAATAATAATGGACTATTCTATATATGGATCCCACGTTAGTGATAATCAAATATACTTCCAGGGTTCCATGACAGACTAAACAGCTAATTAATTATAAATAATGATATCCTCACAATATATTATAAAATAAAAATATTTTTATAAAATAATATTATTTTTATAAATTATTTTATAAAAATATTCTTCATTTAAAATATAATTATGTAAAATATTATAAAAAATATTATATATAAATCATCTTCCATTAATTATTTGGAAGTGTTGTCATGGAAGACAATAGCTAGCTTGAGGTCTGCGGACTGCAGCAATCAAATGGATTTTAGCCAATTGGAAACCAGTTTTTTTTTTTCTTTTTTACCATAAGCAAGCAGTTTTATAGATAAATTAAGAATTACATGATACAAATTTTAATGAGGTGAAAGTCTCCAATAATCATTCTAAAGTAAACAAACACAACACCGGTAAAAATAAAAAAAAGGATTTGGAGGCAAGATTTGGCTCCTACCCATTTTCCAATAAGGGGAAGCCAAGTTTTTGAATAGTCTGATAAACAGACTATTAAACTTAAAAGTCGTAGTCAGACAGTGTGTGTTGCATCTTATTTGTTTAGACTAGCTGTAGAAGTTTTCCACGACCACTTTATCTTTATCATCGGTTAGGGAAAGAATGAACATAAGGACATAGCAACCGGATGACACATCAATACACCAGCATAGAACCAACACTGACTGTTAAGGCTATAACCCGAGCAACCCGTTCAACATTTGTGCCCGACCCGCACTTCTTGATGGTTGGACAGAATTGACCGGACCCGCATATTCTTGATTAGGTCAACCAGTGTTTTTTTTTCCCCTCGTCTTCAACCCTCATTTTCCTTCAAGCCATACTCCCGCTCGAGCCGCTCTGCACCGTCCAAGACCCATGTTGAGCATGTTGTTCTCTTCAAAACAAGAGTCCAAAAGAGGACCAGCATAGCTACTGCAAGCCTAAAACGAAGAGGAGATGAACTAGAGAAGGAGAGTCTATTGCCATGTTTGTGTAGCAATCTTGGTTCTCTCACAGTCACACTCCCAACTCACAAAGCTCAACAACCTAGTCTCCATCGACAAAGTCCTCCACCTCACCATTGGTCCCGTCTTCTATAACTAGTCTTCCTCCCTCAACTTCACCTACGCGTTCCACAGCTACTACAAAATTAAGGAAGACTTCGAGACTCTATACGCATGTCGAAGCTCAAGGAGAGGCTAGCTTTAAAGAAGTTAAAGCTAGCTCTATGAAATCTCGTAGATAATACCTTCAACGACAGCTTTCACTATCCTGAAATAATTTTCGATATTTAGAGAAGGGTTAAAACAGATTTTGGAAGGGGCTTGGGTTTCATCTGTAGATTTTATAAGCAGGTTGTATGGGTCAAACCCAATCAAGAGTTAAACCCGTATTTTTCAGTTTGGTTCGGGTCGAGTCGGGTCAAGTAGGGTCTCGAACGGGCCGGGTCACTCGATTTTCTGCGCATGCCTACTGACTGTGGTGGCACGTGTGGATCACGCACCACTCTAAGAAAAAAAAACGGTGGTTGGATCTAAGAGATCTGAAGTCACTGATCTTAGTGGTGCTGCGCGTAACGCTAGCAAACACTCACTGATGTGGCGATGTGTGAGGCTCACGTGTAGTTTTTTTTAGCAGTTTTCTTCAACCTTTCGACATATCGATGGCTGGAAAGTTTACTGGCTTGACACGTGGTGGTCGTAGGAGGCAGGTATGCAATAGATCAATGCTTCTTGGTATTATGGACAGAAAACACTTAAATAACAGGAAAAAATAAAAAACAAAAAAAATAAAAATAAATAATAAAACAAAATATTATAAATAATTCCGACATTTGAAAGGAGGGGAGAGGGTGGAACCAAATCCATAGTTATTGTTTTCTCTTGTCCATCTTCATTGGCTAATTTCATCGATTCTCACGTTAAGTATAAAATAATTAGATCCGATTTGGTTGTTAGAGAATCCAATGCAGATGTGACTCATGGGATATTGTGAAGTGCATGTCTAATGTTGAGTTAATATGGCCACCTGACTCCTCACGTTACTATAATGTTTATAAACTTAAAAATGCAACCATTTTTTGGGTTTTTTTTATGGTAATTTGATGACGACGTGGACGTGTGAGAACGGAAGAAGACAAGCAACAACCATCCCTTTCGAGGGGGAAAAACAACACAAAATGTTCTGTTTTTTAACATGTTAATTTATTTCCCTTTCCTGATTCTGGGATTAACCGGATAATTATGCAGATCTGATCTTTGGATAAACGACACTCACGCAGTTATTTTTAAATAGGTATAAGACTTGCTGCTGCACGTGCGTACAGACACTGTAGATTTCTTCGCCAAGGAACGGGGACAAAACACATTGCACAAAGGGTGCTATCCACGTGCCTTCCATGCATGATTAATGGGTTTTGGAAGAGTAAATAAAGGGAAAAAAAATCTTCAGCTTCACAAGTTGGGATGGGAGAAAACTGGGAAGACACAAGTACTTTCTAAAAAACTCTTGTTATTTGAATAAAAAATGATTCTTTTATTTCATGAATATGATCCAATTATGGCGCTGATCATCTAGCCTTTAAGAACTTTCCAATAGTTATTAAGTACCACATAAGTATACAGATAACATTTTGATTATGATGAAGACGAAGAGAAAATTACCAAAATATTAACTAACAAGAAAAGGGCTTCACATGTTGGCGTTTGAACCTTTTTACAGATCTCACTGTTTAATTCCATGATATGAGGGGGCTGGAAAATGCTGGTACTTTGAAGCAAAACTATATATGAAAGTGTACGTAAAACAATCAACATTATTCGGATGAAGACAATGGAATTATGGAACCATCACGTTCGAGCTTCGCATGGAGTGTCCACCTTCTTCGAATTTAGTTTTTGTTCTTGCCATTAGAGACTGCACTCAAGAGTTTTTGAGGCGGCCTCTTTCTTAACTTAATTTTTCGGTTTATTTTATTTTCCATATCGTCCGGTAACTTGAGGATGGAAAATGATATCCGTAGAAGACTTGGCGCAGGGATCATGCAGGAACTTCTACGTGAAAAATGAAACGATGCCTATTATTTTAGATCATAGCTCACGTGCTAAAAGAGTGTTATGATCCTTGGTTCATCGATTATTGTTTTAGATCAACATGTATAAAATATTTAATTAAATAAGATAGAGTGTAGAATAAAGAGTTGGAATTTAAGATATTTATTCTGATATTATATAAAATTACTATTTCTTTCAAATATTTAAATTAAAAAAAATATATACATTTAATTATTTATATTATAATCTTAATAAATCCAACTCTATTCCGATTCAGAATTTCTGAGTTAAAAGAGTCGGAGCCCAACATCCTTTTAACGGGTGAGAGATATGATTCCTGATGGGCCCGATCTGTTTTTCTTTATTTTTATTCTTGATATTGTATTCATGGGCCGATGCTGAATATTTGTTCCTAATGTTGGCACGGATCTAAGCCGGTCAGGTCCAGCTGCCCACCTCCACTGTACCATATATGAGGGCGTCGCCTGCTAGAGCTTTATCAAGGTTTTGTTGCAGAAGTGAAAAACACAAACATTCGTATCACTGCTCGCTCTCTCGCCCGGAATTCGTCTCTCTCTCCCGGTATATGTATATTTATATATCTATATATTATTGTGCTTTAAAGTTTCTTACACCCTACGTCCAGCTAATTCTTGCAGTTTTGCAGCAGAGTTAAGCTTCTGAACCTCGAATCTCAAAATTTCTTACTGATTAAAGACTCGGAGGTATGTTGAGTTTTGGCTTTTGGGTGTTCACTTTGTTTTCCATTGTAAGAATCGTACTGCTGGGACTCTGAAGTTTTGAGCTCATTATGGTCTCTGTATTTTCTTCTGAATACCATTGAAAGCGGGATTTTAGGGGTATGGTTGGTGTGGGATTCATGTTTCAGGCAACGGGAATCAGAAAATTGGGTGTATTTTAAGAGATCGTGCAATTTCAAGAATTTTTTCTTAGTTTTGTTATATGACTTTTAATCCTTAATGGGGAATTTCTCGTGTTTGTGTATGTGCGCGCACGCGCGCGTGTTAATTCTTTTACGTTGTGACTATGAAGGACATGCCTTTAATATGGCTTTTGAGTTGTTGTATGTTTCGCTTCTGCGCCGAAGCAAAGCATAAGAACTATATGAAAAATCCTATTCTGGGTGTCTCTGGATTAGGGACTGATCTACTTCACAATATATGCTCCTACCGTGCCCATCTCCGTCCACAAAGGTGATAAATATTATATAGTATTTGATGGGGCTGAGATTGTCGTGTGAGGGTGACTACGAGTTTTGAATGGTCAGGTAGCGCATCATGTGGTAGTAACAAGAGTGAGTGGTTGATACTTATTAAAAAAAAAACAAGAGTGAACGATTGATATTCTTTTGACTTTTGGGTTGAAGTATCAAGGCCTCGGGTGTTTGTCTTCCTAACAATATGCTTGGAAAATGTACATTAGATGGCAAAGTCTTAAATTCGATTAAAGTTCTATTTTACATCTACCAACTTTGATTATGAAATGCTCTGAGGATAGTTAAGGAAATTTGGTGGTGGTCATTGGACAAGGGCTTTATCTGCTTCATGTCATAGAAATTTAGTATGCTGTAATACATTGTATTTTGGACACCCTCTTGTTGTGCTTGCTGCACGTAGATGTAGTAAACTAGTAATGCTACTTGAGTACATTTATCCTTGAGTATGATTTTAAAACATTGTATAATAATATAGAAAATACTAGACCTATTTTGTGTGGAGATGAAGCATTGCCCATTATTGGGTTTGAGTTTGTGTTGGACATTCAAACATATGCTCATGCTTGTGTATATAAACAATTTTATAGTATTGCATTCTTGTTGGATATATTTTACATTATTCCTTGTGAATTCATGTTAAAATGGTAGATGTATTTAAGGAATTAGTGGGGGAAGGTCGGGCAGTTTGTATCAATTTAGGTATTAAACGTGGTCCGCACTTTGGCAGGTAGAAGAATGCCAAAGGTGAAAACAAACCGTGTTAAATACCCAGAGGGCTGGGAATTAATTGAGCCAACTCTTCGCGAACTGCAAGCAAAGATGAGAGAAGGTTGGCGTCTTCCCATCTAGTGCATAGTTGGCACAGCTTTTATTTTATTTTATTCATTCTCACATAGTTCACTGAACACAGTGAAACTAACAGTCATTATTCTTTGATCAGCTGAGAATGATCCACATGATGGTAAGAGAAAATGTGAAACATTATGGCCTATTTTTAAAATAGCACACCAGAAGAGTCGCTACATTTTTGACCTTTACCACCGGAGGAAGGAAATATCCAAGGAATTGTACGAGTTCTGTTTGGATCAAGGCTATGCTGACCAGGCTCTAATTGCGAAATGGAAAAAGGCTTGTCTCTAATTCTCTAATTCTCAAGCTGTAGTTCATAAACACGTAATTCACATAGTAGAAGAGTATAAGCATGAACTTGATTTCGGGAAAAAAACACCTGCAAGATGTTCAAAATCATATTATAAATCCTGATGTTAGCATCATCATCATCATCATCAGGATTTACTTATCAAATAAATAAATAAATCCTGATGTTAGCGATTGGTGTATAAGGAAAAAATACGTGATTCATTCAAATTAGTGTCATAATTGGGGAAATATTTAACATGAAATGTCACTGTATACAACTTCTTTGGAAAACCAAGGAATATGCCATGAAAGCATGAATATTTTCCTGTCTATTTATCTATGGAACTATTATAAATGATATCATTGGTTCCTCGCAAGTTTCTACATCAATTTCCCTATTTGAAGTTCAGAATTCTGTTTAAATTGCAGCCAGGTTATGAACGTCTCTGCTGCTTGAGGTGCATTCAACCACGGGATCACAATTTTGCTACCACTTGTGTGTGCCGGGTGCCACAGCATCTGAGAGAGGAGAAGGTTATTGAGTGTGTCCATTGTGGTTGTAAGGGCTGTGCAAGTGGGGATTGATTCTGCTGGTCTTCCAAGAATGACAAGATTCCCGGTTTCGGCAATGTGTAAAGTCTCTTCTTGGTAATCATTCTAAAGCTGGCCCTAGGTAACTGGTGGCAGAGTTTCTGTATTTGTTTTGAGAATTAACCAAAACATAGCTTGAGAGTTAAAGAGCATGAATCGAAAATCTTTCTTAAAGTTTTGAGTTGCATCGAGTACGATGTTTCCCACCATCGATGGTTAGATGCTGCTTATTGTGCTCAAGTTTTAAATTTGTTATAAAGTACTATGAAACCTTAATGTTTGCTATAGTCTGTTGCGGTCGACTAGTTAAATTTGTTCTTTAGATATTATCAGTTAGGATGGGTGAGGTGACAGCCATCTCTTTGTGAGTTTGTATGTGACATTTGAGCTGTGATGATTACCATAACTTTATCGTGTTAATTTAACAGTTTTTTACGTGGAAAATAGTACTTTCTATAAGTAAAAATAAAGGAGCATGTATTATTGAGTGGAGCGCATTTTAGATAGACAATTATTACCAATCAATGTCCAATTGCCATTGTTATTGGTGGAAGTAACACCAGTGATTGCCACTACTACAAGTTCTATAAACATCCAAATTAAGGTATAGTTTTACTGAAAGACAAAATATAAGTGGGAAAGTTAGGGTATCGACTTCTTAGAGTAATGTTAGGTACAAACTTCAAATAGAAATATAAGTTTTTTTTATTTCAGCATTATTAGTTGTTTGACTTATTCATCCATCTTAATTCTTATTGTACATTAATTATCATCTCTAATCACACTCGTTTGTGTAGCGCATTTTAAGTGTCTTTTTATTTTGAATAATGTTAAATATTTATATAGAGGACCAACATATTTGAATATTTATTTTCTAGGTGGGTATAATTCCTTTCTTACAGTTGAAGGCATATTGCTTGATGCTTTTGGTCTAAGTTGGAATTATGAAGAAGATGAGGTTGGATTTTATAGGGGACCCTTTATTATTTTTAGTAGCTAAATAGTTTTGAGTGCTCAATCCTATTCATTGTCTGTCCCATTAAAATTGAGAAAGTGATCTGTATCGTGTCGCCTTATTTTTGACATGGAATGTTTCAATTTCTTGTCGTTTTATTTTCTTTTATGGGTTGAATTCCCTTGATATTGATGTTCATGTGGGTTTTCGTTCTTCAATGTATGTGAGATATCTTTAACTATGGATCTGGTTTAATTCTTTAGGATGACGTTAATCATTGCGTGCGGTGCGACTGCTAATCATACCAACACCCAACTATTATATAAGTACTTGATAAAATATTTTAATTAAATATTTTTTGGTTAAAAAAAAAGAAATTTGAACGCGTTTAAATTAAAAAAAGAAATAAAGAAATTTTATTTACAGTCATGAATAGAAAATTGCGTGTGCAATTTCATTGCTAAAAGAAAAAAAATATCATTTTAAAAAATATATTATTATAATTTTAAATTTTTTTAAATATAATTGTATAAACTTATATAAACACTATTCGTTTGAGAAGTCTATATAGACTAAGGAGTCGTTTGCATTCAAAATTCACATCAATTCATCTCAACTTATTTGATTTCATCATTATAATTTTTTTAAATTTTCACACAAAATTTAGAGCATTAGCATTGGCTTCATCAAAAGCCTAGCCAAATGTAAAATTTGATGAATTTCATTAAAATATAGCTGCATTGGATTAATCAAATAGATAAATGTGAAACTTTGAACTACAATAAATGTATAGGTTTCTTCAAATTTGAAGGTTAACTATTCATTCATCAAATCTATTTTTTATTCACTTTTAATCTCTAAATGTCTTTTTTATTCATGTTTAATCTCCAACCATCTTGTAATAATAATATAATAATCAAATTAAATTATTAATCAACATATGATTAGTGTAATTATAAAATATGGAAAAAAAATAATATTATATTATTATTTTGATGAATTCAATGACTAATTCAATGTGTAGTTATAGCTAGGAAAGTTTTGAATTTATAGAAATCATGTACTTTTCATCAAACTTTAGAGATAACTTTGATGAAGCCAAAACCAATGCTCTAATAAATAATTCATCTTTTTTAAATTCTAAAATAATTTTTTTAAATTTCTACATCAAATATAATAAATAATTCAACTTCTATTTTATTATTAACAAATCATTTCAACCCAAAACTCAAACCACTCCTAACTATAAAAAGTATTACTTTTTTTTTTTTTTTGAAATTTTCAAAAGCTCCGGCCACTGTCTCAAGTTCTCAACATACCGTCTCTCAAATTCTCAAATCTAAGAGCATTCTCATTGGATTAGCTAAAAGCTAAATCCAATGAGAATTTAGCTATTAGGTGGATAAATTGCTCACATTGAATTAGCTATATTCCAAATATTTAGAATATAGCTACAGTAATATCTAAACTAATTTCTAAATTTGGAAGACACTATTCATTCGTCAAATCATTTTTATATTATTTCTTTCTCTTTCCTTTTAATATTAATTATTTCTCTCTCCATTTTAAATGACAATTGAAAAAATATAATTAGAATACAATTACAAATTAATATATAATATTATAAATAGTAAAATATGAAAAAATAAAATAAATTCATAATTAAAAAAATTAAAAAATTTTTAAAATTATTAATTACTCATTACTATATAATGAATAAATAGATAATTCAATTTGGAGATTTGATGTGAATAGTCAAAATTAAATTCATCTTATATTATTTTATTGTCATATAATGAAAAAATGGCTATTCCAATATAGAGATTTATATAAATGGAATAGATAAAAGTTAAATTCATCTTACATTCATAAAAAATGTACTTTAATTTAGCTATTCTAACGAGAGTGCTCTAATCAAGCTAAGAGCCTCAGCCATTTGAGCTTTGCTATACAACCTCCACCACACTCCACACTCCACACTTTTTTAAATTTTTTAAATTTTTAATATTTTTTTTAAAATTTTTTTTTGAATTTATTCTTTTTAAATTATTTTAAATTTTTTATTCATTATTTATATAATAAATATTTAATAAAAGAAAAAAAAATTAAAATTAAAAATAATGTTAAGTGTGGAGGTTGTATGAATAGATAGTAAAATATGAAAAAATAAAATAAATTCATAATTAAAAAAATTAAAAAATTTTTAAAATTATTAATTACTCATTACTATATAATGAATAAATAGATAATTCAATTTGGAAATTTGATGTGAATAGTCAAAATTAAATTCATCTTATATTATTTTATTGTCATATAATGAAAAAATGGCTATTCCAATGTAGAGATTTATATAAATGGAATAGCTAAAAGTTAAATTCATCTTACATTCATAAAAAATGTATTTTAATTTAGCTATTCTAACGAGAGTGCTCTAATCAAGCTAAGAGCCTCAGCCATTTGAGCTTTGCTATACAACCTCCACCACACTCCACACTCCATACTTTTTTAAATTTTTTAAATTTTTAATATTTTTTTTTAAATTTTTTTTTGAATTTATTTTTTTTAAATTATTTATTCATTATTTATATAATAAATATTTAATAAAAGAAAAAAAATAAAATTAAAAATAATGTTAAGTGTGAAGATTGTATGAATAGTAAGAGGTTGAGTAGATTTTTTGCAACCATTTTGCCAAGAAACGGAAAAAGAGAACAAAAACTGAACTACTGAAGTCTGTTTTTCAGGGCTTTAACAAGTACATCGTAATTCACAAAAAGCATTTATGACAACGTCTTTCAATGTCCTTTATAAATGAGGCACTGAAAACCACGCTGAAGCCTCGAGTTTAAATTATAGATTGAAATAAAAAAAAATAGGATCGTCCAAAATATATATATTCGTCGTTCCATAGAATGAGAAAAATTCTTTAAAATTTAGTATTATAAATATTTTTATAACCTTAAGATATATAAATAATTTCGAGAATCTTAAAATTAATTAATACTATAAATTTTTATATATTAAATCCATCTTTCCATAAATAAATATTAAAAATATAAAGACGCAACACAGTAAAAAACTTTAATCTATTAAATGAGACATTAGCGTCTAAAGCTTCATTTATTTTTATAAATAAGATAAAATAAGTTAAGATAAAAATTAGAAATTAAATAAATGTTAAAATATATATTTTTAATATTATTTTTATTTTAAATTTTAAAAAATTAAATTGTTTATTTTATTTTATATAAAAATTAAAAAAAAATTATAATAATTAGATCAAATAAGATAAAAAATTATATAAAAATGAAAAAGCGCTAAATGATTTCTGCATGTACCACTACCACCCCATCTACTGAGTTCCAGGCACAATGTGGGACACCGAAATTTATATCAAAATTTTATATACCCCATACGGTTAATATTATGAAATTTTGGTGGTATTTGGGATTCTAGGATCTATCTAAGTTGTTTATTTAATTGGACAAATAATCCTTTATATAATGAATTAATCAGAAAAGATTAATCCTTTAATATTTTGTTATCTATCAATATCAATATAAAAAATACATGGTAATTTCTTAACTAGATACTTTTTTTTATTTGAAAAAAAGGGAAACATATCCTCGGTTTCGTTTGGAATTTAGATTGAACTAAGATCAACTCAGGTCATTTAAATTTTAAGTTGAGTTTAACATTCAAACACTTAACTTTCAAATCACTAAACTCATCTTAACTCACGACCTCTTTACACGTGAGACCCACAACTATTTTCAACTCAACTCATCTTTATACGCAGAACCCACAACATTCTTTAACTTCTCATTAATGCATATAAACTCATATTAACATCCAAATATATAAAAATTCATCTTAAATAGATGAGTATTGCTACAGACCGGCCACTGTAGTTGTGCACACATTGCACACACTACGTGGTTGCATCTGGTCTTTTGTTTTGTTTTTTAACCAAAACGTGTGTTATTTTGATTCAATTTGAAAATCGGTTTCCTCTTTTCATCCTCATTTGAATTCATCCCGCAAAAACACCCTCATTCCTCGACACCAACCCGCTTCAGCTTCCTCAACCCACCACCTCTCGGCGACTTCGTATCTCTCGTCACCGCCATCAAGCGGCGCTCCTCGGTTTGGCCAGTCCCACCAACTTGTTGAACGGAGTAAACTAGACTTGAATCTCGCGAAACCCACACTTCTTCCTCACCACAAACCAGTGTTGGCTTCCTCTTCCCAACGCCACCTCGCAATGGCATCTCTCTGTTCAATGCCACCTCGCAATGTTCCTAAGTCTGCCTAGCGCCACCATTCCCTGCGAGCTGATTGAACGGACCAAAAATCACATCTCCAACAACTTTGTTTCGCCAAACCAGGTTCGTAGGTAAATATTGTACCATTTTCCTGTCCATACTATTATGTTCTTCATGTGTACATCGATATGTGGTTTTTGTGTTTTCTAAAATGGGAATTGTGGCTTAGGGCATAGAGAAAAACACTGTTTTTTCCAAAAAAAGGGGTCTTTAAATTATTATTTTTTGTTAATACAACCTGGGTTTTGAAGACATGAATGGAACTACATAGTGGATTAAATAGTTTTGAAGTTGTTTAGTTTCAGTGGCCTACTCATTCTGCTCTTATACGTGCGTATTGCCCTTATTGAGGCACATTTTCTAGTAAGATGTTGGACATAAATTCTTTTGATGTTTTTATTTTTAGAAACACCTACATTTAGATCTGGTGCATGTTGCACCTATCATGGCATATGGAAGATCATGAAATGATTTTGCAGACAAGAGACAATTGGAATGTACTTGAAGGCTAAAAAATACCTAGGAATAGATCACTAGCTAATCCGTGAATGGAAATTAATTTTGAAGAATATTAATATTGCTATGTAAATTCGTTCAAACATGATCAAAATGCTTGAAGCTTAAGGAAATGGTTCCATTGATAAGGATTTTAATGAACCATTGTTAATAAAAGGGTAAGTTTAGCACACGCATGGTTTTGTATGGATGGTATAGTTGTTACTTCATGATGAGTTTGCTATTGTTTGTTGACACTTAGCTGATTTTCCCCTAACTATGGTGTGTTTTTGTCTTTGATCAAGTGCATACTGATTCTAATTGGAGTAATTTATTGTTCAAGGAGGCAACAAAAGTAATCAATCTTATTGACTTTGGAGCAGCTTAGGATTACCCTAAATGTTTTGTTGATGACTACCTAAGAATGGTGAGTTTTTCTTTTCTACATTTAGCTGGAACACTTCCAAGTAGCAATAATATAGTGTTTTATTATATACTTACAAAGTGGAATTCTCCTTAGTAGCTTGGACATGACTTATATGTAATGATAGTATCTAATGGGTTAATGCAGGTCTAAGAGCATGAGCTCATTTATTTGATTTCTAGCTTGTGCAGTTTTAAACAGTAACTGTACGTATGTTACTTCTAGTTCAATTGTTTTAGATTTAATTAATGCAATTAACATAGAGTATACAAATGATTAGTTTTCTTCTCCTGCTTAAAAATGTATGACAGGCAAGGAATGACTCTATTTGATGGTTGCAGAAGCTTGATAAAGGATGAATGGTTGCCATAAGGACGTGGGTGCAAACAATGGGCAGTTAAGCTCCCCCAGGTAGTACTAGAATGCGGACTAGCTCTATTGTATGGTCTTATGGGAAGCATAATGTCACTAGCCCCTTGGTTGTGATCATGCAGCAACCTCTCTAGAGAGTGTTGAGTCTTTTGGGTTTAGGAATTTTGCTCACCTTCCTTGTTATAGAATTAGTTCTTAAGTCATCTCTATATGTTATTAAGAGTAAGTTTTTTTTTCCTTTTTTTTAAAATGGTTTTCAATTTCAAAAAATTGGTGGGGTTGGTTTGTACTTTGTAATGGACAGTGGCGATGTATCTTTGTTGTAAGATTCATCATTGTGGCTTATGGTCATTACAGTACAAACAATAAACATTTACTTTTGTTGTAAGATTCAGCATTTCCCTCACCAATTTGAAACCCATGGGAACACTCATTTTGTCTACAGCCTTTGATGCGAGCAACAATCTTACTTTTGCATCTTTCAAGTAGCATTGAATAGTCTCAAATATTATTGGATTATCATCTCTGTTATACAAGATGGCCGAAGAGTAAGTAAAGTAATTAATGGCAGATTGAACAAATGAATGCTCTGCATCAACAGGAAAACATGAATACTTGCTTGGACGCATTTTTGGCATATCTTTTGCAGTCTTTGGTGGCCTAATTTACTTTGTAAGACCATATTCCAACAATAGAAAGATAGCAGGGGAAAAAACAGAAACAACGCATAAGAACCCTTACACAGGTTGATTTAGCAACAAAAAATTTACATGGTTTTCATAATAACATGGTGTTAATCCATGAGCCATCCATATGCACAACACAATTTACAAGCTATTTCCATTCATGAGCTACCCATCTAATCCATACAATTTACAAGTTGTTTCCATTCATGAACTACCCAATTAATCCATACAATGTGTTTTTTACATGGAATTTATCCGAACCAAGCTAACACTATTATAAATGTCACAACCCAGTACAAACATAATAATTTTTACTTTTCATTTTTCAGATTCTTTACTATCTCTCTCACTTTATCTTCCCTTTTCTGAACATCATACTCGCGCTGTAGTACATCATCCCACGTCTTCGAAGTCTTGTTCTATCTTATACGAAAATTCTCCTCTAGCAGATTAAGTATATCAGCATAGCAGATTAAGTATATCACCACATACGAAGAATTCTCACCTTGCATCTCCTTGCACACAGTGCGCACTCCCCATTAACATGATAAAATACACATCGCAAGCAGAAATATATATGCAAATATGACAAATATAAAGCTTTTTTACCGTATTATAGTTTGGGCAAGAAAAAAATCTCATTCCAAGATTTTTATTGGTGTAAGATGTCTTTAGTTATGTTTTCAAACCACACTAACTTCACTGTAATTCATATATAGATTTGATTAACTCTTGGACATGTATCATGTTTATTCTATTTAGGGTAGTGACCAATGTCTCATCGATACAACAGAGATTCCAGTGGGGGGATTCATATGAATTCTATTATTGTTGAGTCACTATTACCATTGAAGTATGCTGCATTTTCCCATTGCTTTCGAACTGAAGCAGGTGCCGCAGGTGCAGCAACAAGGTAAATTATAAGCATACATACTTGTTTATTCTATGATTAGCTACATTGATATTTCAGTTAGGGATTTTCTTTTCTAGTTACCTTCAATGCATTTAAATAATACTTCTAACGGTCCTACTCCTTGGTGAGGTTCAACATCATCACAAAATGCATATAAATAATGGTTCTACCAAATCAGTTTAGACCACTTGAAGTAGGTATGTACAAGAATCATTGTGCATCTTGTACGTAGTTGGCACTATTTTACAATTGAGTAATATTAGATATATTTATGAATTGTGTAAGTACTACACACTCAAAATAGTAAGATTTATTATTATAAAATTAAATTTTTTATGTAAATTCTATATTTACTTAATTTTTAAAAAAAGAATACGTGATACTTACATATTTTATAGCCTACATAGCTTGGGGAGAGCCAGGGCCTAATAATGTTATATCATTTGATTTTGTAGAAAAAAAAAAAAAACAAAACAGATAACGGCATGTCGTATTCATAGGATAGGACCAGATATAGAATCATAGATAATCAATTAAGAGCTATTCTGGGCATCAGCCCATATCCGCAGCATACCAGTGCTGTGGCTTTTTTTTTTTTTCACCCAATACACTTAGTGTGCAGCAGATGTTATACACAGTAAAGTGCGATTTATATTTTCTCAATCAATTAAATATCCATTTATATATTATTAAATGATATGCTGAAGTATAATTTTTTCTATTATTAATTACTCCCCTTGGTACTCATCGATCGAGGTTGAAGTTGAAGCAAAGCAAGCTAGCCAGGCTGAAAAGAAATAATAATTAAATATTGGTATATACGTACGTTACTGCGCATACTCTGCGGCCAACTCGAGCCGATCACTTCATATTATATAGGAAGAATTAGAGGTGTAACCATCCGGTCAGATCTGATTTTGAATAAAATCTAAGATCTAATTGGTATGTATTGATTTTGTATTTTTTAAAATCGATTACGCATTAGTTCGGTTCGGTTTTACCAGTTTCCGATCCGGTTCGATCAGATTTTTTGATTTTTTTAAGACTATTGGTATGATTATAAGTTATATATTAATATTAGTTATAAATTATATATTTAATATTAGTATTAGTTATAAACTTTTAGTATTAATTATAAGTATAACTAGTCTATAGTCTATATTAGACTATTAGTATTATTTATAAACTTATATATTGTATTAACATTTAATGTAATAATTTATAAATTATAATATGAAACTATTTCATATATGAATATATATATATATGAAATTATAAATTAACATTTGATGTATAAATTTATAATTATACATTATATATAAAACTTATATATAAAAATATTTTTTTTATATTTTTTTTTATCAACCGGTCCGGTCCAAAAAATTCCTAAACCGGAATTGACCCGTTTTCACATTCTAAGAACCGGTCTCGGACCGGACCGGTTCAAAACCGGTAAAATCGATCTGGTCCGAACCGGTTTTTCGATTTGAATTTACACTCCTAGAAAGAATAAATATAAATAAAAATCACTGTTAAGAGCATATATTTTACATATATGATGTAGCATCATTTAGACCACATATATCTCCAAGTAAGTGTTGAAAACAATCAACTAGAATAAACTATGTAGTGAGTACAAAATATATATTGTTATAGTGATTTCTCTCTAATATTATTCTATGCAAATACGATAATTATTTTTTTATTTTTTATTTTAAGGGAAATACGACAACTAATTAATCCTTTCAGAAATCAATAAATAACTAAATTATATACACCACCCTTGGCGGGATTGAGTCAATAAAATGTTGCGAATATTATTGCAAGTGTTTTACTTTTTTAAATATAACACGAAAAGTGCGAATAAAGTTTTGTTTAAACTAAAAGATCATTGTGATGATGTATACTGTGTAATGTCTCAACAGAAAGTTTAAATTACATAGTTTATATTTAAAAAAAAATCACTAATTAATGATATAATTAGAATTTTATTAAAATTTTATAAAGAGTAAAAACTTCTCATTCTCAAATAATATGAAATTTTATACACCACCTACCTTTATTCATATCATATAAGATATCATATATTGCGTTAAATTAATTGAATGAATTAAGTAAATGTACGTTGAATGTATAACATGATGATCATGGCCGGGTCTTTTAATTTTATTTTTAATTGGATGTTCCAAATTTGCGAGCTTTTCTTTAAAGACACCCATGCCAAACCATCATACAATATATATATATATATATATATATATATATATGAGATTTTATTACTGAAATTCTAGATCATGTACAAGATGATCAAGATTTAGCTCAATCGTGAACGTATAATTAATTAAACACCTTCGGTACGTAGTAGTGGGAGATCATTAATTCATGATAAGCAAATTAGTCATTAATCCAATTGAAAGTCTAATTAATCTCCAAGATTTTTAATGTCGATAATGATATAAAAAAATAAAATATTATTCTTATTGCTTCGAGTTTATACTGTCATGCGTTTCCACATAAAGAGATACTGATTAATATACTAGACTTTTGAAACACGTCATTAACAACGACAAAATATAATATAAGAATATGTAGTACTAGTGATCATATTGTTTAAGTGGCTACCTTAGCTAAATGATTGAATCAAAAAATATTTTTGAGATCCCAAATGTATTGACTTTAACTGTTTGTTTAATCAGTGATGATCGTACAACGTATATTTATGTTGTTTATATGAGTAAATATATGAGTGGACCAATTCTTGATACACCCTCGACATGATCAGACAACGATACATTTTCGATCACACACATGTGATATATAATGTACTCAACCCTGCCAAAGACGCCTACTGATATTCGTATCTTTTATCCATGGGCTTGGTAGATCTTTTCAAGAGTTTGAAAATATATGTTATATAATTATGAAGTTATATAATTATGAAGTGCGAAAATATCTTGTAATTATTTAAAAAAATAATAAAATTTATTATTAAAAAAATAATTATTTTATATTTTATATATTTTTTAAAACTATTATGCGAAAATTATATTATTTACTATTACAAATAATTTTCTCTTATGGTAATAGAATCAGAGCGCGATTGATTGAGTTGAGCCAATGATGCAGATATGTTCCGTGTTGTCGGCGTATTTTCAACGCCAACAGTGACCAATATTAAATACACACACATGACGGACTCTCTAGAAACACATTCTAGAAGATATATATTTGGACAAGAAAATAGTTAGTTTGTCCAGATGTAATAATTAAACTCAACACTCCTTTAGAAATAAATAATGATATATATAAATTTAAAATTTAATTTAAATTTTTTTATAAAAAATAAATCATATTAAAAGAAAATGTATGAGATGATGAGTAGTAAAATTTTATAAAATAATATAAAAAATTCACATTTTTGTTTTTTATGGAATCCACTTTCTTTTTAAAAAAAAAAAAACTTAAAAACTTATACTTACCATTAAGAAATATATCAGCCAAAAAGTTTATTTTAATAAATGAAATTATTTTTTTAAGATATAATTTATTGTCTTGTTCGAGACATGAAATTAATGATGTGGTCTCACGCGGTTTAACCGACGAGCCGCAAAGCTTGCTTTGGGGCAGAGGGTGATCAGATACGGTGTAAGTGATCGGTTACAAGAAGGAAACCGAAAACAGAGAGCATTGATGGAGGTTCTGGAAAAATTTATTCTGTGTATTTGCAGTACTGTTCATTGCAGAAAAAGAAAGAGAGGCCGTAGCCTATATACAAGTCGGCTCAGTAACAAATTAACAGAAAATAAAGAAAGTTATACTATATAAAAATTTTACATTCTTATATATTATTTAAAAATATATTATTTTATTTTTTATCTTCATATTTTATATTAAATTAAAATAAAAAATATGAAGATAAAAAAATAAAATTATATATTTTTTAAATAGTATACAAGATGTGAGGTTCATATTTAAAATTCTTTAATAAAAAATTATTTTATATTTACAGCTATGTAAAGTAAAAAATGAAAAGAATATAAAATTAGAAATAAAAACGACTTGTAGCTTATTATCCTTTATCATCTAACATACAGTGAGAGAAGCTTGCGTTGTGTTGCATGGATTCAAACTGAGAGAGAAAGAGAGAGCCACCCAGCAGCGCGCGCACCATAAAGTTATTGACCTCCGCGTTGACCCCCAGCTCGATGCGTTTATAAAATCACCCTCCTCCACTCCTTCCTTCCTCGTCATAGTTTTTCCTCCACCACCCTTCCGTCCACCATTTCCGTCTTTCTTCCACCACTTTCTCCAGAAAAAAGCAACTCTGAAATAGCTTCGGGAAGAGATCTAGAGAGAGAGAGAGAAAGAGAGAGAGAGAGAGGCTTGGTGCATGGATAGGGGAGTCAGTTAATTTCATTAGCAAGTACTCCTTCCTTCCTCGCCATAGTTTTTCCTCCACCACCCTTCCGTCCACCATTTCCGTCTTTCTTCCACCACTTTCTCCAAAAAAAGCAACTCTGAAATAGCTTCGGGAAGAGATCGAGAGAGAGAGAGAGAGAGAGAGAGAGAGAGAGAGGTTTGGTGCATGGATAGGGGAGCCAGTTAATTTCATTAGCAAGTGAGGCTCTAAGAATTAAGACAAAAATATTTCACGATCGTCGGCGTCGTCGGGGGAGTTTGGTTCGGCACACAATAGATCCAGTACTTCTGAACGAACAAAGATTTCAGAAAAAACCTGAATAAAACAAACATAAACGCTATTGTCTACACTCGCTCGTATAGTTGGTGTGATCGACTTTAAACGTATTGTAAAGCCCCCTCGGACAATAAGCTTATCTTTAGGGTGACGACAGTAGATCGCTCGCGTAATGGCGTCGGCTTTGGCGGGAGACGATCTCGCCCGGTCAACGAGCAGCCGGAGGAGCTGGAAGTCGGCCAGCTTCCGGGAGGTGTGGGCCCCGCCGCCGGACGTGTTCAACCGGAGCGGGCGGCAGGAGAGCGACGAGGAGGAGCTTCGATGGGCCGCCATTGAGCGGCTACCGACCTACGATCGGCTAAGGAAGGGGATGCTCAGGCAGGTCCTTGACAATGGGAGAGTTGTGCGGAATGAGGTGGACGTCGCCCATCTTGGGATCCAGGACAAGAAGCAGTTAATGGAGAGCATACTCAAGGTTGCGGAGGACGACAACGAGAAGTTCCTTAGGAGACTCAGGGACAGGATCGACAGGTTCGAAGTTTTTTTTTTTTTTCGTTTGTTTGGTTTAAGGTTTAATTAAGGTCTAATTTGGTGGGTTTGGCTTGGACTTCTGGCAGGGTGGGGATTGAGATTCCTAGAATTGAAGTTCGGTATGAGCATTTATCGGTGGAGGGGGATGTGTATGTTGGAAGCCGAGCGCTTCCCACTCTTCTTAATGTCACCTTGAACACAATTGAGGTATATTTTCGATTTTCCTTTGTTTTTTTCTTTCTAAAATTGAACTTTTCTTTTCTTGGTTGGGTTTAGATTTTTGTGGTATAATGTAAAACAGAGGTATTAATTGTGTTATTGCTCCCTGCCTTTTTCTCGGGTTGTTCTTTGGTAGACTTCTTACAGGAGAAAGAGTTTTTTTTTTACCTATTTCGTAATTCAACCTCTTTATTCAGTTTGTTAGACACTTTGACCAAGCTTTTGCCGATAATTGTTTCTGATTTTATTTTCAACTTGTAATGGTGACAACAGAGTATCCTCGGGTTAGTTCACCTTGCTCCAGCTAAGAAAAGAAAAATGCAGATACTTCAGGATGTTAATGGAATCGTCAAACCATCAAGGTTTCTTTTTCAAATGGCACTTGATTTCAGCTCTCTCTCTCTCTCTCTCTGTTTTTTCAATTATGATATGGGAGTGAACTTGCCAAGATAATATTTGTGTAAAGCAAACAGCCATGATGGAAAAATTAACAGTAAACTGATGTTGCGTGCTTTGAATCTGGTAAAAATAGCTAGTGTTAGTTAAAGACAGAAGTTGATTGCTCTTATAAACTGATCTGGTGATTCCAGGATGACTCTACTTCTGGGTCCTCCAGGCGCAGGGAAAACAACATTGTTGCTTGCACTTGCTGGGAAACTTGACAAGGATCTAAGAGTTTGTGTTCTTTCCGATTCTCGCGCTATTTTTATATGTATCTCAGTTTGCATAAATCCTCTGTATTCAAGAATAATTTTTCAACCTAGAAATTAACTTGAACTCGATACAGGAATCTGGGAGAGTCACCTACTGTGGTCATGAATTGAATGAATTTATTCCTCAAAGGACTTGTGCGTATATCAGTCAGCACGATCTTCACCATGGAGAAATGACGGTGAGAGAGACACTGGATTTCTCTGGACGTTGTCTAGGGGTTGGCACAAGATATGAAATGTTGGTAGAACTCTCAAGAAGAGAGAAAGAAGCGGGAATTAAGCCAGATCCCGAGATTGATGCATTCATGAAGGCCACAGCTATGTCAGGCCAAAAAACTAGTTTGGTAACGGATTATATTCTTAAGGTCCGCAGTCTCTCTCTCATGTTGCCACATCTATTTTTGTTTTTATTCATTTAAGAATCCAATTTAAGATAGCTGACTTCTTAAGAATCTTTGACAGATACTTGGATTGGATATCTGTGCCGATATTATGGTTGGAGATGAGATGAGGAGAGGTATCTCAGGTGGGCAGAAGAAGCGTGTGACAACTGGTATGTTTTTCTTGGCAATGCTAAGTTGTTTATGATGGAAATGGAGTTATTATTCTTAGACACAGATCCAGTTCACGTACCTGTTGCTAATATAAGACTACATATTGTTCCAAATCGGAATAATCAAAGTATTGTTGTCCATTACATCAATACCAATCCGATTGATTGTTTTATTATCACTGGGTGCAGGGGAGATGTTGGTTGGACCAGCAAAGGCTCTTTTTATGGATGAAATATCAACGGGGTTAGACAGTTCTACCATTTTCCAGATATGCAAGTTCATGAGGCAAATGGTTCACATTATGGAAGTGACCATGGTCATTTCTCTTCTACAGCCAGCACCAGAGACATTTGATCTTTTTGATGATATCATCCTTCTTTCAGAAGGTCAGGCAGTCTACCAAGGTCCAAAAGAAAATGTCCTTGAATTCTTTGAGTACATGGGATTCAAATGCCCAGAAAGGAAAGGGGTCGCTGACTTCTTGCAAGAAGTTACGTCCAAGAAGGATCAAGAACGATATTGGTTCAAGAAGAACCAACCTTACAGATACATCTCAGTTCCTGATTTTGCGCAGGCCTTTGGCTCTTTCCACATTGGCCAACAGCTTGCAGCTGATCTTAGTGTTCCTTATGAAAGATCTAGAACCCACCCAGCTGCATTGGTCACAGAGAAATATGGTATTTCAAACTGGGAACTATTCAAGGCTTGCTTTTCAAGGGAGTGGCTGCTAATGAAGCGTAATTCTTTTGTGTACATATTCAAGACTACCCAGATAACAATCATGTCCATAATTGCCTTTACAGTGTTCCTTAGGACAGAAATGCCAGTGGGAACTGTAACAAATGGAGGAAAGTTTTTTGGAGCTCTGTTCTTCAGTCTGATTAACGTGATGTTCAATGGGATGGCAGAGCTGGCAATGACTGTTTTCAGGCTTCCTGTCTTCTATAAACAGAGGGATTTCTTGTTCTATCCAGCATGGGCTTTTGGCTTACCCATTTGGGTCCTCAGGATCCCTCTATCGTTCATGGAATCAGCAATATGGATCGTTCTTACATACTATACGATTGGATTTGCTCCGTCTGCTAGCAGGTAAATACGTTTTCAAATTCTTCTCTATGAGAAATCGATTCCCCACTTGGCACTTACTAGATGTTGGGATTTTGCTCTTCAAACTCAAGTATATTCACTTTGGTTTTTTCGTCGACCCATCTCTTCCTTTATTGCTTTAGGTTCTTCCGCCAGTTCTTGGCATTCTTTGGCATACATCAAATGGCATTGTCCCTCTTTCGGTTCATTGCTGCACTCGGGAGAACACAAGTTGTTGCAAATACACTGGGCACCTTCACCTTGCTAATGGTTTTTGTGCTTGGAGGGTTCATTGTTGCCAAAAGTAATTCATCTCTTCCAGTCTAGTACTTCAAGCGTTAATTTACATGATGGCAAATTAGAATCTTCATTTCCTTGTGTGCCTGCAGATGACATTGAGCCATGGATGATATGGGGCTATTATATTTCTCCTATGATGTATGGACAGAATGCCATAGTTATGAATGAGTTTCTTGATGAAAGATGGAGTGCGGTAAGATATTTTCGTTGTTTAATTGTCTTAACTTGTTGATTTCCGAATTGCATCTACGTTTCATACATGAATATGAAAATATAAGCTTGAATTGGGCATTTTAGACATCATGTGAAAATCATATCAAAATTTTTATCTGTTGCAGCCCAATTTAGACCCCCATATCAATGCAACTACCGTTGGAAAAGTCCTGCTCAAGTCCAGAGGCTTCTTTACTGAGGAGTATTGGTTTTGGATTTGTATTGGAGCACTTTTTGGATTTTCTCTTCTCTTCAACGTGTTATTTATTGCAGCATTGACTTTCCTAAATCGTAAGTTAACTCATCCCATTTCTACTCGCTGTTTCATTTGTAAAAATGAAACTTTGGAGTTGACAAAGCCTTTTGTGGTAAATAAATTTCAGCTTTGGGTGATTCAAAAGCTGTCGTCGTGGATGAAGATAATAGCAGGAAGAAAAACAACACATCTGCTAGACAGCATAGAACAGAAGGTTTAATCCTTTACCTTTCCCCTTCTACTACATGATTCCCTTATTCCACAGCTTCTGCTGGAATTCGGTCAAAGTTAGCTCATAAAATAACTAATCGTTAATTCTATGTCAATGAGAGAGAGAGATCTTAAAGTACTTGTACCAGTTTTAACATTTCACCGCCTCTCTGTGCAAAATACAGTTTGCTATGCGAGTAGTTGTAACAACTTTGAGCAAGAGAGCTGGTAGGGTTAAATGCATTAACATAACGTTTGAACTGGAGAAAACCAGACAGTATTGGGGTAACCCAACAAGAGCCAAGATTAGGCCAAGGATTTTACATTGACTCTTTTGTTATTTGTTGGAATAGAACAATATTTCGAACTTTGAGGAATTTACTACCTGTGCCAATTATCCATCTCTTCCCCTAAGAGGAAGAAAGTTCAAGAAAAAAAAGGCCTTTATTTATGCCCAAGACATATTTGAGAAGAAAGCAAAATACATAAAGGTTGTTAGGTAACGGAAACGTTACAGGTATTGATATGGCTGTGAGAGGCTCTTCAGAAATTGTCGGTGCTTCAGATGATGCCCAAAGAAGAGGAATGATTTTACCCTTCCAACCCCTTTCACTTGCATTTAACCATGTCAATTACTACGTGGATATGCCTGCTGTAAGTCCTTCATTTTTAATCATTTCATGCTCTGACAATATTGATTCAAGTTTTCTCTAATATTTTTGAAATTCTTTTCATTCCTATAAAAATTACTTTTTCTCCAAACAGTGATGTAAAAGATTGGTCTTTCATACCAGGAAATGAAGACTCAAGGGGTTGAAGAAGATCGTCTTCAATTGTTACGGGATGTTAGTGGTGCTTTCAGACCAGGGATATTGACGGCACTTGTGGGTGTCAGTGGTGCTGGGAAGACAACCCTTATGGATGTGTTAGCAGGAAGAAAGACCGGTGGCTACATTGAAGGAACCATTACCATATCCGGTTATCCTAAAAACCAATCAACATTTGCCCGGGTCAGTGGTTACTGTGAACAGAACGACATTCATTCACCGCATGTTACTGTCTACGAATCTCTCCTATATTCAGCTTGGCTGCGTCTCTCTTCTGACGTAAAGACACAAACAAGAAAGGTATGTTGCATGGTTGTCTAGTTAGCATCAATCTCTTTCTAGACCTTTATGCACAATCATTTTTCTTTTCTAATCACCAGAAAATTGGAATCCTATTGTTTAAGGATCCAAGTTTGCTTACCCAGAAGAAAAAGGATCCAAGTTTGGAGTGCTTTCTTCAATTCTTAAAAAAGAATTTTCTATATGTGGTATAGATGTTTGTGGAAGAAGTTATGGAGTTGGTTGAGCTTAAACCACTAAGAGATGCTCTAGTCGGCCTTCCTGGAGTAGATGGCCTTTCAACAGAACAAAGGAAGAGGCTAACAATAGCTGTTGAGCTGGTTGCTAATCCTTCTATCATCTTCATGGATGAACCCACATCTGGTCTGGATGCCAGAGCTGCTGCTATTGTTATGCGTACAGTGAGAAATACAGTTGATACTGGGAGAACTGTTGTATGCACAATCCACCAGCCTAGCATAGACATTTTTGAAGCTTTTGATGAGGTACTGCCTCCATTTCTTCACATTTTCGTTAAAAGTTATTTATTTCTTCATGCATCCATGATGTAATATATTTTCAACTTTGATATTGTGCTTGTTGCAGCTATTGCTAATGAAAAGAGGAGGACAAGTAATTTATGCTGGACCTCTGGGTCGCCATTCTCACCAGCTAGTAGAATATTTTGAGGTATCTGTTTCATGTGTTTTATATGTTTTTTTACGCTAATAACCAAGTGATAGAGTTAGTCGGTATGTCTGATGCCTATATATAAGCTCTTCATTTCCACTTCCACAAATTCCTAACAAAGTCTTGGCTTCAAGAATCTGGGTGGTATAACTAGGAAGTTTAATATATATATATATATATATATATATATATATATATGTATGTATGTATTTATGTATGTATGTATGTATGTATGGATGTATGTGGATATTATTTTTCGGATGAGTGAGCGGTTTCAAAGGGAGGAGAATGAGGATGGGGGCATTCGAATCACTGACCTCCATTTCACGAGACATGCAATAACCGATTATAATACCTCTTTAGAGTTGGCTTACAAGTGTTTTGCTAGCCTGTGGCTAATATCTATAAACTATGACAGGCTGTCCCCAGGGTCACTAAGATCAAGGATGGTTATAATCCTGCTACATGGATGCTTGAAGTCAGTGCTCCTGCAGTCGAGGCTCAACTTGATGTGGATTTTGCTGAAGTTTATGCCAACTCCTCGCTTTACCAGTGAGTTATAATGAGTTATTTTGATAATTAATTATTGCTTTCTGATTTTCCTGGGATTTTAAATTTTAAGATTCTGATTCCTCTCTCGACACTCTTTCAGGAGGAATCAGGAACTCATCAAAGAGCTAAGTACTCCAACACCAGGCTCTAAGGACCTCTACTTCCCAACCGAATACTCCCAACCTTTCCCTGTTCAGTGCAAAGCTTGTTTCTGGAAACAACATTGGTCTTATTGGAGAAATCCTCAGTACAATGCCATCCGGTTCTTCATGACAATAGTCATTGGTGCATTATTTGGTCTCATCTTCTGGAACAAAGGAGGCAAGATGTAAGTCATTTTGTTGTTATATATTTAATTATTTAGACTTCCATCCTTTGGAAGGGTGCATGAAATTTGAACCGGAGGTCAGAAAATTGATATATTCAAATGCTAGGAGCACCCCTGGTTTATCCAAGTTTTTTTAGTATCAGACATCGACAACTCTGATTATTTTGTAAAACAGGTCCAAACAACAAGATCTGATGAATCTTTTGGGAGCCATGTATGCTGCTGTGCTTTTCCTTGGAGCCACCAATGCTTCTTCAGTGCAGTCAGTTGTTGCCATTGAAAGAACTGTTTTCTACCGTGAAAGAGCAGCTGGAATGTATTCTCCATTGCCTTACGCATTTGCTCAGGTAACTTTAATTCAATTCGTCTCTTTTCCGATCAGACTGTAATTCTAAACTGACACCACAGAATATCTTGCAGTAAAGAAAACTATGTTCTTTAAAGATATGGTTCAAGCAATGAAACTCTATTATTTCATACTCTGACCAAAAATCTGTTGAAATTATGCAGGTGTCCATTGAGGCAATTTATGTTGCAGTTCAAACTCTTGCTTACACTCTTCTTCTTTACTCCATGATCGGATTTGAGTGGAAGGCAGACAAATTCTTGTGGTTCTACTACTACATATTCATGTGCTTTGTCTACTTCACACTCTATGGAATGATGATTGTTGCACTGACACCGGGACATCAAATTGCTGCGATTTGTATGTCATTCTTCCTCAGTTTCTGGAACTTGTTCTCTGGTTTTCTCATTCCCAGGACGGTATGTTTTTCAAACCCAATATATATTGCATACTGCACTACTTTTCACGGAACTTCGAATCTCTCTCTGCATATGGAACTCACGGTTACCTACACATTACCATCGCAGCAAATCCCTATTTGGTGGAGGTGGTACTACTGGGCTTCTCCAGTGGCATGGACACTATATGGCCTTGTGACCTCTCAAGTGGGTGACAAAGACTCCGTCCTTGAGGTACCTGGAGTTGGTGAGGTACCGTTGAAGCTATTCCTTAAAGAAAGCTTGGGTTTTGATTATGACTTCCTTCCAGCCGTTGCCGTGGCTCATCTTGGCTGGGTTCTCCTCTTCTTCTTTGTATTTGCCTACGGCATCAAGTTCCTCAACTTCCAAAGAAGATAACCCAGCTTCAGTTAACTCATGCTCTGGTCTCGGAATTGCTTAAATAGGACAGAATTATTTTTCTTTCTCATCTCGTGTATTTTCATTCTTTCCGTCGTGGTTGTCCATAAAATTAGAGCAGATATTGTCCTGCAGTACAATCCAGGCAACCAAAATGTTTGTAAATGATCATTATTTTCGCACCCAAAAACTTCAGCATTCATTGCTTGACCTAAGTTATACCTTTTTCTCTTTGCATGGTACTGCATATTCTCTTTCAAGTCGGTAATTATACAATTTTTATTCTCTTTGATCAATGGTTTGCTGCAAAGGAAATATTGTAATGAAGATGAGAGCAAGTATTCTAGTAATACGCAATAAGAAGTACTAGCAAGGAATTGAAAGATTGTAATATAAAAATAGCTATTAAAATTATTCATTTCGAAGTTTTGTATTGTACAAACGATTCTCAAGACATCCCCTTATATGAACATAGAGATAAAGAATATGAAAGAGTGATATATAAAATAATAAGATACATTGAATTTAAAATTTTCAAAAATTATACATGAATTTATAAATTTCAAGAGTTGATACGTGAATTTAAGAATTCTAAGAATCATGCATAAATGAACTGAAATTCTAAGAGATGAATCTAAATAATTATCACAGAGATAAGTATGCATTTATAATATACAAATATATGGTATAATAATTGAAAAAAAAAAAAAAAAAACCCCCTTATCTCCACACCACTGCAACCAACGTCAAGAATCCGTATAGACCCAATCCCGAAAGAACACAAACCTATAAATATACGCACGAAAACTTCACAAAAGAAAAGCAAAGAAATGACGGACCTAAAATCAGAACCCAACTTCAGCTCCTCCACCACCACCACCACCACCACCACCACCAAGCCTAGAGTGGTGTGCTGCATAGGTGACATCCACGGCTACATCAAGAAGCTCCAAAACCTTTGGTCCAACCTCGAATCCCTCATCGACCCGCAAGAATTCCGGACAGCCCTCGTCATCTTCCTCGGAGATTACTGCGACCGCGGGCCCCACACCCGCCAGGTCATCGACTTCCTCCTCCGCTTGCCATCCCGTTACCCCGACCAGACCCATGTGTTTCTCTCCGGAAACCACGACCTCGCTTTCGCAGCATTCGTCGGAGTCTTGCCTCGGCCTCCGAGGTTCGAGTTCTCCGAGGCGTGGGAGGAGTACGAGGGCAATGAGGAGAGAGAAGGGTGGTTCAAGGGTGACGGGTACGAGTGTATGCACTTGCAAGGGAGGAGGTGGGGTGGAACTATTAAGGTTAGGTTTAATGCGGCTAAGGGGACAGAGTATAAGGGCTCGATCTACGATGCCGGGCCCACTTTCGAGTCCTATGGCGTTCCTCACGGATCTTCTGGTACGATCTGTTCCGTTCTTGATTGGGTTTCATTCTGTTTACCGGAAGGTATATCTGATTTCATTGGTCGCGGTACTCTGGACTCTGGAGTTTGATTTGTTTGATCGATTCTTGGTTACTCAATTGCGAATGTGGGTGATTATGATTCATAGTTGTTCATGTTTTCAATACGATTTTTCTTGCTTGTTGTTGCGTGTTTGGCTAGTTATGATTTCAAGCTATTTATGGACAATTGGGTTACTGGGCTTGATGGACTGCGAATGGCGATTCGTAGTTATTAAATCTTCAATGAGATTCTGTGGTTTATTGGTGCTATTTTTAGATATTCAATGGTAATCGATGCTCGTATTCGATTAGCGGTCGCGTGTTATCATTACTGTTGCTGTCTTATTGGATTAAATTTCTGAACTTTAATTGTGCACAGATTTGGTTAAGGCAGTTCCTGACGAGCACAAGAAGTTTCTTGCTGATCTGGTTTGGGTTCACGAAGAGGTCAGGCTTGTTTGGGTTCCCCTTTTCTTGTTCTTCAAAACCCCTTATAAGCGCCGGCAATATATGATGTAACCATGAGAAGGGTTTTTTTTGCCCCAATGAAAGATTTTCTATAGCCCCACACATTGGGGTGGGACTATGGGAGAAACACTGTGCGCCATTCAATCAAAATCTATTTTAAGAACCATAAGCTTCCAACTTTACAAAAAAATATCATTTAAATCCCAAGAAAAACGTTCATGAACAATGTTTGATAAGGCAATTGATTGTATAGTGGAGTGAATTATGGGAGCAACTTGCTAAATTAGTGGGTTTTGCCATCTTGGTGATGTGCGTTCTATTTTTTCAGGATGATGTCTGTTTGGAAACTGAGAATGGAATCCTACACTGTAAGTTGATTGCTGTGCATGCTGGTTTGGAGAGAGATAAAAACATCAAAGAGCAGCTGGATTTCTTGAGAGCCCGAGACACCCGGGTTCCTAAGGTGGAGGCTCTTAGCGGGAGGAAAAATGTATGGAATATCCCAAAGGTGATGGTTCTCAGTTTCTTTATCCTATGTACTCAAACAAGACTTTCTTCTGCTGCTAATTTCTTCTAGGATAGAGGTTACTTTGCTCACAGTCATTCCTGATTATACAGAACGTTGTTTTTGCAGCTTTATTGAGATATAAATTATAGTGGTAGAATCCTTGATACGAAGAATAACTGAAGTCTAGATATTTGGCATTTCGTATCTTACAGGAACTAACTGAGAATCCAACCATTGTGGTAAGTGGTCACCATGGAAAACTCTATGTTGAAGGCCTTAGGCTGATCATTGACGAAGGTGGTGGATATGAGGAAAAGCCAGTGGCTGCAATCGTGCTCCCCTCAATGAAGATTGTCCGTGACACCGATATTTTGGCAAATTAGTCCTCGGGTTTGTGGTAAACGGTCATAATGCAGTATCTATATGCTTTCTTTCTAAATTTGGCAGAGCATAAGATTTTAAGATCGAAAATGGAGGTTACTCCTCATCATTAGCTGATGGATGCTGGTTATAGAGACATGAGGAATTAATGTATAATGGAATTGGTGGAATAAGTTGAATATTATATATCCAGTTATCACAGATACATGATCAGAAAGGAAAAAAAAGTGCCATTGATCATTCTTTTGATCATCATCTTCTCAAAGTCTACTTGGAATGAAAGACAATTATAAATCCACCTTGTTTAAGAGCAAAGATGTTATAAGCAATGCAATTATGAATCTCATAGAGTTTGATCATAGCTCAGAATGCCCGTGCTTGTTAGGATAGATATCTTATGCTTTTCCTCACTGTTCTATTCACTAAAGTTTTTATTTGTGGGCCTATTTAGTATTTATCGAGTACTTGTGCTCTTTTCTAATGTTCTACTCATTGGGCGAAACCAGAAAATTGAAGTTGGAGGTAAAATTATAAAAATGTTTTTTTTTTTGGGAAAAATATATTTTTACAGAATTTTCCTTATATAAAAATCATTAAAAATGAACTTTTTATACTCTTTAATTTTAATTCGTGACCAAGAAGCTAATCAACATTAATAGTGCAGCACATAATTTTTCTCAGTAAGTTTCTCCATCCCGATAGTCTCTCGCATATTCCTTTGTCCATGCAGATTGCAGTATGCTAGCTCTGCCCTGTCACTCTAAAGTAACGTACCTTTGCCGCCCCTCTATTTTTTTTTAGAAGGCATTTTACTTGTACAAAGGTAAAAAATATTTACAATTATGAATTATATAATTTGTAATCGTTTTTTTTTAAAAATTAATTTTTTAATAATAGATTTTACCAATTCATAAGTTTGTAACGTCCGTACTATCATTTCTATAAGGATTTTTATTGAGTCATGATTCAACATTGAATGGGTTTTACTCGATTTCCTTTTTTCTATTTATTACTCAAAGTTTCCTATCATTATTAATAACGTACGAATATATTAATAAGAGAATTTATGAAAATCATTGTGTTAACATTGTTACTTTAAAATAGTGATTGATATCTTATCTTATCCTCTCATAAGGTTATTCACCAATCACCCAAAAGATCGTTTTTCTTTTTTCAAAAAATGGGGATATGAATCTGCCGTTTAGGGCGACTATTGATTTTGACGGGGATGGTATATTCGTAAGTGGATGTTATGCTCCATCAAGGAGTAGAGAACCGTTGATCCATTAGATTTTTGGAAATCTTAAAACTCAGAAGGAAAAATAAAAGAGTGACGGACATATAAAATATAATTAAAAGTAGTGAAATTTAATTATATGTTATAAAAATAGGATTAATCATGAACTGAACTGTTTTTACTTTTCTTTCCCGAAAAGGAGAAGGGAACCGCACGCCCACTGCCTTTCGTTCCTGATCTGCAACGACACCAGAGTGCAGATCAGTCTGGGTAGGTCTGCAAAATCCAAACGATGGACGACGCAAGATCAGCCTCGGTAGATCCCACCTCATACAATCCTCTACTTCACATGTAGCACCTTCTCCATGCGCCTGCGCCACACACACACTCTCTCTCTCTCTCTCTCTTCACGCTTCTCTCGGCGCCCGCTACTCAAAAAACACTTACCAGTACTCTCTCTCTCTCTCTCTCTCTCTCTGACTCAGTGCATAGCCTAGACCCTTCTCTCGGTTTTCAAAGCTCTCAACCAAAAATACTAGCAAAATGGTCTACTCAATCTCGGCGATGCGATCCCCGTCCGTTCCAACGGTGTGCAACTGGTGTCGATCCACCTCTAATGGCATTCGCAATACTAATATCTCCCTCTTGCCGAAGAAGGAACCGTTTTATCGTAATACAACTGTCTCTATCAATATTTTTGATGTTATTGTTTTCGAGTTTCTTTCTTTCGTTTTTTCTGTTCTGTTTGCCTCACTGCTTGATCCTTGATGCTTTGAGCTTTGGCGTCTTGATTCATTTGCTCATATAAACAACGTTCATACAACTTTTGATAACAAATGCAAGGAGTATATTCTAGTTGCCATTGTGATATTGAAAATGATACTTTATTTCATTTATGACGTGTGACATGCAAGTACGGGAAGTCTACCTTTTGATTGGAGGGTAGGTTGCTACAAATAGTAACTTCGACAATTATGTATGCATGTATGTGCTATGTATGATTGGATTCTGATTTCTCTCGTGTTTTTTATGTTCAATTTCGAGCATTGTTTCACTGTAGATTGAGGCCTTTTCGGTCCATGAGAGCTCTGTTTGAAAAGAGAAAGAATTAAAGTACAACGGACTTCCTGATCGGTCCAAATCCTTGTAGCTATTGGCAAATTGTAATTGCAGTATAGAAAGAACGATATGCGATTATTACGTAGCTTAATGTGGGGTTTGGATAGTGAGATGAGATGAGATGGTTGTGGATAAAAGTTGAAAATTGAATAAAATATTGTTAAATTATTTTTTTTAATATTATTATTGTTTTAAAATTTAAAAAAGTTGAATTGCTTATTGTATTTTATGTAGGAATTTGTGAAAATTATAATGATAAAATGATATAGGTTGAGATGGTTTTGGTATCCAAACCTAGCCGTGTGCAGGAGCGCACGCACTAGTGGCTGAATCTGACTTTTGGACAGTTCGTGCTACTCTCAGCAATACACAAGTGTTTATTTATAGAGGGATGTTACTCATCATCCCACACCACACACTTTACTTATTTTAATATTATTTAATATTTTATTTTATTATTGTTAAACTAATTGAGTTGTTCTACTTATCATTCATACACCACATTGTTATAGGAAAAATAAAAATAAAAAAATTAAAATAAGTGTGATGTGTGGAAATGATAAGTAGAATTATTCTTATTTATAATATATATAATACACACAGATGCGCGCGCACACGCACACACACTTTTCAAAATATGTATATATATGCATATATAAATATACATACAGATATTTAGTTTAAAACCAAGTTCATCTAACTTTGGCCTTCACCCCTCGCCTTCTTTAAACAGATCTTCATAAAAAGTCACCACATGTTCCCAGATCTCTGAAGCCTCTGTGCTTTCACTACCATTGATTTTAAGCATTTCAATGGTATTATTTCTCCTATAGGAGTTAGCCACTTTATGGAAAAATTTTGTGTTTCGATCCCCTTCTTTTAACCAAAGTGCCATTGACTTCTGACGCCACGATATTTCCTTTAGGGATAATACTCTCTCCAACTTTGAGACAAGTTCTGCCTTACGAGAGACTTCCTCTGCAGTGAGAACTCTATCTTCAGTGATCCTCTCAATGTTCTGTAATTCCTCCATCTTGGATCTCTTTTGTACCCCTATATCACCAAAAGAATGGAGATTCCAAAGCTTTAAATCATTCTTTAGAGTTTTTAGTTTGCCTGCAAGTATATGAGAAGGGGTACCAAAAAGCTGATAAGAGGACCACCACTGCCTTACCCTTTCCACGAAGCCTTCGCTTTTGAGCCACATGTTTTCGAACTTGAAATAGCGACGACCTCCTTGGATACCACCTCCATCTAATAAAATGGGGAAGTGATCCGATAATAGTCGCGGTAATCTCTTCTGACATACCTCCGGATAATGAATTTTCCAACCCGGCGATACTAGGAATCTATCCAGTAGAGACCACATCTGACTATTCAACCAGGTAAAAGGCCTACCTATCAGTGGGAGATCCACCAGATTCAAATAAAAAATGCAATCTGAAAATTCTGTCATGGCTAAACAAATCCGACAATTACCAGACCTCTCACTAGGAAATCTAACCACATTAAAATCTCCACCTATGCACCAGGGGAGGTCCCACTAGCTGTACACTCCCGCAAGTTCTTCCCACAAACAACGTCTGATATTGTTAGCATTTGGACTATATATACTTGCAAGCGCCCAAAGGAAATTATCCTCCACCATCTTAAAGGAACAAGCCACTATGTAATCCTTTACAAACTCCTCCATTTTTTCCACCACCCTTTTATCCCACATCACTAGAATCCCATCCGATGCCCCATTTGAAGCCAAATATACCCACACAGTTCTCACTATTCTTCTAGACACCAACTTCAACTTGATTTCTTGTAAACACACAATATCCGCTTTCCAATCTCGTAACAAATTCTTTATACGAAGGCGCTTATTAGCCTCGTTCAACCCACGTACATTCCAAGAAACAATTTTTGGCTTCATAAAGAAACATGCGTACCCTTCCCTTTACTCCTATCACGACTTGAGCTACCCTCATTCAGAGACCATTTAAGTCTATTAAGTTCCCTCTACTTCTTGGAACTAGTTTCTTGGATTGAGAATGGCTTACCTCAATGGCTGTGAGAAGGGCCATAAACTGCTCTTCATAACCAACACTCTCCATTCCCACCACATGTTAAATATCCTTAACCATTTTGAATACCCATTCGGAAATTTCAAACTCATTAGGAAACAAACAGGTTAACGGGAATGACTCTCTATCACTTGTTTCTCCCTCTCCCTCCAAACAGATTCCTTCCTTCCCATTCAACACCATTACCCAAATTGACCACCACATTTTTAGTAGGGAAAGTGTTCACCTGGGTTTCTGGAACCGCGACTATGTCAGCGTTGGCCTCCGCGAAACTCTGTGATATCCCCTCTACACTGTCATCCCCAAGTTCTACTATTCTCGGCGTCCCTCCTTCTAGTACCTTCTCACTAAGCCCTGTAGACCTCTGTGAAAACCCCTCTGCACTGTGTTTCCCTCGACTCTGTTTAGACTGTGCCGATAATACATCCAAGGCCTCTATCCGAATGTACTGTGTACCGACAAAGCCTTCCTCTGGAAAAAAATTGAGTGGTTGCATCTCTTTTTCCGGTTCACGCGAAGGGAGAATCTGCTCCACCACCTTCGTCGGCACTGTCTGGGCCACCGGCGAAAGACCCACAGTGAACCTCGCTGCGAGGAAGGGATCTGCTCCGCCGTGAACCTCTCTTTCTCTATGACCCACCTTCAATGTTTCTTTTTCTGGTTCACGCAAAGGGAGAATCTGCTCCACCATTATCGTCGGCACTGTCTGGGCCACCGGCGAAGGTCCCACCGTGAACCTCTATGCTTTCCCTACTGGTCTCAACACGTAAATGGGATTCCTGTTGGAGATGGGTCTCGGTTCACCTCCATTCGGATCCTCCCATTACTATTAACTTCTAAAACGGGCTTAACTGGCCCACTTCCATTATGGCCCAATACGGCCACTTGCCCATTAACCTCAATAAAGGGTGATATAATTCTGGGCTCATATCCAACTAATTGAGGCCCAACACCCACAACCACAGCCCCAGTAGGAAAAGCCCCTCTTAGTCCCTTATTATTAGACGCCATCTCCTTCCTAATTAACCATTCTATTTTGTTTTGCAGATCTTCAAGTTGCGTATTTGCTTCCAGTAAGACATTCAAGTTCTCTCCCTTAGCCACGCCCCCTTTGCTACCAGCACCTTGCCACTGTACTGGACACACCCCTCTATCAGACTCTTGTCTTGATAACGCTCCACTCTGACCCAGCTGCCAACGTAACCAACCTGTGACACAGGCGGTTGTTCCACCCTCAATGCCTCCTTGTATGAGTGCTACAATGGCTGAGCCATGGCTACCTTCTCTTTCCCTTGCCCATCCCTATGTGGATTTCTATCCAAGAAACATTCCCGCAATGCCTCTCCCATCATGTTCCAGCCCCTACCTTCTTCCTCAGGAACAAAGATGAAATTCTTCCTCCCTCCACCGCCATATTCCACAACCGCCATATATCTTCCTTGAGCATTCGAGCAGCGTTGGGCTATGAAACTACGACTGGCTTCCCGGATTATGGTATAGTAATCTCTTTTTTCTTCCTTTGTACACGCCTCCATCGCTTTCGCCAGCCATTAAATCGCTGCAGAACCCAACACCACCTTAGCCACCACCCTCCAACCCCTCTTTAAAGGCACTTCTCTTTTGTTTTGAAGCAGCGTCAGGGTTGATAGTGAATTTTGATAAAACAGAGTTAGTGGCAGTTGGAAACGTCAATAATTCTCGGCAGTTGGCTAATATACTTGGGTGTAAGGTTGCTGCTTTGCCTATGACATATTTGGGGCTACAGTTGAGGGCTAAATTACGGGCTTCAGCTATTTGGGATACAATTATTGAGAAAATAGAACGAAAATTGGCAGGGTGGCCAGGTGACCCTTATCAAGAGCACTCTTTCTAGCTTACCAACATATTTTCTGTTGTTATTTCCAATCCCAGTTTGTGTGGTGACGAGGATTGAAAAACTATATCGTGACTTTCTATGCAATGGACTGAGAGATGAATTCAAGTTCCACCTAGTCAGTTGGAATAAGGTGTGCAGACCAATTTTCTCAGGTGGGTTGGGGTTAAAGAACTCGAGAAAATTTAACCGAGCACTTCTTGGGAAATGGCTTTGGAGATACAATATGGAACCGGAATCTCTTTGGAAACTTGTAGTTGATTGCAAATATGGCAGGGTATGGTGGGGTTGGTGTTCTAGTGAAGGGAATGGGTCTTATGGTGTGGGGGTTTGGAAATACATAAGACGAGGGTGGGAGGTGTTTTCGCTATATACTAAACTTATGGTGGGGGGAGGGTACTCATATAAAATTTTGGAGGGACATTTGGTGTGGGGAAGAGGCGCTCATGGACTTGTTTCCTTTGGTTTTCCGAGTGGCACGTGACCAAGAAGTCTCGGTGGCGAATCTCATGGTGCGTTCAGGGGACCAAATCCATTGGAATATAATCTTTAACAAAGCAGCCTAAGACTGGGAACTAGACAGTTTTGAGGCTTTTTTCAGTTTAGTGTATACTACCAAAATGAATGGAAGGGGTGGAGATAAGTTGTGGTGGACACCAGTAGGTAAGGGCACTTTCTCGATGCATTCCTTCTATAAGTCCCTTACCTTATTTCTAAATACTCATTTCCCTTGGAGAAAATTGTGGAGGAATAAGGCACCTTTCAAGGCATTCTTCTTCACTTGGACAGTGACCCTGGGTATGATTTTGACTACCGACAATCTACGAAAGCGTAGGGTAATTATTCTTGATTGGTGTTGTATGTGCAAGAAAGATGGGGAGACAGTGGATCATAATCTCCTGCATTGTGAGACAGCTAGAGCCATGTGGAGTGAAGTGTTCAGTCGAATAGGGTTAAAACTAGGTGATGTCTGCTACAATGGTGGATTTATTGGCTAGTTGGGTGATACTGGGGGGAGTTCCACAAATCAAAGCTGTGTGGAAGATGGTTCCTAGCTGCATTATGTGGTGTATTTGGCGAGAGCGTAACGAGCGGACATTCGAAGATAAGGAGTGGACTTTAGAGGAGCTTCAAGCTTTATTTTTCTGTACCTTACTTCTTTGGGCTATGGCTGTAGATTTTAATGGCCTAAATGTACATGATTTTCTTGTTTCTTTTATAACAACTTAGATAGGTCTTACCTCTAGTATAACTTCTTGTATACTTGGGCTTTGCTTATTCTTATTTAATGCTATCTCTTATTTAATACTATCGTTTACCTATCAAAAAAAAAAAAAAAAAACATACATACACAAACTTGTTCTATAGACTTCAAAATATATAGAACAAATTTGTTGTAGGTACCAAATTGTGATTACGAAGGACCATTATTACCTCTCAATGATATAATTTTTGCCTTCTAGTAGAAACTTCTTTTCCTAAATTAGAATATGCCCGGAACCTCTTCATTATGGAGTGTTAGAGTTAGGTACTTTCTTCGAGTGACAAATCAAGGCTGCAAAGGTGTATGATCCAACATTCTAGGCACCCGGTAATTGGAAATGAGGTTTTAGGCTCAACCATGGTGGTTACACTGGCGTGAAATTATACTTGTGGAGATGTTAAGTGAGTAGAATTCGAAGGATAATATTGTTAATAGTAAAGGTGCAAGCTGCAACTTGTCAAGCTTGTTATTTCAACCTCTACAGAAATTTGGGAAGTTGCAAGTTGCTCCAAAAGCTGGCGGGAACTCCATGGACATTTAAATTGAAGAACATGTTCATGAGATGACCTAGATTCACACTGAATGCCGGATGTGGCATCATTCTCATTCCTTTGGTTTTTAAGCTGGGTAGTTACATCTTCCAGTTGTAGATTTTGTTAAATTAGGATAAATAAGGGACAGTCCTCAGATGTACATTCTTAACAGCTGTATGCAGAGCTTCTTCTTCATCGGTGGTTTCCACTAGAATTGATTTTGTTTACTTTTTGACCAGTAAGATTGAATAGTTAGTATTGATCAATTTAAATTCTGAATGCATTATGTTGGGGCTCATGTTGTTTTTTTTATATTTATTTTCAGATGATGATTTTCAAATATTGCTACTGTTTCCTCCTATCGTAAATATAAATCTAATTTGATGAGTGTTTATAGGGAAGGTCTTTGCACGAATGTCTTCTCCTGATCCTGATTCCTCATCATTAAAGGTTGCCGCATCTAATAAAGTCCTAGTTCCTGGCGGCCAGGGAGATGGTTCTTTATCCTTGACAGATCAGTTGGAAAACCCTGAAACAGATCTGGAAGATCACCTGGTATGTGAGTACATGCCCAGATGTACAATAAAGGCATATTATGTGCGTACATCGACCTTTATGGTGGAAAATTTTTCCTGTGCTCATGTTTTTAATGTCTTATACGTGCTCTAGAAATAATGAACTAGTTTTTTACTCAGTGTGAACGATAATGACAAATCTTTAATCTTTAAGGGGCTGATATGGAGTACTCTTCCTCAATGTATTTTTTTTGATAATTAATAATTTTATTCAAAGAAATAGGCATAAGCCCAAGTACACAGGACATATACAAAGGATCTATTTTGAGTGAGAGAAACAGCAGTATCTTTAATAGTGTTGTGGTTTCTAAAATTAAGCATTAGTGTTTATTCTTAATGGAAGTCTTGCGGACACATTCATATTTGTGAATAAATCCAGTAGTTCATTCTCAAACCCATTACAAGATACTCCCCACAAATTTATGAAATGTATAGTGTTCCGTTAAATCCAAGCAGATGACTCCTGTAATCAAGAGACAAGAGGACTAGAATTTAAAGGTTCATAAAACCTGGAATCTTCCCCCGTATAGAAAATTAAATAGGAAGGAGCAGGATTTTCTGTAGTGTCCACACCATCCTGCCACATGCTGTGTCCCACTGATGGGTGCTACAAGTTCTAGCAGAGAGTTTGAACTACCCAGACCCAAATCCTCCCCAACAGTCTTCTCCTATGCATGTTAATTTCTTTTTTATTTTAAAATCACCAACTGGTTATTCTCGCTGGGTGGCCATTGAGGCTAAATACTTTTGAGTTATCTGCAAAGTAGCAGATACCGATTCTTGGTATTACAGAAAAGCATAGAGGTTTCATTAGATCGGTGATTATCGTCATTTTTCTCCGAATGCCTCCTTTGCTTTCAAATTCTCAAAACAGAATTGGTTTGTTGACAATCTTTACGTGCTTGAGTTAATTGTCTTTTTCTGTCTCTTGATGATCTAGGTATTGCATGATGTAAATGATCCAACTATTGAACATGAAAAGAAGCTTGAGGATGAAGAAAAGTTTGTTGAACCACCCAGTAGATACCATGAGATTGATAATGAGCAAGATTCTGCTTCTTCAACACTTGCAGGTGAGGAGGCATCTGCTCCTATTGATGGAACAGAAAGTATAGAAGAGGATGAAGCTAGAACAAGAACTATTCCCCCACCTGGCACTGGGCAAAGGATATATGAAATAGACCCACTTCTGAACAATTATCGCGAACATCTTGACTACCGGTGAGATGCATTTTGATCTTCTGCTTATACAAGTAATACACCTGAGAAAGAATGTCTGAGCTACTAAGTGGCTGAGGGCTTAATATAATAAAGGGTGCATGATTAGTTGCTTCAGGTTGTGAACATTGTGGCTGCAGTTATCAACTTTCTGTTGATGCCTATGTGTGTTTCTTCTGTTATATCTTGCTGGATCTTCATGCAGTTGTGTCATTGTGTTCCTTACAAGGTGTTAATGTTCACATGGAGTTATTGCAGTTTTTCATTCTTTTTGAGAACTTATTAATGCAGATAGAGACTTGATTCAATTTTAAACTGAATAGGAGTATCCATAGAACTCGTGCTGAAGCATCAAACTTAGGCTATGTGAAGAGTCCTTGCATTGTGATCTTGTTCATAGACAATTAAGCATGTCAACCGGGAATCTTTAAAGCAATATCAAGAGAAGACATTTTTAACTAGATATTCTGATTTTATTTAGCTTTTTGGAGCCCCAACCTAACTTCCTCCTTTTACTCTATTCATTCATCGGAATGGAAGCTAGGTTTAATCTCACCTCTTCTCTGTCACTTGATTATATTGCTAGCCATTTACCTTTTGTGTTGTCAGTTTCTCCTGCACTAGCTTTAACAAGTGGTGAGGTAGGTCAAACTGTATCCAGAGAATTTTTTTAAGGGTCAAACACAGATGGCTAATCACTCTCCATGATAACCCAAAGCTGTGAATAATGATGATTATTCTTCATTTAAAAGTGTGACTCATAGACTGTGTGGTTTGTATATGTGATACCCCATATGATATGGATAAGGGTAGGTGGTGTATGGGATCCCACATTGTTTGGGAAGGAGAAGTTCTTGCTCTTTATAAGGTTCTAATGGGGCTCCAATTGTATCATTGACTAGTCCTTTTGGAGCATAGACCATGTAGTTTGGGCCTTCCATTGGGGCGTTACAAATAGTATCAGAGCCAGGTTCCAACCAGAAATGTGGGACTTGAGCTGTGCCACCTACAATGGACAGGCCCGACGAGGACGTCGGGAATTTAAGGGGGGTAGATTGTGATACCCCATATGATATGGATAAGGGTAGGTGGTGTATGGGATCCCACATTACTTGGGAAGGAGAAGTTCTTGCTCTTTATAAGGTTCTAATGGGGCTCCAATTGTATCATTGACTAGTTCTTTTGGAGTATAGGTCATGTGGTTTGGGTCTTCCATTGGGGCGTTATAGTATAAGTAAATACTTGAGGGTTATTCTTACCTAATGCTTTGTTTTGTTATTGATTTCAGTTGATTAAACAGTTCTTTGATTATGTTTCTTTTGTTTTCCCCCTAAATTCTTGATATGCTTGATAATGTCCAAGGCAGTTGTAAAACTTCAATATATATCGTATGCCAATATATTTTTTTCAACTACAGTTATGAACAGTACAAAAGACTGCGTGACACAATTGACAAATATGAAGGTGGTTTGGAGGTGTTTTCTCGTGGTTATGAGAAATTCGGTTTCACTCGCAGGTATTACTGATGACCATTTTGGAAGGTTGATTTTTTTCTAAATTCCGTATGTCCTGAATTCAATTGTTTTCATATTGTGCACATTTCTCTTAGTTGTTTGTGATCTGTTATTACTTGTATTATATTTTACATCTTCATGGAAGAAGGGAAGAAGAAGAAAGTATTAGTATTTTTTTCTTTAATTGATCAGGAGATGAAGCAAACATATTGGCGAGGTACAGAAGAGCATAGAAAATCCTATGATGTGGCTTATTATTTGTATTACAAACCTCCTTTTCTGGTGTTATGAATTTATTGTCCTTTAGTTCATTGTTAAAATTCTCATTAGCTTGCTTAAAAGATTGATGATTATGACTATCAATTCATTGTTGCTTAGACTTATTTAAGCATGATTAGTATTTTTTAAATGCATCTTACCTTTGCTCACCACTCCCTGATTAAAAGACCATGAGTATTTATTTCCAAGTGCTGGGAATGCAACATATGTTTGGCTTTGAAATAAAAGACAATGGTAAGTGAGGTTGCTCCATGAACCTTCTTGTGATTGATTCGCATAGGAGGGGTGGAACTCAAAAATCAATTCATCTTGGGTTTTTGATAGATTAGCATGCTTCTTCTAGGTTAAACAAAAGATTGGTAAGCAGAACAATTTATTCTGCATGCAAGTGGACCTTTGGCAGAAAGTATATCTATCAAACTGATACTCTTTTCCTCGTCACAGCATAGCTCTTCCATATATAGTTTATATGCTCCTAAATTCAATTGCGTACATCTTGTGGATTATTATGTGCTCCTAGTCAGACACTGCTACGGTCTCTCTCTCTTTTAGTAAAGTATTATTTCAGTTGATGATTATAATATCAAATGCTTTTCCAGTGCCACAGGTATAACTTATAGAGAGTGGGCACCTGGAGCTAAGGTTTGTTTGACCTCAGTTCTGTTTTAGGGAGATTTTGTTTTTCTACTATTTTTACTTTTACTAATGATATTATTATTTCCTTTTTTTATATTTGATTGAAGGTTTTATTAAAAAAACATACAAAAAGGTGGAGCCCTAATACAGAGGAAGTGTACAAGAGAAACACCTAACTATAAATAAAAAAAGAGTTGGGAAGCTGCTCAAAAGAACAGGGTACTGAAAAATAAAGATTTAAGCTGGAACCATGTTCTGCCTAGTCTAAGTACCGGTATTACAAGAAGTATTGGTGCAGGCATCCCTACCATGCTCATGACTGCAGTCAAAGATATGGATGAACTGATGGAAAATGTTATCAAATGTAATTTGGAGTAGTGTATCCATCCTTTTATTAGAAAAAAAGGGGTAACATTCTTTAGATGATTGAAGTCAAAACTTCTAAGATCTCTATGCTCGTATTACCTGCAATTTAGCATAATGTAGATGATTGGTGTAATTACTAATAAAAATTATGTTGAAATTAGCATTCATTTTTTTTCTATAAATACAAAATTTATTAAAGGTGCTGAAAGGGTGAAATGGGGTATTTAGCAATTATACAAAAGGACATCCAAAAATACAAGTAAAGGGGAGAGAGTTAGAAATCAAGCTCTAAAGTTGAATCATGAAGTCTAAGAAGGAACCTAAGGAGGCAAAAGAATAAGAATAAAACTGAATGAAATATGGGCCTTGAGGACCCATTTTGAGCGTTATTTTGGTAATTTGGATGAGCATGTTAAAAGTAGCTTGGCTTTTTTAACATTTTTCGCAATGTAATTTGGTGAGGTTTGTGGAGATATTTATGATAGAAGATCTTCATAGTCATAAATATTGAATGCCTTTCCATAAGTTGTGGTTCTTGAGCGGCATATTGAAGTATTAGCTTATTGTTTTCTCCTCTTACTTACATATCATGTCGTCATTAAATGCATTTTGCAGTCAGCAGCCTTGATTGGGGATTTTAACAATTGGAATCCTAATGCTGATATTATGACCCAGGTATGATTCCTTTCTTCTTCTTTTTTTCACTCATTAGTAGGAGGTTGGAACAACCTATATTCACATTATCTAGGGAGTCCAACCACAATATCTATATGGTGCTCAATCAAATGCCATTTTCTTTTACAAGTATTTTGATTCAATCTGATGATAAAATAATAGGAAAGGTGTATTTTGAACCTTCAAACTACCATCATTTTTTCAATTTGTACCTAAAACAACCAAATCATCAATTTACGTTCTGACGTATCAATTTTTGGTATGCACACTAGATTTAGATCCCACTGTCGATAGTGTGCCTTGTGTTATATTTTTCATTGACCTTAACAGTCAGATCTAAGTTGATGGTGCAAATTGTCAACAAGTTATAGTTTGGGTTGTAAATTTACAACTTGATTGTTTTGGATGCAAATTGAGAAAAAAAAAAAAATTGGAGGTAGTTTAAGGGTGCAAAATACACTGTCCTCTAAAAAGTAGATCAGTTTGTGAACACACACACAAATACATGGGGAAAGTATTCCCGCCCAACAAGTAAAAAATTTTCAATCCCGACTTTTGATTTGACCCAAATTGAGGTGTTTCCAAGCAAAACTGATTTCCTAAATTATGGATTGAAAATCATAATGGGCCATTTTTCAATGTTTACTTTTGGCCATTTTTATATCTTCTTTGCAGCCTAATTGATAGCTCAATAGTAGCTTAGTCAATTTTTTGGGCATGTCAATAGCCCAACTTGGTCCAACACCATTATATATAAGTTATATGTTGTATAGTATGTTTTTTTTGTTAGTATATATAGTATTTACCTATATTATAATCTATTATACAACGAAATATGGATGGTATTTATACATAGGATCTTTAATAAATGCAGTTGCGTAAACCCTAAGGGTTTGGCCCATGTAGTGAAGGCCTTGGCCTTGGGGTATCACTATCTTCAAGGTCCAAGGTTCAACACCTCATGGGTGCAAACAATCCTTTGTGGCCACACCCCTTGGTGAAAAGCCAACGATTTAACCAGTTCCGTGTAGGGAAACTTTCAAGGGTGTGGTGCGCGGGATCGGGGTTTACTCTGCAGGGGTGGGTCCGAAGGGCCCTGCCTTGGAGAGGTTCCCTGACATAAAAAAAAATGCAGTTGCGTAGGATTGGGTATTCCACCTTCCAACTTGACAACAGTCTAAAGGAAACTTCCTCTTCTGAAAACTGAGCCTTGGGGAGGGAGGGGAGAGAGAATCGAGGGCCAGTAATTGTGTTTTAAAATCAATTGACTTTTATGTTTGCTGGCATGACTCTTGTGTACTCTTCTAGTGTGCATATTTTTTTCCTTGTTTGTTTCCATTTTTGTTTATGTACCCTTGCAAACTCATTAGTTATATGAACAGAACGAGTTTGGTGTTTGGGAGATCTTTTTGCCAAATAATGCTGATGGTTCTCCGCCAATTCCACATGGTTCTCGAGTGAAGGTAACATTCTTCTGTAATGAGTCTGCTCGGTTGAATTTTCATGGTTCAATACAGTGAGTATTTAATGTTCTTTGAACTTCTTTTTCCCTATAAATAATTTTTTTTTCTTTTCTGAATTGAGAGTATGTAGCTAGAAATTGGTTATGACCTTTGTAGAATGGATCTTTTTTTTTTATAAGTAAATAAGTATCTTTATTGAATAGAATGAAACTAGGCAATACCCAAGTACACATGAAGTATACAAAGTGAAACACCTAATTACATTCTAGTGTACTGAAAAGAAGATAGAAACTCATGGACATTCCCACCCTTCAATACAATAGCAGAAAACCATTGTAAAAGCAAGAATATAAAAAAATTCCGTATTTCTCCCACTGCACGCTCCTTGTTGTTAAAACACCTATCATTCCTTTCCGACCATAGGCACCACATTAAGCACAAAGGTTTCATTTGCCACGATGTTGCCGATTGTGCACTGATATGCCTCCTGTTCCAGCATGCTAGTAGTTCCACCATACTCTTAGGCATTACCCAACTTAGTCCAACTTTATTAAGGATACTAGCCCATAACTCCCCTGCCACCTCACAATGTAAAAGCAAGTGATCTATCGATTCTCAATTCCTTTTGCACATGTAGCACCACTCCATGACCACCATACCCCGCTTCCTTAAATTATCAACCGCCAAAATCTTTTCAAGCGCAGCTGTCCAAGTAAAAAATGCAACTTTAGATGGTACTAATGCCCTCAAAATGCTCTTCCACTAAAAGAATGAGGGTTGTTGTACTGTCAAATCCTTGTAAAAGGATTTAACAGTAAACTTTTTTCTCCCCGTGTGGATCCACAACATACGGTTACCCTCATTTCCTCCTAACTTTTCTGAATACAAGTAGCTATAAAAATCTGCCATCTCGTCAAGTTCCCAATCCTGGGCATTTCTAGTAAAAGTGACATTCCAAGTTACCGTCCCATTGACACGACAAGCAAATCTGAAACTGCAGCTTGCTGATTTCCAGCCAAGTTAAATGCGACTGGAAAAACAATGGAAAGAGGGCTCTCCCCACTCCAAGCATCAAACCAAAAACGGGTTCTTGCTCCATCACCCACCTCAAACCTAATGTGTTTTTCAAAGGTGTTCCACCCACTTCTAATAAATTTCCATAAGCTTACTCCATAAGACCCCCTACCCTCCTTAGAACACCATCTCCCCCACTCACTACCATACTTGTGATCAATTACCTCTCTCCACAACGAGTTCCCTTCCATTTGATACATCCACAACCACTTTCCAAGAAGTGCCTTGTTGAAGATGCTCAAATTTCACACCCCTAATCCACCATTCGCAATCAGACAACTCAATATTTGCCAACTTACAAGGTGAAATTTGATTTCCTCCCCAATGCCACCCCACAAGAAAGCTCTAAACAACTTTTCAATTCGGTTTGCCACACCCACCAGTAATGGGAAAAGAGAAAGATAGTAAGTGGGAAGGTTGAAAATTGTGCTTTTAATAAGTGTTAACCTCCTCCCTTTTGATAGGTATAGCTGCTTCCACCCCGATAATATTTTCTCAATTTTCTCTACCACCCCATCTCAAATGCTCTTTGCTTTGAATGACGGCCCCAAAGGAATTCCAAGATATTTCATAGGAAGGGAAGCAATTTTACATCCCAACAACTCTGCTAGAGAAGCAATATTACTCACATCCCCCACTGGTACTAATTCCGACTTCTCCAAGTTCACCTTAAGTCCCAAAACAGCTTCAAAACACAACAACACCGACCGAAGAGCTTGAATCTGGTCACTAACAACATCACAAAAGATAAGCATATCATCTGCAAATAATAAGTGAGAAATGGAACTGACACCATTACTATTGTTGCCCACCGAAAAACCAGCAATAAAACCCCCCTAACGGCAGCCTCCACCATGCGGCTTAAAGCCTCCATTACTAAAACAAAGAGGAAGGGTGATAGCAGATCCCCTTGTTGCAAACCCCTCGATGGCTGAAAAAAACTACAAGATTTTCCGTTGACTAAAACCGAAAACCGAGTGGTTGAAACACAATGTTTAATCCATTCGCACCACCTGTTTCCAAAGCCGCATCTTCTCAGCATATAAAATAGAAAGTCCCAACACACATGGTCATAAGCCTTTTCCATGTCTAAGGACCCCCAGAATGCATTTTCTTAACCGGTTCTCCAAACACATTCGCTATTAAAACAGAGTCCAAAATTTGTCGACCCCGAACAAAAACATTTTGATTTGGAATTAAGTTTGTCCATCACCAAACTCATACGATTAGCTAACACCTTTGATATGAGTTTGTAAATCCCACCTACCAAGCTAATAGGCCGGAAGTCTTTCAAATCATGGGCACCAACTATCTTTGGGATAAGAGCAATGAAAGTAGCATTTAATGACTTCTCAAACTTAAGATTAGAATGAAAAGTAGGGAAAATCTGCATCACTTCCTCCTTCACTATCTCCCAACACTTTTGAAAGAAAGCCATAGAAAAACCATCCGGGCTCGGGGCTTTATCTTTGCACATACCTCTCACCACTAGATGCACCTCCTCTTCAATGAACGGCCTCTCCAACCAACTTGCTACCTCCAAATCCAGCTGGTCAAAAATTAAACCGTCAAGTTTGGGGCACCATTCTACTTTTTCAGCTAGGAGCTCCTCGTAGTACTGCACTATATGGTCTTGGATCTCTTTGGGGGCTATAACACATTTGAGCCTGAATGAAGGACTTCAATAGCGTTGTTACGCCTATGAGAATTGGCCACCTTATGAAAGAACTTAGTGCATTTATCCCCCTCCTTCAACCAAAGCGCCCTTGTTTTTTGCCTCCAAAATATTTCCTCCATCAACAAAACTTTCTTAATTTCGGTCACCACCACATTCTTTCTTAACAAAGAATCCTCATTCGCCTCCCCTTCCTCCAATACTTACAACTCATCCCAAAGAATATTTTTCTGCACTTCCGTGTATCTAAATACTTCTTCATTTCACTTCTTTAAATCAACCGTTAGAGCTTTAAGTTTGCCCACCACTATGAAACTAGGTGTACCATCAAAAGAATAAGCTTCCCACCAAGCCCTTACCTTCTCCACAAATCCTTCAACTTCCAACCACATATTCTCAAATTTGAAAGGATGCCTACCCCCATGAATGTCACCACAATCAAGCAAAATTGGAAAATGATCGGAACATACCCGTGGCAACCTTTTATGACATAGATCTAGAAAGTGCTTCTCCTACGAAGAAGAGACTAGAAATCTATCCAAACTTGACCACCCTCGACTGCTGGACCAAGTGTAGCCCCCCCCCCCCCCCCCCAAAGGAAGATCCACAAGATTCAACTCAAAAATCAACTCTTGAGAAGTCTTCCATTGCTCTTGTCGATGTAGATGTCCCCGCCCTCTCACTAGGGAACCAAACGATGTTGAAATCACCACAAAAAATCCAAGGTAAATCCCATAAATAATATAGACCTGCCAATTCCTCCCATAAAAAGCTTCTATAACTGTCCACATTGGGCCCATACACACCCGCAAGAGCCCACCTCCACCCAATGGAGGTTTCTTAGCATACATGTAGGTTTCTATGTGTCTCTTTGGCTTGTTATTTGTGTAAAATCTTATCAGATGAGATGATGCTATGTGTCTTATAAAGGCTACTCCCCAACACAGTTAGTTTTAAGTATCACATGAAACCTGGAAAATTATCCCCTATCAAGAAACAGTTTTTGAAAATATTACGTTTTCAACATACAGATATGTAGAACAACAACATGGAAGATTGAAACAATCAAAGCAAACACCATGATTCTTTACTCAGTGCCTGGACTAATATCTTACATTACTTTTCAAGTTTTAGATAAATGACTAGTGGTCATAGCAGCTAGCTTAAGCATTTTGCTATTGTGCCACCTCTCAGATAGCCTCAACCATTCTATTTACAAGTTCCATAACTCCAAATATGGGTGTGGCATTTCACACAGCAGTTTCCAGCTCAAAAACTTAGCTGGCAATACTACCATCTCAGTGACTCCTAACCATTATTTATTAGTAATTACCTGAATAATTTTCTTTCTGAATGGAAGTGCTGTCAAATAACTATCTTAATCTTGAACTGTAGATCCGCATGGATACTTCATCTGGCATCAAGGATTCCATTCCTGCTTGGATCAAGTTCTCTGTACAGGCTCCAGGTGAAATCCCATACAATGGCATATACTATGACCCACCAGAAGAGGTTTGGTTCTGCAATGTTTTCTTCCCTTCTTTGTTTGGCTTAAAAACAGCAAAATTCAGGATTTGAAATTCCAAAGTGCTGATAAATTTTGGGGATTTTGATTGGTGAAACATTTCTTCACCTTTTGAACAAAAATGATAGTTTTGAGGAATCCAGGTAAAATAGACACAGCAACAATAATCTGCAGTAATTTGGATAGTATTTAATAAGATTCCAGAGCATTGAAACCTAATATGATTTTCAACAACTGTTATAGTGGCTCCTGAGTATCGATGCCAATCATTCTAACCGGAAGTATGTCAATAATTAACAACTCATCAGCTTAGTTGCCTTGTAGGTTGTATAATATCCATTCATGGTGAATGCTTGTATTAATATTAACAGAATTCATATGTTAAACTGACTTGAATGTGCCTAGTGGACTTGAGTACGTCTAACATTTCTACCACTTATTCTTGGTTTTAATTCTTTTTTTCACTTCTTACAGGAAAAGTATGTATTTAAGCATCCTCGGCCCAAGAAACCGAAGTCAATTAGGATATATGAGTCACATGTCGGAATGAGTAGTACGGTGTGCATCTCCCCATTTTCTCTAGCTTGTAATAAATTGTTATTGATCTCTAAGATGCTATTGCATGTAATAATTTCGTGATTTCAGAGTACTTTGGGAAGTTGCTTTCTACTAAAAGAATTATGTTGAAGCTAATAGCATAGTATCCTAGAGCAATCTTACTCTCTTGTGTCCAAAGCTTAGATACAGCTTATCCAGATTATATGATTGACCAATTAATAACTAGAGTGCATAGAAACGTTTGTTTACAGTCTTTGATAAATACGTTTTTTTTTCCTATAGAAGGAGGGTCTTGATCCAACATACAGAGGGTATGTACTGGGACATTGAAAGATATAAAGTGCTGCTCCAAGACTATGCCAAGAAATGATTTTCAATTACGTTTGCGGCACTATTTCCCCAACTTGAAAGTTTAAAACTCCATTCACAGAAGCATATTCTTATTACATTTATGTTAAAACATATAAGTGGTGCCACTACTAAAAATAAAACCTTCTTGTTTTGTGCAGTTATGGGCTAACATCAATGCACCAAATGTTTTGAATTCTTCATAGAAATAAAATTACCCAAAGAAATATTCTAAGATTCTCTTACAAATCAACCAATATATGAAATTCTTTAAAATGTTGATCCTTTCTTAATAACCATGATCATTGTTGCCCGTTATTTCTAGCTCAAATGGTACTTCTATGGAGTGGAGGCAAGGTCGTGAGTGTGCAAGCCACTCTGTGGTGAAATGAAGAACTGTATTCTGTGTCCTTTTTGGTTAAGAAGTCACAATCTATTGCATGTATCAAGGTTCTAGCAACTGATACATAGAATATTGTGACTAGACTTTCCTGCACATCTTCCTCTTTCTTCCACTTGGACAGTTTTTCTTTTGTAATTTTCTTTTAGGTTCCTCACAACCTTGTCAACTGCAAATGTAGGAGCCAAAAATAAACACATATGTCAACTTCAGAGATGATGTGCTGCCACGCATCAAAAGACTTGGTTATAATGCTGTTCAGATCATGGCTATTCAAGAGCATTCATATTATGCTAGCTTTGGGTAATATTCTTGTAGCTTCAACATTATGACCTCATTTGTTTCCTCTTTGTTTGTTGGCTCTGCAGCATATGCTTTCATTATAGTACCGTGGATGGGTAGATGTGATCCCTCTATATTTTGGTGTTTGTGAATCATGTTCTCTTAGTTGCAAGATTTTTGACAGATATACCTGAATTTTTTTTCATATGCTGCAGGTACCATGTCACGAACTTTTTTGCCCCTAGCAGTCGGTGCGGAACTCCTGACGATCTCAAGTCTCTAGTAGATAGGGCCCATGAACTAGGTCTGCTTGTTCTTATGGATATCGTACATAGGTAATGTGGGATTATAAGGCTAGTACTGCTTGCTAATAACATCTCTTATGTTTTTCATGCTATTGCATTTTGATGAGTGATGTGTTTTTATGGTGCTTGAACCCATACTAACACTAGTATAAACTTATAAATTCGGAGACCCATACAACTACATGAAAATTGATTCAAAAAACATATATGTGTGCATAGGAACAACTCATTTATTGAAGGACTCATTCAGCCAACCTTGGGTAGCTTGGACCAAGGTCTTGTTGAGTTGGGCTGTAGATTTGTGTCTTCTAGTGAAGTTGAATGTTGTTAATAATAGTTTGAGGATGAAACCACATACTGCTTAGATGCTGTAATGTCATTTATGCTTGATTTTCAAATTTGTCCTTTGTAATTTCATCTGGTAAAAAAAAATTTAGAAAATAATAAATTGAGAAAACCTTTACTTACTGGCTTTTTTAGGGTATTCAGATGTCATGTTTCCTCAATTTTAACATATTGATTTCTGACATCTTTGACAGAATCCATATATCAAACCAGAAACTTTTATGGCTTTTCCCTATCTGATGCTTTTCAATCTGAGTTGGACTTCACTGTCTTTTCTTTTAAGTGGCTCAGAAATTGTTCCTGATGGCATGCAGTGCCTATTCTTTGAAAAACCCACATATTCATAACAATAGTCTAGGGAAGTTTGAATGGGAGAGTTAGATAATAAATGCCCCTTTTTTTCCTTTTTAAATTGTGGATATATGTTATGAGAGAAGAAAAAGGGAATCAAGCAACTCATAACAGCGAAAGCGAGTTTACTTTTACTGATCTCTACTAACTATTTATGAAAGGTTCTTATTAAAAAAAAACTATTTGTGAAAGGCAGAGGTTGAGCTTGTCTCAGTCATATATCTCATATCTTATATCATCAAATTCATCCTCAGAATGTCTTCCGTAATAATTCATTCAATATCTGCTATATGCTCAATCTCATGTTGTCTTCTCCCCTTCCCAAACTTCTCTGGGTGATGCAAAAAAAGTGGGGTGTAAATGAAAGTGACTTTCAAGTTCCCCAGTGTGTTGTATGGTGAAAATAGTGTTTTGCAATTGTTGGTCAGTTTGATGTGCTACCATACTCTGACTCTGATACTTTAGGTATCATTAATTGTGTGATATGCATCACAGTCAACTTTCTTTTTCCCTCATGTTATGTTCCATATATGTGACATTACTTCCGGCCTTCTTATGTTTGCCTGCATATTGAATGAATCCAGCCATGCATCAAATAATGTGTTAGATGGGCTGAACATGTTTGATGGAACCGATAGTCATTACTTCCACTCTGGGTCACGTGGATATCATTGGATGTGGGATTCTCGCCTCTTCAACTACGGAAGCTGGGAAGTAGGTGCTTTTTCAGCGTACTTTTTTTTTTTTTTTTTTTTATAAGTAAGAAACTTTATTGAATCGAATGAAATTAGGCAAAATCTATGTACACAGGAAGTATACAAAATGAGACACCTAATTACATTCTAGAAAGCTGGAAAGTAGACAAAAACTCATGAACATTCCCACCCTTTAGTACAATGGTAGAAAACCCCCACCCTTTAGTACAAAAGCAGAAAACCACTGTAAAAGAGATAGTACAAATAAATTCCAGATTTCCCCCCCTGCACGTTCCTTGTTGTTAAAACACCTATCATTCCTTTTCGTCCATAAACACCACATTAAGCACAAAGGTATTATCGCCACACTGCTGCCAGTTGAGAGCTATTATGGTGCCTATTCTAGCATGCTTAGTAGATCCACCACGCTCTTAGCCATAACCCAACTCAGCCCAACTCTACTAAGAATGCCAGCCCATAACTCCCTAGCCATGTCACAATGTAAAAGCAGATGATCAATCGACTCCCTGTTCCTCTTACACATGAAATACCACTCCAAAACAACCATTCCACGCTTCCTAAGATTATCAACCGTCAAAATCTTCCCAAGTGTAGTTGTCCATGTAAAAAAGGCGACTTTAAACGGCACAAAAACCCTCCAGATGCTCTTCCACGGAAAAAGGTTAGGCTGTTGGACTGTCAAAACCTTGTAAAACAATTTAGCAGTAAACTTCTTGCTCCCCGTATGTTTCCACAGCCTGCGATCACTCCCATCACCTCCTGTCTTCACTGAATACAAGTAGCTGAAAAAACCTGCAAGCTCATCAAGTTTCCAATCCTGAGCATTTCTAGTGAAAGTAACATTCCACAGTACAGTCCCATTTGCACGAGACAGCACCTCTGAAATCGCAGCCTGCTTGTTTCCAACCAAGTTGAAGACGATCAGAAAAACAGTGTTAAGAGGTCTCTCACCACACCATTCATTGAATCAAAAACGGGTTCTTGCTCCATCACCCACCTCAAACTTGAGATATTTTTCAAAAATGTTCCACCCCTTTCTAATAAACTTGCATAGGCTAACACCAAATGGCCCCTACCCTCATTAGAGCGCCATCCCCCCCACTCACTTCCATACTTCCGATCAATAACCTCTCTCCACAACGAGTTCCCTTCCATTTGATACCTCCACAACCACTTTCCTAATAATGCCTTGTTAAAAATACTCAAATTTTGCACCCTCAAGCCACCATTCACAAGTGGACAGCTCACCTTTTGCCAACTCATAAAATGAAATTTGTTTTCCTCCCCCATGCCTCCCCACAAAAAAGCTCTAAACAATTTTTCAATCCGGTTTGCCACTCCCACCGGTAATGGAAATAGAGAAAGATAGTAAGTTGGAATATTGGAAAGGGTGCTTTTGATAAGTGTTAATCTCCCCCCTTTTGATAGATATAACCACTTCCAACCCGACAATCTTTTCTTAATCTTCTCTACCACACCGTGCCATATACTCTTTGCTTTGAAAGACACCCCCAAGGGAAGCCCAAGATATATCATAGGAAGAGAGGCAACTTTGCAACCCACCAAGTCCGCAAGCAAGTTGATAACTCACATCCCCCACAAGTACCAATTCCAAATTTTCCAAATTCACCTTAAGTCCCGAAACCACTTCAAAACATCGCTTAAAGCTTGAATCTGACCACTATCTGCATCACAAAAAATAAGAGTATCGTCCGCGAATAATAAGTGGGAAATGGAACTAACACCATTACTATTGTTGCCCACCGAAAAACAGGAAATAAAGCCACCTTAGTGCAGCCTCCACCATGCGGCTCAATGCCTCCATAACAATGACAAAAAGAAAATGGGATAATGGATCCCCTTGTCTCAAACCCCTCGAAATCGGAAAAAATCCACATAATTTGCCATTGACTAAAATAGAAAAACGAGCGGTCGAAACACAATGTTTAATCCATTCACACCACCTGTCCCCAAAGCCGCATCTTCTGAGCATATATAAAAGAAAGTCCCAACACACGTGGTCATAAGCCTTTTCCATGGCCAGCTTACAAAGAACCCTCGGGATGCCTTCTCTTATCTGGCTATCCAAACACTCATTAGCAATCAGAACTGAATCCAAGATTTGCCGGCCCTGAACGAAAGCATTTTGAGGTTTAGAAATGAGTTTATCCATCACCATACTCATACGGTTAGCTTACACCTTTGACAAGATTTTATAGATCCCACCTACCAAACTAATAGGACGGAAGTCTTTCAATTCATAGGCACTGGCTATCTTCGGGATAAGAACAATGAAAGTAGCATTTAGTGACTTCTCAAACTTATGAAAAGTATGAAAATCATGGAAAACCTGCATCACTTCTTCCTTCACTATGACCCAACACTTTTGAAAGAAAGCCATAAAAAAACCATCTGGGCTCGGGGCTTTATCTTTGCACATACATCTCACCACTAGATGCACCTCTTCTTCATCAAACGGCCTCTCCAACCAGCTTGCTACACCCGAATCTAGCTGGTCAAAACTCAAACCTTCAAGTTTGGGACGCCATACTTCTGTTTCAGCAAGGAGGTCTTTGTGGTACTGCACTATGATCTTGAATCTCTTCGGGAGAATGAATCACATTTGAGCCGGAGTGGAGAACCTCAATAGCATTATTGCACCTATGAGAGTTAGCCACCTTGTGAAAAAACTTAGTACATTTGTCTCCCTCCTTCAACCAAAGCGTCCTAGATTTTTGCCTCCAAGATATTTCTTCAATCAACAAAACCTTCTTAATTTCAGCTACAACCACGGTCTTTCTTAACAAAGACTCCTCATTATCCTCCCCCTCCTCCAATGCATGCAACTCTTCCCAAAGAAGATTTTTCTGCACTTCCATATGTCTAAAAACTTCATCATTCCACTTCTTTAAATCAGTCTAAAGGGCTTTAAGTTTACCCGCAACAATAAAGCTAGGGGTACCGTCAAAAGAATAATCAGCCCACCAAGTCCTTACCTTTTCTACAAATCCTTCAGCATAAAGCCACATATTCTCAAATTTGAAATAACACCTACCCCCATGAATGCCACCACAATCAAGCAAAATTGAGAAGTGATCAAAACATACGCGTGGCAACCTCTTTTGACATAAATCCAGGAAGTGCGTCTCCCAAAAAGAAGAGATTAGAAATCTATCCAATCTTGACCACCCTCTACTGTTGGACCAAGTATAAGTCCCTACCAAAGGGAGGTTCACAAGATTCAAATGAAAAATCAGCTCCGAGAAATCTTCCATAGCCCCTGTCGACGTAGATGCCCCCGCCCTCTCACTAGGGAACCGAACAACATTAAAATCTCCACATAAACACCAAGGCAAATTTCATAAGGAATACAAACCCGCCAATTCCTCCCACAGATAACTTCTATCTCTATCCAAATTAGGCCCATACACACCCACAAAAGCCCACCTCCACCCATGATCAAAACATACACGTTGTGCAATATAACCCCTGTCCCCATCCCGATGAGCAGTGTAGAAACCCTTTCTCATAGCCTTTAGACTCTCCTCCAAGGTTATAGAAAACCAACGCACTATCTCTAGCCCCAAGCTCATAGTTTTTACAACTTTCCATTCTTTCTCGATTAAGTGCACATAATGTCCATCCCTACTCACCTCTAACAACTTAGATTCAATAGTAACACATTTCGTGGAAAGACATTTTCCTTCCAATATTGCCAGAAAGAACGCCTTCAAATGCCCATAACCTCCATCGGAAACGAAAGGAAAGGAAAGAACCGTGTACGGAGAGAAAAAGCCCGAAACTAATTAGGACAAATATCTATGAACACCTTTTTGTTTTATTTTAACTTATGGATTCTTTACTTTATATTATATAATAATGATGAATTTTAATTGCTTTTTCAGCATACTTCTTCATAGTATATATATATAATAATGAATTTTGCTTTTATTTTTTCATACTATCCTATAGCTAATGGGATTAGATTGCTCTTCTTAATATAGGTACTAAGGTTTCTCCTATCAAATGCAAGATGGTGGTTAGAAGAATATAGGTTTGATGGGTTCAGATTTGATGGTGTGACATCAATGATGTACACGCACCATGGACTGCAGGTATTATCTATATGCTTCAGTGGTGTACCTTTGTGTTTCTTGTTGTGATATGATGAGTTGGTTACATGCTTTAAGTTCAAAAATAATGTCTAACTACCAAGGGGGACATACAACATAAATAACGGAAATAATTTGTAAGGGATCTATTTGTACACTTTAAATCACCACTTGTCCCAAAAGTCTAAACTAACGGGAATATGCGAATTTAATCATCTAATCATTTTTTAACACTCCCTCGTGTGTAGGTCAAACCCCCACATTAGTAATTTGACCCAACACAAACAAAAAGTATAGAGTTGAATCAGGGATCAAACTCAAGACCTCTGCTCTAATACCATGTTGAATCATTACTAGTTCTATGAGCTTAATCTGATCAAAATAGGTGAATTTAACTGTTCATAGTATATTTTAATAATACTTTTTTAACTACATTTGACTACCCCTAAGAGTTAGCTATATATTCAGTTGTTGATAGTTCCCAAAGGACAGATTGCATAGTGTACATATCTTATTGGTGTTTTATTATGATTAGTTTCCCTGACAGTACCTTTCTTCTGTTCTTACCTTAGGTAGCTTTTACTGGAAACTATAGTGAGTATTTTGGATTCACAACTGATGTAGATGCTGTGATTTACTTGATGCTGGTCAATGATGTCATTCATGGACTTCATCCTGAAGCTGTTAGCATTGGTGAAGATGTATGCCATCCAATCTGAATCATATTAAGCACCTTTTTCTAAAAGTCATTTTTCTCCCTTGGAGTGTCTGATGCGGATTTACAAGTTTAATTATATCTTACCTAAGACCATCTTGTACAGAGAGCAGTTAGTGTATCTTACCTATAACCATGAATTCTCAAAATTTCTAGTAGCTTGCAACAGTCATCTTGATGAAGCCTATAGCTAGCAAAAGTAACTGCTCCATATGAATTGTCTCACTTCAGACCTTTACTTCCATTTAGTAAAAAGTGCTTTGTTTACTATGTTCAACTGCGAATATTCATCTTTGTGATGAAAATTTTTTCTTTATACCACTTTTCCTGGTATAATTGATTGCTTTGAATGTCCCTTTCATCATAATTCCTTTTGTATCCTCTTAATGGTTAATGGTTGGCATCTGCTCTCTGTACAAGAAGGATAGTGATTTGGTTTGGTAAGGAGATTTGAATTGGGTGAATCTGAACTCTTTTGTAATGGGAATATGAGTACATTTTGTAATAGTCCTCGACAACCAATTTCACCTTTTATGAGTACGTTGGGATGGTGAAAATGAGCCAAATGATGCAGAAAGGGGAATAGTCTGAAGAACAGAAAAGTGGAAGGACACAAGTAGAAATTATGACTCTGAAGTCTCAACTTGATAAGATGAGACTGTTAGTCCTTCTCACTGGCTGTTATGCTTATCTTGAAAATTCTGTTCTCTACAGGTCAGTGGAATGCCAACATTCTGCATTCCTGTTGAAGATGGTGGTGTGGGCTTTGATTACCGCCTTCACATGGCGATTGCTGATAAATGGATTGAGCTTCTCAAGTACGTTGCTATAAGTAACCAGGAATTTTTGTCTTTGTAGATTTGTCTTCATTTATTTTTTGAGTCATAATTCATATTCAAGTTGAGAAGATACTACTTAACCTTCAAACTAGAATTCCTCTTCAATCACTTGCCATCAATTATTAAAGTCGGAGGGCATGAAAAAGTTGGAATAAGAAAACGAGGAAGAGACTCAGTACCACTATGAAGCACAGACATGGAAGCGAAACTTGCTTATGGTGATTGACGTGCTGATATAAAAAGTCCCAAAGATAAAGACACTTGTGGGCCTAGTGTTCATATGTAGATTTACTTGCAAATCTATCATATGTTTGAGACATGCCTTTTGTTCCTCCATCTCTTAGTTCATACTTTACCATATCTATATATCACTTTTGCTGCTTAAAACTTCGCCTCTGTATTTTTTATATGCATTTGTATAATTTGTGCTCTATTTAAATTCTTTCATTATAAAAATGAGAGGCAGACACGTGCTAATCCCTTCATTACGTCTACTGTGTGATAATAATATATCCTAGAAGTGTTCGAGAGGTATCCAGGAATTTAAGCATGTCTTCCTAACAGTGGACAGAGGGCTAGGAAGTGTCAAAGATCTACAGAAGAGCGTAGGAGAAGTTTTAGTGCATGCGTGTAAATTCTACATAAGGTTTCTTGTGTTGGTGAAGGCGGAAGATTGTAAGGTAATCGAGTGGGATAAGCCCCCAAATCTTATAACGTATTTGGTGGTCTGGAATTTACTTCACTATTATTGTGATTTTTAGATATAGTCACAAACCTCCTTCAAACACGTCAACATGGAGTCCCCAGCCAGTAGATGATATAAACAAAGTTTTATAGATTTGATGTTCTGGTGCTGTGATATTTGTTAACACACATCTCTGAGTTTGGAAGGATGGGCAGGTAGGTCGTTCATGAAAAGAAATGCATCAGAGCATGGATCAGCAACACTTGTTGCATAATGTTCAGTTTTTTCGTGGGAAGTTTACATCAAATCGTGCTCTCTCTAACACTCTCAAATTGATTCCTCTACAATAGTCTATATTTTTCCCTTTTTAAATGTCCCAATATAATTGTTCTGGCTAAAAAGTCAGATTTTTGTTTTCTTTCTCAAAGTGACATTTTTCTTTAACATTAATTACAAGTGATTTCATGTACTTGTTCACTTTCAAATAAAAGGTAAGCCGAAAATCAGGAAGCTAGCAATAAAGCAAGCAGAAGGAGAATACAACTTCTGCAGGACATGGGGATTATATGACTTAACAAATGCTTTTTTTTTTTTTTTTTTTGGCTTTTTTATGGATATGTTATGGATATGTTTGCAGGAAGAGGGATGAGGACTGGAAAGTGGGTGATATTGTTTACACGCTCACCAACAGAAGGTGGTTGGAAAAGTGCATTGCTTATGCCGAAAGTCATGACCAAGCTCTTGTTGGTGACAAGACAATTGCATTCTGGTTGATGGACAAGGTAAGCTCTTACATGTACTGTTCATAATGATTTCCTTCTAAAATTGTATTGATGCCATTTTAAAGAAAAATCCTCTTTTTTTTCTTCTATATGAGCTTTCTGCATATGAAGATCAGTATCTTGTGCGGCTGTGCCTAAATGAGAGCATTATCTGGTACCATATGTCAAGTACAGTAATGTTATATATCTACAATTTTTGGTTGTTTATCTTGACATACTTAATACAGGAAATTTTATTCCAAGTTAACATTTGATCAATATATTAGTTACCATGTTGATTTTTTCTTAAGAAATAAATCAGGCTTGGTGATTGCACGTCATTCTGGTATATAATGCCATTATTTATTTTCACGGTATTTTTGAAGATATTTGTATGATAAAGACAAAAGATTAGGAGATTTGATTTGTATTGTTAAAGCTTTGTTGCTCATATACTGGTGCATCAACACGTTCCCATGCTCATTCCAATCTTGTTGATCTCTGTTTCAGGACATGTACGAATTCATGGCTTTAGACAGACCAGCAACTCCCCTTATTGATCGTGGAATAGCATTGCACAAAATGATCAGGCTGATTACTATGGGATTGGGTGGAGAGGGATATTTGAATTTTATGGGAAATGAATTTGGACATCCTGGTAACTAAAAGTCAATGTCTTTGTACTCTTCTCAATTTATTTTATGATTCCTCTTTTTGTTTATGACTGTTAAATTGAATCAATGTCGGTTTTCATTGTTCTCAACAGATGTAGATGTGATACTATTTTTTCATTTTCCTTTTTCAGAGTGGATTGATTTTCCTAGGGGTGATCAACATCCTCCTGGTGGTAAAGTAATTCCTGGGAACAATTTCAGTTTTGATAAATGCAGGCGAAGATTTGATCTTGTAAGTTCCTTCTTGATATGCCTGTCATCAGTTATCACTTACCTCTAAGCATCAGTTTTTTGGTTAACTGAGATTCATCCAAGTCACAGTAACACTCAGCAGTGAAATATGCACTTGCTTACGTTCTTCTTTATGTGTTAAATGCAACTTGATAAATATTACATTTGTGCTTATTGATTACATGCACCAGGGGGACGCAGATTATCTAAGGTATCATGGAATGCAAGAATTTGATCAGGCAATGCAGCATCTAGAAGAAACTTATGGTGTAAGTTCTTTCTTTGCTTAAATAGAAAGCTGTATTCAGTTGCAGAGGTCCTAATTGTGTATTTGTCTATCTACTTGCCTGTGTTGATTCTTTTGTTAGGTAAGCTTGTGAAACCCCAATAATATCTTGTGAGAAGTAAGTAGCCTGAGATGATGTTTTGTGTGATATTATCTATTGACTGCTGTTTCGAATCTTGGTTAAAAACAAAGTCCCAAAACCACTGTACTCCAGCTCTAACCGCACTTGCTCCCCCTACAAGAATAGGACGAAGGTTGAGGTTGCGTTTCAAGAGCCACCAAGTGCACATGAAACTTACCGATAAAAAAATCTATTGTCCTTATTGATTATCTGTTTCATATGAAAATTAAGATTTTGTTGGTTCCACTGAATGATGAGAAGAGAGGGGCAAAAGGAAAAAAAGAGAGCGCCTTTGGAATCCTTGGATTTTGGTATTTATTCCATGTCCCTTAATCATTATTGTGGCGATTTATTCATTTATCTATCCCTTTAACTTTGCCCTTATCAAATCGTATTTCACATATCCAGAAAGAGTTATTTGTCACCCAAATCAGGTGATTCAGTTTCTTGCTGGGCAAAGGTTTATCACGGGCAGTCTGTGGGATATGGTTCTTAATTCATAGATTTACATGATTGTAACTTTTCTGAAGTAATTGGTTATTGTATGCCAGATTTGCATAATTTTTCATCGTTATTTGAGAGCTGCTTTCCCTGCAGATCTATGCTACTCGTGGCATTAAGTGGTCCTTTTAGAATGGAAAATGATTCAGTGGTTGACTGTTGATGCAGTTCATGACTTCTGAGCACCAATATGTGTCACGAAAGGATGAAGGAGATAGGATTATAGTCTTCGAAAGGGGGAACCTTGTCTTTGTCTTTAATTTTCATTGGAGCAACAGCTATTCAGACTACCGAGTGGGCTGCTTGAAGCCAGGAAAATATAAGGTATCATATTTGTAACTTTTCACTCGGCAGATGTTTTTTATAGCTTAAAGAATGTGTACCAAAAAACTAGATACCTTTCTGGTGGTCATTGCCATTGGATTTTTTGAAAGCTGCATCTTGAGGCACCCAAGATCTTGGCAACAATTTAAATTAGAAAATATTGGCGATGGTGGTAATGCGTGGGAAAAGGATCAGGCAAGACAGTTTGTGCACAATTGGAGATTCGATTCATTACCATTTTGAGTGGACAATCGAACTTTGTAAATGCATGGGCATGTAGAGCGCATGTCTGTCCAATATGTCTGTCAATAACGGTCTCTGTTTTTTTTTTTTTTAATTATTATTTTACATTTAGAGCATACTTCAAGTTTCTGTTTCCTTCTCAAAGGATGATTTTTTTATTTATTTAAAAATAAATAAATAAACTATGCTGCATCCCTTCTTGCAGATTGTTTTGGATTCAGATGACCCCTTATTTGGAGGCTTTTGTAGGATTGATCACCGTGCCGACTACTTCAGCTCTGTAAGAAACTTCTCTCAGGACACAAATTTAGTTCCACTTTTTTCTGCCTTTCTCCCCTGTGGTGAACAATGTTATTGAACTTTGGTGGATGCCTATGCAGGATGGGTGGTATGATGATCGGCCCCATTCTTTCCTAGTATATGCACCGTGTCGAACAGCAGTGGTCTATGCTCTAGCAGACGATGGACTGGAGACTGAAACGCTGATTTGATTTCAATCAACCTTTTCCCCATGCAATGTTTGTCTTGCTGCACTCTTGGATATAGCCCTAATATCTAATGGCTACTAGAAGCAATTCGATCCCTGTAAATTTTAGCCAAGCTTGCAGAGATTATACATGAGAAGAACAGGAGTAGACGTAGAACATTCAGCACACATATCATTCCGGAGCACAAGGTAGACCAATCCTAGGATCATAAATGTGGCATTCATTCTGTATGTATTATATGTTGGGATCGGTAAGAAGAAAAAATACAGCGAAAAATGAAATCAATCACACACGAACAAAAGATTTATGTGGTTCGACAACGTGTCTACGTCTACTTCATATAATTTTATTTTTTTTAAGTCAAATATACTATGCAACAATACAATATGAGTGGCCTTACAAAAGTACAATATATGTGTACGTGTGGCGAAATCCTAATCAGGATGATTAGCACATAAACCCTAATTGCGGGTTGGGTCGGACCGGTTCAAGAGCTAAACCAAGTTTTAAATTTTGAACATGGACAAGCTTTATTAAAAATCACTAAGAAAATTGAAACCAACCAATTATCGTTAGGTTGCATCATCAAATCGGGTTGCCACTAAACAAAACTAGGCTGAACACACAAAAAAACTCAACATTATCTCGTAAGCTAAAGCCGAATTATTGTAGGCGCTGTGGATGTCAGAAAGACTTTTATGTATGGCACTAAACACTAATAAGGTTAGGAAAATGATTTACACAATATTTTTTATAATATTTTATATAATTATGTTTTAAATTAAAGATATTTTTATAAAATATTTTATAAAAGTAGATGTTTTTGTAAAGGGTGGCTACCCTCCCAATCCCGCTGGGAGCCACCCATAGTGTAAAATGGTGTTTTTTTATTTTATTTTTTTATACATGTATTTTTTTTTAACACTATAAAATATTTAAAAAAAATAAAAAAATTATAATATCATTAAAATATACTTATTTAATAATTAAGTAAAAAAATATTAAAAAAAATATAACGGGATCGAGAGCGGTGAGAGTAGCTTTACTCTTTTGTAAAATATCTTATAAAAATATTATTATTTTAAAAAAATATTATTATATATTATATTGTATAATGTGTTGTTTATATTTATGTTAGAGTTTTGCTACACAACCTCCACCACATTCCATACTCTATATTTTTTAAAATTTTTTTGAGTTTATTCTTTTTAAATTATTTCAAATTTTCTATTCATTATTCATATAATAAATATTTGATAAAAAAATAATAAAAATTAAAAATAATGTAGAGTGTAGAGTGTTAAGAGGTTGTAAAGATTTTTTATTTATGTTAATGCTCTGATTTATTACGAGGTAATATATCTGATCGGAATAGGTGCATGTATATTTCTGGACGGTGCTACTCCCACAGAATGAGTCAACCGAAACTACCCCCGAATAGGTAAATTTTTTTTCATCTTTTTTCTTTTTTTTCAAACATTTTTTTAAAATTTATTAAATATTTATTTTTTAAAAATAAAAAATATATATTCATTTTAAAATAATTACTTAACAATTAAGTAAAAAAATAAAAATAAAAAAAATACATTCGGTGGCCACCTTCTGTGGGAGAAGCAATTTCCTTCGGTAAATGGTTTCGGTAAAGAATTTCTGTAGACTTAGCATTTTCCCTATATTTATATCCTCGTACGGGGATGTCATGTCTGATCTGCAACAGCAATTGATCCCAGAGGATTTTGCATGCCCCGGGAATCGGGATCATGGCCCAAGTTCCAACTCGCAAATTTATTTGGGATACGAGACAAAAGAGACGGTACCAATTTTCTTGCAGTTAAGCCCTAGTTTAGGTATTGAAATATTTTAGATATTTTTAAAATATATTATTTATTATTTTATTATTATTATTCACATAATACTTAAAAGAGCAATGCTAGGTACAGTCCCCACTTGGGGACTGCATGTGCAGGCCTAGGCTATTTTAACTTTAAAATTTTGTAAAGTTACAAAATTATCCCTCCTAAAATAATGTTTTCTCTCATTTAAGCATGTGTCTGCACATACAGTCCCCACTTCAGGACTGCAAATAGAATTTCTCTACTTAAAAATATCTCACTACTCAGACACAATCTAAAACAATCAAACACAGAGTTCCACGCAACTAATTATACAAGAGCGAGTTATCACAAGGACGTAAAGACTCGACTAAATTCAGGTGCCAACAACGCTAGCCTGAGAGGCAGATACACGGGGCAGTTGATGAAGAACACTCCTTGTCGATGAATTGGACGTTGAAGATCTGAATGCTTCTGCTAGCGGATCCCCCATGGAAGTCACATGGTTTGTTGCCCATCCAGCAGCAGCCAATCCATATGTAGTTGCTCCGGCTCTGCATTGCCATCCCGGGAGCCTGGCTCATTTCGAACGTCAGTAGACAATTTCAACGACACATCCGACGATGAATTTCCGGGCGTTGAAATGGAGAGGCCGGTGGCAGAGTTCATGGGGCTCGCCTTGCTTCCAGCATTATCGTATTGTTGAAGAGATCGCGGCCAGTCATCGAAAAAAGGGCGCAGGATATGCCTATCAGATTTACCATCTGCAGATTCTTTATTTTGGGCTTCAAAGAGGCCCTTGTTATCAGTTTTGGACCCTGCGAAACTACGGACGAAAGTACAAGATAAGGCAAAAAATAAAGCTGAGGACAACATGTTTGGATCTCAAACTCATCTCAACTCATCTCAACTCATCATTACAACTTTTTCAAATTTCAATACAAAATATAATAAATAATTCAACTTTTTCAAATTTTAAAATAATAATAATATTAAAAAATAATATTTTAACAATATTTTATCATCTCAACTCAACTCAACTCAACTCACTTCAACATCCAAACACAACCTAAAGACAAAGCTTGGACAACACAATCAACGTCTATTCAAAAGCAATGGTTGGAGTCTTCTATTAAAATTAAAAAAAAAAAAAAAAAGAGAAATGGTTAGAGTCTTTTTCATATCAAAAAATCTTTACAACTTTTTAATATTCTACACTCCACATTATTTTTAATTTTTATTATTTTTTTCTTTTATCAAATATTTATTATATGAATAATAATTAGAAATTTTAAAATAATTTAAAAAAAATAAACTCAAAAAAAATTTAAAAATATTAAAAATTTAAAAAATTTAAAAAAATGTGAAGTGTGGAGTGTGGAGTGTGGTAGAAGTTGTGTAGCAAAGCTCTTCCCATATTTGAGACATGTTTTGCTAGGCCTATAATATTGCATGCGTTCTGTTGTAGAGAATAGCACATGGCTAAAAATCCCCATTGAGATCCCACTGCAAACAAAAACTCTAGATACAATCGACTTGAAGACCCGGTGCGGAATCGACGCCCACGTGGCAAAATGAAAACGCATCGTTTTGCATAAACAAAACGACCCCCCTTCTTCCCCCCCCTCCACGTATAGAATCCCACTTTCCCTTTCCCCCCGACCCCTTTGATTCCAACAGAAACAAATGTATCGAAAACCGTTCTTTTAGAGCTTCTGCATAAATGTCTTCTGGTATCAACTTCAGGCTATAAGCAGCTTATGGATTCAGCCCTCCATCTTGCCCAGTTGATGGGACAGAGCTTTTTGATCGAGAAATTCAAAAAACTTCCCTCTTAAGATTCATCAAATCTATATGTTACTGAAGAAGAAATCCCTTCTATGACGAATCTATTCACCAGCAAGAGGAATCCATCAATCAAGCATCTAAGAAGCTAGAGTTGGTCAAACTTAACCAGATGAAGAGCAAAGTTGCGGTAACAAGATCCGGTGATGCGGAAAATATAAACAAATGGGTTGTGTCAAGGTCATGGAACCCCCATCCAATTGGTATGTTGCCACATACCCGTGTTTCCTCTGGCTGTCTTCCTATTTTTGAGTGTCGTGATGTCCACGGTAAGGTTTTAGAGTCATCGATTTAGCTCGAAATCTCTTCCTTTATTTTGTTTTCGTTTCCCTCCCAATTCGCATACAATATGTTTCATGTTTTGTCTTTTTTTATTATTATTATTATTTTATCGACTAACGTGGCAGCCAGTTCCGCTATGGGTCCTCAACCCGGTTGTATGTAGAAGAATTGGTAATATTATAGGCTAGATGCACTCTTAATTCGCTCACTCAGTGTGCCCGGAGTGTAAATTATACTTTTCTTTTTTTTCTTTTTTTTTTCAAATATTTTTTAAATATATTTAAATATTATTTTTTAAATATCAACACATTAATTGTCGCTTTTTTAATTAATAAAAAAAATTAAAAAAAATTAAACATATAAATAGTCAAAATGAGAAAGACATATCATTATTCAATATTATAATCCAATTGTATATATAATAATTTATGATGGCGATATATAATAAGCTTTAGTATTTTGTAATGATGATAAATGAAAGTTGAAAGTTAAATAAAATATTAGTAGAATATTATTTTTAATATTATTATTATTTTAAAATTTAGAAACATTATTATATTTTATATAAAAATTTAAAAACATTATAATAATGAAATAGATAAAATACTTTCACTTTGACTGTCGAAACGAAAACGAAGCCTAATTTTTTAGAAAATGCATAATAATTAGTAATTACACCCAAAAGAAACAAAGATTATTTATCTACCTTGGATTAAACTGGAGGAGATCAATACTGGAAGGGGACGGTCCTGAAAGAGCAAAATGGATTGCACCAGCCACCGTTTCCAAGGGCAGAGCGGCAGTGGGAGTGGTGGCTTTGAGTTTGAGAGTCTCACCACCACTAAAAGCTTCGGTAGCAGAGTAATTAGTAGTGATGGATGTGGGGATTTCCACAGGCTTTCTTGAACGGTTTCGGCCTCGATGCGCGTGGCGCTCGCAGTACTTCTTACCAGCCACCACGTCCCTCGAGCACCGCCATTTTCTGCCGTCCGTTCTCCGGCAACGCCCGGGCTCTGGATCCAGGGGCAGCTCTTCCCCAGTACCCTGATTGCATCACTGATACAAAATGTTCAACCACAGATAAAGTTATGCAACAGCGGCAATCATTTATATATATTATGCATACAACAAACAACTAACATGTAACCGTGGCTACACATTTCAGTAGCAAATCATGAATGAGATAGATTTAATAAAATCGGAAAGTACTTGTCAAATACGGTAGTTCTTGCTTCCGTAATAATTCATGCAGCCGATCCCGAGCAGTTCAAGACAAATCATGACCGAGGAAAGGAAGAAAAATTTATAATTTTCGCTGCGCCCAGGCAACATGTCGAAGCACCGAGCATAGTATTGTAATCTTATGCAAAAGTGTTTAAAAGGAATGAATGAAATAAGAAAAAAAATTAAATACTAGTCCAAATGCATTCAAGTGACATCGTATTAATTTATAATTAATACGAAATGGCGAGTTGCAAAAGTTTAAGGGTGTTCTTGCTATCCTCATTGGCATAAAAATACTGCCTCGTAAAGTACAATGATACTCAGAACTTACTAGCTGGCTGAAAATGTGGGTAATGCTGAAGGGAGTGATGGAGGAAATATGGAGTATGAAGAAGGCTCTTCTTTATTGGCTGAAGAAGTTCAGGAGGAACAGCAGCACCTGCCAACATGTACCTGAATATCAAAGCCTGCAGCTCAAGCTCCTGCCTCTGGGCCAAGCTAAAATAGCTACCCATCCCTAGCAGACAAAATATAAAAACAGACCCAGAAAAGATCATAGGGCTAAACGCATCAAACCAAATTAAAAGGAAAAAGGTAATTGAGAAGAAAGGCCGGAAAGAAGAGGGGGAAATCTTACCGGGAAACCTGGTTGCAGCTAATGCTGAATCAGGAAATGCTAACAGGGAGCCGATTTTGCTGTTGGGTTCGGGTGTTAACAAAGGGAGAGCAGAGCCAGATGGTTGTGGCTGCTGTTGGTGGGGCTCAAGGAAGGGCTTTGGTACCTTTGCAGAAGGTTGTTTGTCTGAGTCAGGCTGGTTTCTCAGTTCCTTCGGATGGAAGTCCATGGAGAGAGAGCCGGGGAGGCGGTAGTTAGCCTGGTGTGTTGGGCATTTTAACAGAATTTATAGAAGCATTCGCAGAGACTTCCGTGTTCTTTTGTATCTTTGGCCGATACCTCGGAGAGAGAGAGCTTCTGACAGGAAAGCCTGCAAAGTTTGTTTAACACGTGGAGAAGCCTAGGGCACTTGAGCAAAAGACAGTCAGACAAGACATTTGAGAGAAAAAGACAACTAGAATATAATTAAAAACTGGAACAAGTAGATAGTTAGAGCACTCGTTGGAATGGTTAAATTAAAATATATTTTTTATGAATGTAAGATGAATTTAACTTTTAATTATTTTATTTTTATAAATTTTTATATTGAAATAGCTATTTTTTCATTATATAACAATAAAATAATATAAGATGAATTTAATTTTGACTATTCACATCAAATTTCCAAATTGAATTATCCATTTATTCATTATATAGTAATGAGTAATTAATAATTTTGAAAATTTTTTAATTTTTTTAATTATAAATTTATTTTATTTTATCATATTTTACTATTTATAATATTATATATTAATTTGTAATTGTATTCTAATTATATTTTTTCAATTGTCATTTAAAATAGAGAGATAAATAATTAATATTAAAATGAGAGATAAATAAATAATATAAAAAGGATTTGATGAATGAATAGTGTGTTCCAAATTTGAAAATTAGTTTGGATATTACTGTAGCTATATTCCAAATAGCTAATTCAATGTGAGCAATTTATTGACCTAATAGCTAAATTCTCATTGGATTTAGCTTTTAGCTAATCCAATGAGAATGCTCTTAAAGAGAGAGAGAACAGGAGGAAATAATCTGCAATTTTGGATAGAAGAGAGGAGAGAAATGAATATAGTATATGAGAGTGAAAAGAGATCCTAAATTACTTTTTTGTTTATAACTTTAAAACTTTATGTTGATGTCGTGTTTAGTGATTTGAGCAACTCCACGATGTAGTGCTCAAACTTGATTCTTGTTAAGATAGAGGATGGGGGGCTTGGAAGTTGTAATACTTTCGACACTCAAGTTGGTTTAAGATAGGAGACAGAGAAAATTAAAACTTAGGGAGAATAAGAGTAGAAGTATTTAAGAGTATAAGTAACTCCATTCTCGATTGAGAGATGGATATTTATACCTGATCAGGGTGAATCCCGAGGTGATGGTGTTGGTATGGAGCTCCGTGGATCAGGTGTCCTTGCCAGCCTCCTGCTTCCCTGCAGACCTGCCAGGCCAGACCATGGTTGTTGCTGACACCCAAGGGGCGTGTTGTAGTGTGCCAATCCCCATAACGCATTGAATGTTGCGTGGCTCCTGTCATGACGTGCTCGCTCCTGTTCCATTAAATGTAGCGTGGTCCTAGTCAGGCATGTTCATCCTCTTATGCCGCCCGGACAGCTGTGTCAGGGACGGAGATGTCCCTAATGGTCGATCAGTTAGGTGTCAGGTTGTCCTGCTCACCTTATATCCTTCTGTCAGGGTACCCTGCCTTATGTTCAGCCTTCTGGGTTGGGCTAACCCGGCCCCACTCCAAACCTTATACATTGGCTTGGGCCTGGGCTTGGGCCCGGGCCCTGGGGATTTCTCCCCTCACACTTTCAAACTCATATTGCAATTCCATGTTGCAACTGTCATTACAGTTCCATTAAATCCAATTATGACAATGAGACTCTAATTTCGACGTAATACTTTATATTTATTAATATATTTTCTTCTTATTCAAAAGCTAATTATAAACCTTATCCATTGTCATTGACTCACTGATCTCTGTTGTTTTTTTGTTTTACTTTTCTCCCCTTCCTTAAAATGTTTTTTTTTTTTAGGAAAATGTTTTGTATCCGGAGAGAAAGTCTCTCTAACACTTTTTTGTTTTATTGATTAATGAAGTATTTTTTAATGATATTATGATTTAAAAAAATATTTAAGGTTATTAAAAAAATGCATAAAAAAATAATATGAATTACACTAGTCCAGACCCAAAATTGGTGGCTGTAATGCCACCCTTTTTTTCTATTGTATAGTTTATTGTCATTTCTAACATATCACATGATGCCTACACCCCTACCATGTACGTACTTGTATAAGGTTGCATTTAGAATCGTTAAGATAGTTTCAGATAATTTGAGTTGATCTATAAATAATAATATTTTATAGGTCACATTGAAATGTGTTTAAATATAAATAAGTTGATCTATAATATGTGTTTGAAATTTGGGTCCCATTGAAATGTATGAAATATGTTGAGATGAATTTATTTTTTTTATGAGAAGTTAAAAAAATAGTGGACTTCATTAATGATTGAATAGATGAATTGGGATGAGTTCAAGTTTGTTCAACAACCAAACATAACTAGTTCATCATAATATGTATATATAGTGAGTTATTTTAACGAATTATTTTATAAAAATGACCGTTAATTAAATTAAAATTGCAAAAAAAATTATAAAAAAAAAATTGCATGCGTATCATTTTCCATATTCTAAACGGATGAAAGCATCCTATGCCTCGAAAACGAAGATCAAGTTGTGGAAAAAGAAAGCATATGAAAAATGTCACTAATGGTGTGTGGCGAGCAACAGCCGGTGAAACTGGGAGCTAGCATTTCTTTTTACTTTTGACAAATACTAATTAATTGGTATATGAAAAATTCTATGGGTAAGTCATTATTCATTATTTTATATTTCACATTCTATAAAAAATACTTATATATTTTATGGAAAAAAAAAATTACAAGTGAATAATATAAAAGTGAATAGTAATTGATGTATAAAATTCTTCTTAATATATACATTAAATTATATATATATATATATATATATCTTCCTATTACTTAAAAGTGACTATATTTATTACTGTTTATCAAATGAACAGTAAAGAAGTTGTTTTTTATTTTCTTCGCATGATTTTTTTCCGCATATCATATTATTATTCATCAACAGTAATGAACGGTAAATATTTTTTTCTGGGTTTGTCCGTGTGAATGTCCATGTGCGACGTAATACCACAATCATGCGTGGGGAATGAGAGAGAGAAAGAAATGAAAAGTGGAGAAAAATATTAGTTTTTAGGTTTTAAATTCCAACCCTTCATCTTTAATCTTCAGATTTAATCTAACGGTAGAAGTTTAAATATTAATTTAAACTAACATAAAATAGATAATTAAAATATAAATATTCTATCATACACTTAAAATTAACTTCAATTTATAAAATACTAATTTTTCATCATTAAATAAAAGATAAAGTTTTACTGAATATTTTTAAGAGAATAATATTATATCATACACTAAAAATCAACTTTAATTTATAAAATACTAATTTTTCATCATTAAATAAATGATAAAATTTTACTATACATTTTTAAGAGAAAAAAACTATCTAATTAATTTGAATTTTTAATATAATTTAAATTTCACAATAAATGATGAACATAAATAAATAATAATTTTATTCTTATACATTAGACTATTTTAATATTCGAAATTACACCTTATTTTTTTCTTCAATTTGACTGATGTGGCAAACGTGCTTTTTTTTATTAATTAGAAAATCTTACGCCATACAGGATTTTACATAAGTACCACTAATTTCAAAGTAACCAAGCTCATTCTAGAAATCAGCGCAATCACTGAATCAAATAAATAGCACAAACAAAAAAAAAATAAAAAAAAATAAAAATAATAATAAAATATGAACTAATTAATTACTGTCGTCTGGCCGATCTAACGCTTCTATCATTGTCGACCTTACTATACTAGGATGCCAATTAACCTTTTATATATGTGTGCGTATATATATCTCTTTATATTTAAAAGTGTGTATCGTCTGATGAATAGTAAGATAAACAGTAATGAACAATGATAAACAGTATTCTTATTTTAAATTTCCCTTCTTCGTCCATCTCTACATCCTCACAGCAATCATCTTTACAAAATCATCACAAAATTATTACAAAATACCACAACAGATCACAAAATCACTGGATACAATATCTTGATTGAATTATATTTAATAATCAATAAACGGAGAGACCCATTTAGGGAGAGGGAGTTGCGAGGAGACGAGGGCTGCCATGGGAGTTTCGACGGTGGCTTGGGTCCATGGGGGTAGTCGCCGGAAAAAGAGGAGCTCGATGGTGGGTGCGGTGGCGTGGGGACAATGTATGGCGGTAGTATGGTGGAGAAACTGTGTGAGACCCATGCGGGGAGACGAGGGATGCCATGGGGGCTTCGACGGTGGCTTAGGTCCATAGGGGTGATCGCTGGAGGAAGATGAGCTCGATGGTGGTGGTGCGGTGGCGCAAGCGTTGAGATCCATTTTGGGTTGCTCATGTTCGGCGAAGGGAGGAGCTGCTAAGGGGCTTCGACGGTGGGGTTTGCTCGTCGGCGTGAGGGGAAGCCGGTAACGTGGTCGGTGACACCCACGGTGGCGCACGACTGCTTGAGGGAGGAGATCAGGTGAGAGAGAGAGAAGTTGTGGCTAAGCGGAAAGAGAGAGAGGGAGAAAGTGAAAGTGAGGGGAAAAGAAATTTTTTGGAATTTAAATCTAACCCTTCATTATAACTCTTTAAATTTGATCAATGGTGAAAATTTAAATAATGATTTAAATTAATTTAAAATAAATAATTAACATATAAATATCATATCAAAAATAAATTATCAAATTTAATTTATAAAATACTAATATTTTATCATTAAATAAATAATAAAATTTTGTTAAATATTTTTAAAAAAATAAAACTATATAAATAATTAGAGTTTTAACATAATTTAAATATGATAATATTTTTAATTAACTAAAAAGAATTGCTACGGCCACAAAAAAGTAGTCCAAAAATGTGTCCTGAATGTGTATTTCACTTTTATTTTTATTTTTTTTCATGTATTTTTTTAATCATCATAAACATTTTGAAAAAAAATAAAAAAATTCACAACATCATTAAAAAACACTTCCTTAATCACTATGTAAAAAAAAAGGTGAGAGAGGGAGAAAGAGAAAGCGAGATAAAAATGAAACTTTTTAAGATTTAAATCAAACCCTTCATCATAACTCTCCAAATTTGATCAAATGGTAAAAATTTAAATATTGATCTAAATTAATTTAAAATAGATAATTAACATATAAATATCATATCATAAATAAATTCTCAAATTTAATTTATAAAATACTAATATTTCATCATTAAATAAATTATGAAATTTTGTTAAATATTTTTAAAAAAGTATAACTATATAAATAATTAGAGTTTTAACATAATTTAAATATGATAATATTTTTAATTAACTAAAAAGAACTTTTACAACTAAAGAAAAAGTAGCGTGAAAATATGTCCGGAATGTATATTTCACTTTTTTTTTTCATGTATTTTTTTAATCATCATAAACATTTTTAAAAAAATAAAAAATTCACAATATCATTAAAAAAACACTTTCTCAATCACTAGATAAAAAAAATAAAAAAATAAAAAAAGGCAAACGTCCCTTGGACTTTACCCTACTGCTAGTATATTATGTGTGTGTCTATATATATATATATATATATATATATATATCTACGCCTCAAGAGGCGCTTATACTTAAAAGTGGCTATGTATGTACTGTTTATTACTGTTGATGTCACTGTTCATCAACAGTAATAAACAGTGTAGAGGTTTTTTTTTTTTTATTTTTGCAATTATTTATATTACCTTCATTACCGTTCATCAACAGTAATAAACAGTGTAAAGTTTTTTTTTTTGCATGTTTTTTTCCGCAAGTGTTTATATTACCTCTTTCTCTTTAAATAGACTTTTTTTGTATTCATCTAAAGAGTAAAATAAATTATTACTTCTGTCAAATGCTTTCTTTATAGTCAGATTGTTATGTAATTCTTATTTATAATTCTTGAATTTTTAGTGATTGTATTAGAATTTGTAAAAGCAAGTATATATAATTGAATTGATTGGATCAAATTTGTGTGATAAGTATTTTTTAGATTTTTATTTAAATTATTTAGACTTTTATAGAGTAATACTAAAAGTGATATATCATTTTTAATCTTCAGATTTAATTTAACGGTAGAAGTTTAAATATTGATTTAAACTAACATAAAATAGATAATTAAAATATAAATATTCTATCATACACTTAAAATTAACTTCAATTTATATATATATCTGTCTATATCTTAAAAGAGGCTATCATATTACTGTTAATCAACAGTAATGAACAGTAAAGAGGCTGTGTGGTTTTTTTTTTCGCATATTCCTATACTGTTCATTATTGTTCATAACAGTATGAACAGTAAAGAGGTTTTTTTCTTTTTTTTTTCACGTTTGTTTTGTTTTTTTATTTCTTTTTAGGTTCGTCTGTGTGAATATCAATGTGCGACGTAATACCACAATCGTGCGTGGGGAATGAGAGAGAGGGAGAAATGAAAGGTGGGGAAAAATATTGGTTTATAGGTTTTAAATTACAACTCTTCATCTTTATTTTTCAGATTTAATCTAACGATAGAAGTTTAAATATTGATTTAAACTAACATAAAATAGATAATTAAAATGCTAATTTTTTATCATTAAATAAATAATAAAATTTTACTGTACATTTTTAAGAAAAAAAAATTATCTAATTAATTTGAATTTTTAATATAATTTAAATTTCATAATAAATGATGAACATAAATAAATAATAATTTTATTTTTATACATTAGATTATTTTAATATTCAAAGTTATATTTTATTTTTTTTCTTTAATTTGATAGATGTGGCAAACGTGCTTTGCACGTTTATCACCACTATATATATATATATTTAAAAAAAAACACGCAAATGATAACTTTGAACGGTATGTGCAGAGTAGAGAGCCGATTGACAAAATATTCGTTGATCTTTCTATTTTGTTGGTGGACAACTGAGGAAAAGGAAATAGAAATGAAATAGCTTAAAACCCATCTGTTCTTTTATTTTTCCTCTTAATTGAAGACTTATATATAAATATATCTGCCTATTACTTAAAAGAGCATTTATTACTGTCCATTATGAACAGTAAATCTAAATTAACCTTTTTTTAAATATATTTTATTACTGTTCATCTACAGTATGATGAACAGTAAAGATTTTTTTTTCGTGTGAATGCCAATGTGCGACGTAATACCATAATCGTGCGTAGGGAATGAGAGAGAGGAAGAAAGAAAAAGTGGAAAAAATATTGATTTTTGAGTTTTAAATGATCAATAAAGAAGCTTTTTTTTTTCTTCGCATATTTTTTTCGCATATCCTATTACTGTTTATTATATCATACACTAAAAATCAACTTTAATTTATAAAATACTAATTTTTTATCATTAAATAAATGATGAAATTTTACTGTACATTTTTAAGAGAAAAAAACTATCTAATTAATTTGAATTTTTAATATAATTTAAATTTCATAATAAATTATGAACATAAATAAATAATAATTTTATTCTTATACATTAGACTATTTTAATATTTGAAATTACATTTATTTTTTTCTTCAATTTGACAGATGTGGCAAATGTACTTTTTTTTATCAATTAGAAAATCTTACGACATACAGGATTTTACACAAGTACTACTAATTTCAAAATAACCAAGCCATTTATAAAATATTAATATTTCATCATTAAATAAATAATGAAATTTTGTTAAATATTTTTAAAAAAGTATAACTATATAAATAATTAGAGTTTTAACATAATTTAAATATGATAATATTCTTAATTAACTAAAAAGAACTGCTACAACTAATAAAAAAGTAACCTGAAAATATGTCATGAATATGTATTTCATTTTTTTATTTTTATTTTCTTTTTTTCATGTATTTTTTTAATGATCATAAACATTTTAAAAAAAATAAAAAATTTACAACATCATTGGGTCAGGAGGGAATTGACAATCTATCTCTTCCCAAACAAAATTATTGAGTTCGAGGAAGAAATTAATAGATTCTTAAGTTTCAGAAACTTTTATATATTTTTTAAAATATTATTTAAATATAAAATATTTTTTAATTTGTTAATCTAATCATTACAATTTTCTTAAATATAAATTTTTTAAATTTTAAAACAAAAACTACATTAAAAAATTATTTTCCAATAATATTTTAACTTTTATAATATTTTTATTTTAACTTTTTTTCTCTCATTTTCTAAAATCAAATAAAAAATATTAATCCAAATAATTTTATATATTACTATTCACAAACCATGTCACTACTATTAATACATCGATCCAAATCATATCTAAGGATATGATGTCTACATGTGTTGTTTTTTGAAGGACGAGGCTGCTGCTGGTACATTAAAATTTTTAAGATTTAAATCCAACCCTTCATTTTACCACTTCTCATTTTTTTTTTCTTCGGTTGGATTGCTTCGATTTATGCAGTGAAGTACTATCACTATCACAAAAATTCTCCATATCTCTTTTCACTTGTTAGGTGCAGAAATTGAGTTCATAAAAAATTCTCTATATATTACTTATTTTACTTATGATTATGTTTTTTTTTTTTAACCTAAAACATATTTATATTTTACAAAATAAGTTATTTTTCAATTAGGCAAATGTGCCTCGCACATTGCCCGACCGCTAGTATATATATATATATATATATATATATATATATATATATATATAGCAGGGAGCAACAGCTGGTGAACCGGACACCGTAATTACTTGTCACATTAACCGTTTTGGTTGCACCAAACTAAGTAATTAGGCCGTAGGGTGAGGGATGTTGGTGAAATGTTTTAAATGCATTCATGCAGCTGATCTGCACAACCCTTAATTACTTGATCATGTGTTGGATCAGAAAATTTATGAGAACCATGTCATAAGAGTTGGGAATTAGTTCAACAGTTGGGACTTGGCATGAGATTATAGGAATGGAATTAGTTTGTTGGGAGGTTGAATATGTGGTTGGTTCTACGAAGCTACAACATATAAAGTATTAATTACACACCCAGGACCCCCCGGGATCAACTTCTGTTTTGTACGGATTTTTAATCTCCAACACTTTTTTGTACGGATATTTAATCTCCAACACGTTTTTTTTTTCTTCTTTTTCTTCTAAATAGAGTAATAATATGCGAAAAATATTTGTACAACTTTAAATAAATAAGTCTTGTGAAAATAAAAAAGTGGACTCACTTTAAAAAAAATGTGAAAAAAAAAAAATTAGTATTTTTAAATGAGACTACTTTGTTTAGTTCTTAAACCCATCTCAACTCATCATTACAATTTTTTTAAATTTTAATATAAAATATAATAAACAATTCAAATTTTTTAAATTTTAAAATAATAATAATAATATTAAAAAATAATATTTTATCATCTAAACTCAACATAACTCAATTTAATTCAACATCTAAACGGAGCCTAACTTTTTTATACGTATCATTCTAGTCACCGACAGATTCTCTCAATAATGGGTTTCCATAAATGTAATTCACATATTTTCATGCATTTTTTTAATATTTTTAAAAAATCACAATATTATTAAAAAACAATTCTTTAATTATTAAATAAAAAATTAAAAAAACACACAATTGAAACCGGCCCATAATGGGAACAATATCTCGGGATCTATAATATTTTCCTTTTTATAAGTTACGAAATTTATTTATTTGAAATTTACGGGTAACATTATATATATATATATATATATATATATATATATATACTTCTTGTTTTTGGAAAAAATTAATATAAGAGGGACAAGTCTGACACAAATTGTCAGAAAAAATGTTTGCTGGGAGGCGGGCAGTTAAGGTTAGAGGAGGGCAGCTTCCTCCACGTGGGTCCTCTGACCGGACCTTACATTTGAGTTTTTTTTTTTCTATTTATTTTTTTATTCATATTTTTTTAATATATTTAAATATTTTTAAAAAATAAAAAATAAATTAATATACTTAAAATTACTTCTGTAATCACTAAATAAAAAAAAAAAAAAAAAATTTTCCAAATAGTACGTTTGAGCAATACACCATTGCGGCAGTAGAGTAGATTTTTTCCTTTATAAAAGCTGGGCAAGCGAGCGTTTCCGGCCGCTCACTCACGTGTCTTATTTTCTTGAACTTTGTGTTTCATTCTCCTCCATTTTTAAATATATAGATCTCCCTTTAGCACTATCATTATTTTTTTGTATGCAGGTATAAAATCACATTTTTAAAATATTTATTTTATATATTAAGAAAAAATCTTATATTAGATTATACATTTCAAAATTAATTAATAATAAAATATTTTTATTTTATTTTTTTATCTAAAATTATTTTTCTTGATATGCTTCAAATAAAAAAATAATTATCAAATTATTTTTTTCTTGATATGCTTCAAATAAACAATTATCAATCCCATTCCGGTCCTCTTTAGTTTCTTTGTTTGAGTTGTTATTGAGAGAGATTAAAGGGTAGGAGAGAGAAAGAAAAATTAAAATAATATTTGAAGAGTGAGTAGTAATTTGAAGAAATACTATTTATAGGTATGTAAAATTTTGAAATTGCATAATCTAATACAGACTAATTTAAAGAGATATTATGTAAATATAAAGATATATAAGTTATTGCTATTGCTCTCAAATTTTTCTTTTTGCATTTTTAATATGAATATATATTATAATAAAACAAATAAAAAAAAAAAAAGCAATATAAACACTCTCATTAACTTAAATCATAGTCTTTCAAGTCATTGAATAAGACAAATTTTAAGTGATGTCATTCTTTGACCCATCGAATCAACCCAACCCTATTGAGAAGAAGTGCAGTGAAACTACATGGAATAGATGAAGACGAAGTTCTGAGAAAAAATGGAGACGTTCTTTCCGAGGTCATTTAAAAATCTAAGTGGTCCTTCGAATTTTTGGCTCAGTGATAAAATGCAGACTCATGGACCTTACATTAATATCTCTGCCAATACTTAAATCTAAGTCGCTATATATGTACTATTACTGTTGATATTACTGTTCATCAACAGTAATAAACAGTTTAGAGTTTTTTTTTTTTTTTTTCACGTATTGTTTTCCACAAGTATTTATATTACCTTCATTACTGTTTAGTAATGAACAGTATAGAATTTTTTTTTTTTTTAGCAAGTGTTTATATTATCTCTTTTTCTTTAAATAGACTTTTTTTTTTGTATTCATCTAAAGAGTAAAATAAATTATTACTTCTATCAAATGCATGCTTTATAGTCGGATTGTTATGTAATTCTTATTTATAATTCTTGAATTTTTAGTAATTGTATTAGAATTTGTAAAAACAAGTATATATAATTGAATTTATTGGATCAAATTTGTGTGATAAGTATTTTTTAGATTTTTATTTAAGTTATTTAGACTTTTATAGAGTAATACTAAAAGTGATATATCATTTTTAATTTTCAGATTTAATTTAACGGTAAAAGTTTACATATTAATTTAAACTAACATAAAATAGATAATTAAAATATAAATATTCTATCATACACTTAAAATTAACTTCAATTTATATATATATATATATCTGCCTATATCTTAAAAGATGCTATCCTATTACTGTTCATCAACAGTAATGAATAGTAAAGAGGCTGTGTGGTTTTTTTTCGCATATCCCTATACTGTTCAATCAACAGTAATGAACAGTAAAGATGTTGTTGTTTTTTTTTTTTTTCACGTTTGTTTTGTTTTTCTGTTTCTTTTTGGGTTCGTCTGTGTGAATATCAATGTGCGACGTAATACTACAATCGTGCGTGGAGAATGAGAGAGAGGGAGAAATGAAAGGTGTGGAAAAATATTAGTTTATAAGTTTTAAATTACAACTCTTCATCTTTAATTTTCAGATTTAATCTAAAGATATAAGTTTAAATATTGATTTAAACTAACATAAAATAGATAATTAAAATACTAATTTTTTATCGTTAAATAAATAATAAAATTTTACTGTACATTTTTAAGAAAAAAAATTATCTAATTAATTTAAATTTTTAATATAATTTAAATTTCATAATAAATGATGAACATAAATAAATAATAATTTTATTTTTATACATTAGATTATTTTAATATTTAAAGTTACATTTTATTTTTTTCTTCAATTTGACAAATGTGTTTGCACGTTTACCACCGCTAGTATATATATATATACACACATATCAATACACATATATATGGCTTGGCTGTAGCATATATCATGAGGACGACGTTTCAAGGAACCTGCTGCAAGATAAGAAAAACTTTATACACAATCAGCCATAGGAACCGCAGAGAAACCACATCTCATGTAGCAAAATGTAAACGACACCGTTTTCTCTCTCTCTCTCTCCACATTTTTCTTGTACCTTCCCACTCGAAATCCCTCTTTTTCTCATTTCCAGAGCTCTTTTTCATCTTTTTTCTTCATCTTCCACCTTCTTCACTCGAAATTTATCATCATTTGTGACGATTTTGAGTGCTGGAAAAGTCTAATTTTCTTGTAGTGATGAATGATCCTACCATCTCGAATCGAAGTACTTTGAGTTTGTTGAAGTTGATCCAACTGGCAGATATGGCAGAGTACACCTCTCTCTCTCTCCACTTTGAGTCAAATATTTGTTGGCTCCTTCGTTGCAGTACAATGAAATCTTCAGGATCTTCAAAGACATCGTATGAATTTTAAATCCTTATTTACATTTAAGTTTAAGTTGATCAATTTCTGTTTTGTACCGATATTTAATCTCCAACACCCTTTTTTTTTTTTTAAATAAAGAGTAATAATATGCAAAAAATATTTGTACAGTACAACTTTAAATAAATAAGTCTTATGCAAATAAAAAAGTGGACTCTCTTTAAAAAAATGTAAAAAAAAAATTAGTATTTTTAAATGAGACTGCTTCGTTTGGTTCCTAAACCTATCTCAACTTATTATTACAATTTTTTTAAATTTTAATATAAAATATAATAAACAATTCAATTTTTTAAAATCTCAAAATAATAATATTAAAAAAATTATATTTTATCATCTCAACTCAATTTAATTCAACATATAAATACAGATTTAACTTTTTTATAAGTATCATTCTAGTCGCCGACAGATTCTCTCAATAATGTGTTCCCATAAATGTAATTCACTTATTTTCATGCATTTTTTTCTTTAAATATTTTTAAAAAATCACAATTTTTTAAAAAACACTTCTTTAATTATTAAATAAAAAATTAAAAAAACGCACAATTGAAACCCATCATGGGAACAATATCTCGGGATCTATAGTATTTTCCTTTTTATACGTTACGAATTTATTTATTTGAAATTTACGTGTAACATTATATATATATATATATTTTCTTGTTTTTGGAAAAAAAAATATAAGAGGGCAAGTCTGACACAAATTGTCAGAAAAAATGTTTGCTGGGAGGCGGGCAGTTAAGGTTAGAGGAGGGCAGCTTCCTCCACGTGGGTCCTCTGACCGGACCGTACATTAGAGGTTTTTTTTTTTTTAATTTTTCAATTCATATTTTTTTAATATATTTAAATATTTTTAAAAAATAAAAAAAATATATCAATATACTTAAAATTACTTCTTTAATCATTAAATAAAAAAATAAAAATAAAATTTTCTAAATAGTACACTTAAGCAATACCAACGAGACATCATAATAAATTTTTCCCTTTATAAAAGTTGGGCAAACGAGCGCTTCCGGCCGGCCGCTCACTCGCGTGCCTTAACGTGTCTCATTTTTTCGAGTTTTGTGTTTCGTCCTTCTCCATTTTTGAATGTATAGATCTCTCATGAGCACTATCATTACTTTTCTGTATGCATATATAAAATTATATTTTTTAGATATTTATTTTATATATTAAAAATTTTTTTATATTAGATTATGTATTTTTAAATTAAATAATAATAAAATATTTTTATTTGATTTTTTTTTCTAAATTTTTTTTTCTTGACATGCTTCAAATAAGCCATTATCAATCGATCCTCTTTAGTTTCTTTGTTTGAGTTGCTATTGAGAGAGATCAAAGGGTAGGAGAAACAAAAAAAAAAAAGAAGTAAAATAATGTTTGGAGAGTGAATAGTAATTTGAAGAAATACTATTTATAAGTATGCAAAATTTTGAAAATGTATAATCTAATATAGATTAATTTAAAGAGATATTATGCAAATATAAAAATTCATAAGCTATTATCAATGCTCTCAAATTTTTCTTTTTGCATATTTAATATGAATATATATTATAATAAAACAAATAAAAAAAAAAAAGCAATATAAACACTCTCATTAACTTAAATCATAGTCTTTCTAGTCATTGAATAAGACAAATTTTAAGAGATGTCAATCTTTGACCCATCGAATCAACCCAACCAACCTTGTTGAGAACAAGTGCAGTGAAACTACATGGAATGGATGTAGACGAAGTTCTGAGAAAAAATGGAGACGTTCTTTCCAAGGTCATTTAAAAAATGGAGACGTTCTAACTTCTTTCCAAGGTCATGTATACACACACATACGTGCCAAGGAACTTGCTGCAAGATAAGAAAAACTCTATATACAACTAGTCATAGGAACTGTGGAAAAATCACGTTACATGTGGTAAAATATAAACGACACCCCTCTCTCTCTCTCTCTCTCTCTCTCTCTCTCTCTCTCTCTCTCTCTCTCTCTCTCTCTCTCTCCATCTTTTTCCTGTATTTCAGAATTCCCTTGCACCTTTCCACTCGAAATCCCTATTTCCCTCATTTCCAGATCTCCCTTCCATCTTCCCTCTTCGTCTTCCACCTTCCCCACTCGAAATCTACCACACAAAACCAACGACGAAGGACTTTCGATGCCCCTCTCTCTCTCTTAAATAATTTATTTTTTTTATGATAAATTATGTGTGCATGTCAAAACGGTTGTAGAAGTAGAGTCATAGAAGGAAAGCTAGTCAAATGAATGAAAACAAGTGAGCTAAGAATTCTGAGGAAAAAAAGTAGAGGATGAATGATCCTACCATCTTGAATCGGAGTACTCTGAGTTTGTTGAAATTGATCCAACTGGTAGATATGGCAGAGTACACCTCTCTCTCTCTCTCCACTTTGAGTCAAATATTTTTTGGCTCATTTGTTTGTTGCATTACAATGAAATCCTTGGCAAAGGATCTTCAAAGACACTGTATGAATTTTAAATCTTTATTTACGTTTAAGTTTCATGAACACCAATTCTAGATTTTCCTTCAAATTAAACATTTTTTGGTCCTTCACCTGACTTGTTGCATACCCAAGTTTCTTCAAAATTTGAGCTCTTTTGGGCCTTTCTATTGTTGTTGTGAATGAGTATTTGATATATTTGTTAGTTTTTGGTGTTTCATCATTGCATGCATTTGATGAGTATGAAGGCATTGAAGTTGCTTGGAACCAAGTTAAGCTTTATGATTTCCTGCATGGCCCTGAAGATCTTGAAAGACTCTATTGTGAGATTCATCTCCTTAAGACACTGAAACACCCGAACATTATGAAATTTTACACTTCTTGGGTTGATATTGCAAATAGGAACATCAACTTTGTTACATAAATGTTCACTTATGAGACTCTGAGGCAGTAAGCGTTTTTTTTTTTTTTTTTGGAATCTTAGCGATTGCCTCGTCTATTTGCTTGTTGAATTCCATACTCGAAGACGATGATGAAGGCGATCTCTTCTTTCTTCCAGACCCAAAATTGTAAATTTTTTCTTTCAGACCCAAACGCAATCTCTTTTTTCTTTTGAAATCTGAATTTTCCCTCTTCTCGTTTTCATCTGGGTTATGTTTTCACTTTTTTTAATATATTAGTTGATGTGGCCAGCCGATTTCCCCACAGTTTTGTCCCTCGGTTGCCTATAGCAGTTTTGGCAAGGTAATGCAAGATCCATGTTATTCACGGTCGACAGCATTTAACGCAATATGATTAGAATGCCTATATTTATTAAAATTCTAAAAATTATTTATATCAAAGAATAGTTGATAATTTTAATCCTGCCTAACTAATATATATTGAACGCGACAAGAAAAACACAAGCAAGATATGAGCCATATTAGGTTCGGCAACAATGATGAGATTAATGGAGTCATATCATATCAAATAGACTTAATTGTGAATAATAAAAAGGCTGGGGCGTGCACGGGACTTAATTTTTAGATGTGTTGATTTACATTACTTTTGAGTATAATACTATATATTTAGATTATGTTGATATATAAATACTTTTTTTATTACATTTGGTCTCTTTCTGAGGCACTCTCACTCATGTACAACATTATACTTGTGCATAAATAATATTAGAATACCTCTTTCAAATTCTATTTTTCGGCGTTTTTTCTAGCAAGCATGTTTCCATTCAGTGCTTTCCAATCTTCATCGCTGTTCGTAAAGTACAAATCATCCTATTTGTGAAAGAACCAATCCTATCTCATTGTCACACGACCCAAATTACCTATGCGGTGCATTTGGATTTAGACACTTTATAGGCCCGCTTTCCGACTGGTAAGTTTCGGCCTTTTCCAGAAAAGGCCGAAACACATTGGCCCAACAGTTTCCATCTTTGCTCTTGATTTTGTTACAAGCTAAGCTTGCACTGAAACCGGACCCATTTCGACCCCAAAATTCACATCGATCGTCTTACTGCCAATCATTATGATCCATACATATCGTCTTGATTTTGTTCTAAAAAAAATCAAATGCAGAGGCGATTCTGCATGCAGCAGTTACGCGAACGAACAAGTACTTATATGCTCAGTACTGCATGCTTGCTTGTTTTACCCACCGTTGATTAACAAAGCTGTTGTTGGGTTGCATGTAATGGATCAAGTTAGCCATTGAACACGATCCTGCATGTTACGATTATTAATGGATTCATTCTGAATCCAGCTTATAAAAGTCCCAATACGTTCGAAATGATCATGATACGACCTAGCTACTAAGTGCTGTAGATGCATGTATGGTTTTTTTTTTTTTTTTTAAATAATAATAAAAAAAAATCTTTTTGCGGGAAAAATTAGAGAATGCAGGGTAGGAATTTCAGGGTGAATAATAGTTTGTGGCCCCATGCACGTGGATTACAATAATCGGAAACCAGATTGATTATAGAGAACCCACCAACTGATCTGCATGTACGTGATGGATTACTTGGTTATGCCAAAGTAGAAAAAACTGACATATATGATTACGACAATCGGATCAGATCGAAGACATACTATTCATCTAAACTATAATTCTGATCATTTTAAGAAACCCTACAATCTTTAAAGATCCCTTTTTCTGTACTTGCTTTATTATTTCCTCTGAATAATTAATAAAGATGCTGTAATTTCATCTTCCAAAACATGATGAGGCCAGTTAGGGAGAGAGTGACAATGGTGATGCACGTACGTACCCATACATGCACCGTGCGACTCTCTGATCTGTTAATTGCATCGACTACGTCCTTACAATTCGACAATTTGGAGGACAAGGGGGATATTTATTTGTTTTTTGTTTTTTGTTTTTTATGAATGGAACCATGCAAGCATCCGAGTCACAAGGCAGATCAGAATCCAAAAGATCATACAGTTGGCCAAAACATAACTGCCACCAAACAAAATTATGAGTAGAAGCTAGAAGCTGACAGTGATGTTCATGTAAGGTTTTGCCAGATCAAAATATTAAGAGTAATATTACGTACATATAATATTAAAATAATTATCATTTAATTATTTAAAAAAATAGAATTTATATTTTTTAAAATAATTATGCAAAGTTTATATATCTCTCAAACATTTAATGCACCCCCGTATGAAGAATTTTGAGACCCTGACGTGGGTCTGACTTGACAGGTTGCATTAACTCGATCGAGAGCACAAGCATGCATGCTGGCCTCCTAATTATCCAATGCTTATGATGGCATTAGCAACAGTTTTGTCTTTGCTGCTAAATTTATCATTACCATAACACGTACGAATACCACTATATATAGCACGCCGAGGAAGATTCGTAGGGCTGGCCGGCCATTATTATTTGATTAGATGATGATCTGGCTGAGATCGTGACCATCGAATTTCCTGGTTTAATTACTTTCTTTCTTTCTTTTTTGACCTAGTAGCTAGGAATTTTATGCTAGCTATAGAGATTGTAGTGAAAAAAGAGTTGGGTGGGTGGGATAATAATAAAGGTCCAGATTCTAATTGCACCGATCCTCCAAGGCCCTCCCAAAGACCGGAAACGAATTAAAGTACTGCATGCCTCTTTCCTACTTTGCCATGCATTTGGCATTTGCGGCTAATTTCTTTCTTAATTTTATTGTGCAAGCTGCCGGCGTGCGTACGTAGGTGACCATTTCGCACCAAACAATTTAAGACAGCTAGCTAGGGAATTACGGTCGAAAGTTTATGGATACACCCACCCCTGTGGCATTATCTAAAAAACCAGCTACGTCCTATATATATCACAATCTCGTACTGACTAAAAAAACCCAAACATTAATACCAGACTAGTAGTACTTCGTGTCATTCTAAATTGATCTTGAACTCTCAAATTTATTAATTATTTTTGTTAGAACTATAAGGCAACGTCCCTTCGATCGCCGGCCACGACAATCAATTATAGAATGTTGAAATCTCGATCCAATATTTCAGTGTAGCCAAAAGCTGTTATGTGAGTTATCATGTTATCCAGTACTGCATTAAATACACAACCATGGGGCGACGTCCAATGTTCTCAAGTTTGACGACGACGTTTGAGGAAGACTTTATTATTATTATTATTATTATTGTTATAATTTAGGCCGGCACCTCGGATCCAAGCTGGATGGCAGCTCCTTCACAAAATTTTCAGCCTTCGCGTTCCTCCCTTGTTATACTGATCGATCTCCCGTATATTTTTCCATTTAATTCCTCCCCTCAAGTTAAGTTGCTACATTTTAAGTCACTATCATTTCAATTACTGATATAATTTTTTTTTTTTAAAAAAACCCATTTAAAAAATTAATATGTCAACAAATATGATTGATTGGTGACATAAAATCTTATTATATATATGAAAGGGTAAGATTAATGTTCATGTATAGAAACATAATATTAGTGTCGGTTTCCATAATCGACAAACAAGTGTGAGCAAACCAAACTGACATGGCAGGACTGAAAATGCAGTAGAAATTATAACAGGAATGACAAAGTTGCAGGCAAAAGAACTGAATACGCTGACTACTTGCAGATATAAGTATGTGATCAGTGTTAAAATACCAACAAAATAGACCAACTCACTCAGATGCTTTGTCAAAAAAAGAATATATTTTTTTTTTTACGTTTTTTTAACGTACGTAGAAATATCTATTTTTTTAAAATAAGCATCTACTTCAAATTTATCTATTTAAATATTATACAAATTATTTTTATATATAAATATTTAATTTATTTATTTTTACAAATGAGATGAAATAAGATGAATTAAGATAAAAATTTAAAATATTATTAAAATATATTTTTATAATATTATTTTTATTTTATTATTTGAAAAAGTTGAATTATTTATTTTTTTATGTAAAAATTTTAAAAAAATTATAATAATTAAATTAGATGAAATAAGAATACTTGTGAAAACAAACGAGAGTGCTCCAAATGTGTAGCACGAGAATGGGTTCCCTAAATGTCATTTTTTTCTTTGATTTTTATATTTTTAAAAAATTACAATATCATTAAAAAAAAATTATTTAATTACTAAATAAATAAGTGAAATAATGTGACCGAAAATGGGACCGATCGAAGCATTTCAAAAACATTCATGGATGTGGCGGTGGCTGTGCGTGTGCCGTGTGTCCATCACGCAGTGGCTGGGTCACCTATCTAGAGTTGCCTGAAGTTGCGTGTACCAACTTTATGGAAAAATTAGAAACAAGCTCGTCAAAGTCAGGTCCATCCAATTCCAATATATATCTGAAATTTGGTAAACTACGGGAAAATTAACAAAGTAAATTAAAGAGAGAAAATTGCTTTAGTATTTTCTATTAAAGTGGATGTTCATATTCCATCCCAATGCATAATTTGACTTTTTGATTTTGAAATTATTGTTAAAAGCTGTTCATCAAGTGGGGTTCATATAGAATTGCGGAGACAGCTGTTTATTAAAAACAAAAAAAAAAAAACAAAGTGAGCATTGCCATTCATGTTCCATCCGTTTTAAAAGCCGTTGGAAAACTGAATGTTCAACTTCCTTAATATTTTTAATACAAATTTAATAATTGGTCCTTCAGTTTAAGTATTCTCCAAAAACTGGCATTATCTTGAAGTAGTGTTTAGCATAAGAATGCTACAAAATGACACGTAAAAATAAATTTACAAAATGCATAACTTTATATGATACTTTAAATATATTTTATAATAAAAATAATTTTATAAAATAATCTGTGAGTTTATTTGTATAAAATCTCTTTTTTATTAAAGCATGTTTAACAAAAATGCTAAGAGGTCAACTAACAATGGACAGTTACAGATTTTAAAATAATAATATAGCAAAAGTAAAAAAATTAACAAAAAACGTAACAAAATAAATCAAAACTCTAAAATAAAAGTAAAAATAAAGAAATTAAATTAAATAACCAACAAGAATAATAACATACAAATTTTTAAAAACGATTATACAAACAATAAAAAGAAAAAAAAAACGATTCCACACCAGCTAGCGAATGTTGGACTTCTCTCCTCAGGGGATGCCTTCTTCCCTCTGAACCAAGGCACTCTGGTTCGAGAAAAGGACATCCGCGGCACTCCAACCTAAAGCGACTTTGGTAATAGCTTTGGGTTATGTTTGGATTTTAAATTCATTTTAATTTATTTTAAATTAATTATTAATAATGTTTACTATTTTATCAACTTTTTATAAAAAATTTAACATATTTCAAATTATTTTATATATTCAAAAGCATATTTCAATTATTTTATATATTCAAATATGTGTCAATAGAACTTATAAAATATTATTACGTACTTATCAATTTAAATTATTTGAAATCATCTCATAATCCAAACACAGCCTAAACCACCTACTAGCCCAGAAAACTCGTAATCATTGTTGCTTGAGTTTGGTTTCGTAATCCAAAACACTCTAGTTTATCAGAGAGATTTTGCTATATATCAGTCATTATTTACTATCACACCTCACATCTGATATTTTTTTTCATAGAGTGCAAAATATAGAGTAATGAATAATTATTTATGAGCATAATTAATCTTATTAGAGAGGGCATCATATAAGTGAACTGATATTTTAAAGCTTATACAAAATTTTAGAGTATGCAAATCTACTCATGAATATGCAAAAACTTTAATATAACTTTGGTAATTATATGGAAGCCTTTTCTTTTAGTAAATTTGTTGTCCTAGTATTTTCTTCTTCTTTGATTTTTTTTTTTTGGTTATTTTTTTTTATGTACTTACTATTTTTCAATTTTTTAGTTTTTAAAATCTTTTAATTACTTTTATATTTTTAATTTTTGAATCCATCCTTGCACACTTTGCCACATCAACAAATTTTGTGCAATATTTAAAGATGGAGGACCAATTTGTGCAATATTTAAGAGCTAGTTTGGGTAGTAAAGTATTATAAAATATTTTTATTTTTATTTTTATTTATTATTTTATTATTTTATTTTATTATTTATATTTTTATTATTATTTATAAAATATTTAAAATCATTTTACTATTTAAACGCAACCTATTAAAAAGAAAATCGACGAATATTTTTCAAGAAAACATCAATACAAAGATTAATTATTAATTTGTCATTTCGTTTAATACCTTGAGCATTACTATTCATAAATCTTATACACCACACACCATAATATTTTTATATTTTATATTTTTTAAATTTTTAAAAAAATTTATTTTAATTTTATTTTCTTAAAATAATTTAATTCTTTTACTCATCATCCATATAACATATATTTGGTAAGAGAAAAAAATTAAAAAAATCATAAAAATAATAATGTGTAGTATATGAGACTTAAGTATATAATTTTTATAATACATACTATTTATAAATCTCATACACTACACATTACAATATTTTTATTTTGATTTCATTTTTTTTCATACACCTTTTCTCTTTTATTGTTTTCGGCTCATAAAGAAAAGCTATCTGGAAACTCATTTCTCAATTGCTTTTTGTTTTTTCAAGGCCGGACTTGTTTATAATAAGTAGTACTTGCAACAGGGGAAACAGAGAACCCCGTCATTCAAAGGCAAAGGCAAAGGCAAAGGCAAGAGAGAGAGAGAGAGAGAAAAGCAAAGAAAGAAAGAAAGATAAAGAGGGGGGATTCAAGGAAGAAGAAGAAGGGTTTCTTTGCAGCTGGGTGACCATGCAGACAGGCGAGCATCCTCAACACTCGCAACAGTTAGTGCTGCACAACTCAGGAAGCATGAGTTTCAGCAGCAACTTCTCCAGAGAAGACGAGGAGATGTCAAGATCGGCTCTCTCTACGTTCCGGGCCAAGGAGGAAGAGATTGAGAAGAAGAAGATGGAGGTCAGAGAGAAGGTTCAAGCGCATTTGGGCCGCGTTGAAGAAGAAACCAAGCGTTTGGCCACGATTCGTGAGGTATGCCAAGATTTTTCCCGCTTTTGTTGAAATAAGAGGATCAAGGGTCTCGAAGTTGCCTAGATTTATGATCTTAATGAAACGCTTATGTGAATTTTAACGACTACCGGGAAATTCACCCCTCTTTTTAATTATTCTATTAACTTTTGAGAAATTTGAAGCACTTTTTTCTCTTCTATCTTCCCTGCTAAATTCAGATGTGAATTTATTTTTCTAGAAAATTTAGATTCTACCAAGGAATTTTATTTTCTTGATATTGATTTCCATGAAACTTTACATGAAAGAAAGACTTACTTAGGCTCAAACGGTAACCAAAAGTAAGGTTCGGGAACAAAATGCATAAAAGATTCAGCTTGCAGCAGGTAATTTTCATAAGTGACCAAAAAACATTAGAAAGCTGCGTTTTTCGTCAACCTTTTCATGGCAAAGAAATATACATTAAACATTTTTTCCTCAGTAACTTGATAATTCAAAGATGCCTCGCTGAATTTAATTTGAAGTTGGCCACTCGAATCATTTAAGCAAGCCAAAAGCCAAATATTCGGCACCATTTGTAGGTTGTTTGTGGTGATATTGACATCGGTATTGATATATACTAGATAGACTTTAAGTGGTATACATTGGATATTGAAGTCGGCCATGTACAATTATTGTTGTGAAAAATGTAGGACTTTCTTTCTTTTTTTCCCCCTGATGATAAACAAAATTTATGGAACTACCAGGAGCTTGAAGCGCTAGGCGATCCAACGAGGAAAGAAGTTGCATCAGTCCGTAAGAAGATTGATGCAGTGAACAAAGAACTAAAGCCATTGGGGCATTCTTGCCAGAAGAAGGTAAGACTTCACTGAATATACCCAATTTGATCGCTATTAATTTTCACTAGTCGTAGTATATAGCAGCACAAACTCCTTACTTGATTGGCATGTCAATCGAATCAGAGTCTCTGAATTTTCAATTTGGGTTTGTAATTTGGTACAGGAGAAAGAATACAAAGATGCTCTTGAGGCTTACAATGAAAAGAACAGGGAAAAAGTACAACTCATAACCAGGTTAATGGAGGTCAGTAAAATAACTTTCTAGTTAAAATGACTTTTGTTTTTGTGTTTGAAAGATTTCGTACTTAAAATGACAGCATATGGGGTCATTATGTTACTTCGTTCTGCCATCTAATAAATTTACCATTTTGGCAATGATTGTTAATTCGAGCAGCTGGTGAGTGAAAGTGAGAGGCTGAGGATGAAGAAGCTGGAGGAGCTGAGCAAGAACATTGATTCATTACAGTGAAATAGCCTGCTGCTAATAACTGATTAGGTTTGTGTAGGTTTGTGTGATGTATTTAAGTGCTGTTTTCATATTTACAAGTGGGTGTTTTCGGTTTGGTGTATTCTATGGTGTTTTTGTTTGTTTCATTAGCATTTCTTAAAACACTTGGCTGATTTTAGAAGGGAAATACCCCATAAACACCTTTTAAGGGAAATGCCCTACAAACAGCTTTGTAACTAAATGTATTTGGATCTAGCATTTTCTTCTCATTTTTCTTTATGTTCAACTCTGTTGTTCTCTATTGAAGTCCACTTTAATTTGATTTGTTGCAACCTCCCCAAAGGAATGGTTCTAAAGGGCCACAAAATTTGTTAGTTTGTTAACTAGTTGAAATTTTTGAGGTAGCAACTGCTTCAAAAAGTGTAGATGTTAATGTTGATAAAGAAGTATTTCCCATGAAGAGTCTTAAGTAAGAGTTCAGAGTCTCCAATATGATATCTACGGTGAAGTACAGCAATCTCATGAGTATATGACAATCATTTTCTCTCCGAGCTTACTTCCAAGGCACTCTCAATAGGGGTACATATCGAGGCTATCACTTTATTCTTAGAATAGTTTGTAAAAAGTTCACTTGCGTTTGGATTCTCCAACGATAGTAATGGAGGTTTCATGTTTTTCGGTGACTCCCCATTACTAGAGAAGTTGCGTTAATGTGAGCAGCTAGCAGTGTCGGTTGAGGCTATCAACAAATAAGGACTCAACTTGGTGACTAACCATACCATAAATCATCATGATTCGTGGTTAGTAGGATCTACTAAGTGATAGGCTATAATTTCTCGTTTCGAATTGTGATGCGATTGGGATTAAAAGACAGGAGTTCCCTTACTCTTGAATCTGTTCAATTACAGAGAATGGTCAGTACTTAAGGGAAATTGAAGTTTTGAACAAGTGATTGCAAGACTCATAAAAAACTGAGCGACTCAATCGCGTTCAGCATAGCAATTGAATGGATAAGCATCGTCATCTCCAATTGGGCTTGGTTGCCCCTGTTGAAGAATTGTATTTCTTCCCTCCCAAATATTCAAAGCATCTATATTGCTATTTGATTAACCAGTAGTACTAGATCCAATTGGGCTTTAGATTAACCAGTAGTTCTAGATCTATATTGCTATTTGATGCCTGAAAAAAGCTCAACTCATCGAGCATTGAGCCGCTTGGCTGGTTTTCATGAGATTAACTTCTTCTAAAATGTCTACTTTTTATAAGATTTTCATTAAGTTGTTGTCCTTGGATGCATGACTTATTCTAAAATGTCATCTGTTCCTACGGGAATAAAGCATTAAACAAAAAACGGAGGTTATTGTTGATGGGAATATTGGTTTTGAGTTTCTCCATTTAGTTGCTAGAAAGGAAAAGAAGAAGAAGAAGAAAAAGAAACATCAAAACATTCAAACTAAGAAAAAAAAACAGAGGGTACCAGATTTTAAACCTTATACTCAGATCGGGTGTACCCGAATTTTTCTACGTGGGTATCAGCCCGAGGTTGTTCAGGACCGAAACCCGTAATCGGGATGTTGGAAAAAAACTTGGCCTGAATGAACAGGCCTAGGGGGGGTGATGAAAGTTGGGTCCCTAAAATAGGCGAAAGTTGTCATAAGTGAAATCATTTATTAATTTAGTTTCTGATATTACCTACAAATTTGAAATTTTGGTTTTTTTTTTTTTTCAAATTTGTTTAAGACAAACCTAAACTGCGCCACGTTTTACAATGGCTCCATGAACATACAACCATGATGAAGCCAATAAATTACAAGTAGAGTTGCACTGAACTTCACTTTCTCAAACTGCAAATTTATCTTTTTGGGTGCTTTGTCGAGTAAGTCCGGCTTTGGAGCCCAAGCAAGTTCGTCTAGTCTTTTAAGATATAAAATAATTTTTTTTGACCAATAACATGAGTGAAATACGCAAGGAATACGTAAAAATAACTGTATATAGCAGAACTCTTAGAGCATATATATATATCTACATTCCTGTATTTTCTGCCCATAAAATGCAGATGATAATACCATACTGCATGGACCACTCCCCGAACAACAACCGATCATCAAAGAATTGGTTCCCTTGATCATAAAATTCCAGGGGAGGTACTATCATATATACTGGGACAAATTAATTTCTACCTTTAATATTGTCTACCTTTAATATCAAGAAGTTGAGAAATCATATGCTAAAATGGAAAAGGGTCAAAACACGAGATGGTTATGATGTAACTTCCCCAAGTTGTGATATCCATCAATGTCAGAATTGTACCTCATCTCACAGTTATTGTCCCATTTCCAGTTCCATTTTTATGTTACTTTTTAAAACATTCTGGTCCATGAAATCTGTAAGTTTGACAAAGTCTCAATCCGATCAGATCAGTTCCTTAGTTAAATTAACTACTCCAATATGCATGCTTTCGTACCAAACAAGCTCTCTTTTTTATATAGAAAAGAGAGAGAGAGAGAGAGAGAGAGAGAGAGAGAGAGAGAGAGAGAGAGAGAGAGAGAGCAAAAACTACAAATTTGAATTTTCCAGTTTCCGAATTGAGCCCACCATTGTCTAGTCGCTGTTGCTGAAGCGCTTTCAAAGCCTTTCATGGGCCCAACTAGTCTGGGCTCTAGAGACGGAGGGATTAGTGAATAATTGTGAGATCTATAAGCTCTAAGGCCCTGCTTTAAATTTTTGTATTGGTGATGGCCTGTTGTGAATTATGATGATTTATTCTACGAGGAATAAGTTTCTATCACGTCAGGACATATTTAATAAGAAAAAAAATCTATTAATTATCTATTTTTTCATATATTAGATGATAAATTCATAAATAAAATATAATAAATATTTTCTGATTATTTAAAATCACATCATAAAATGAGAAAAATAATTAGGATGATAGTAGCATTACTCGTTTAATAATATTATTTTTTCTTCATTTCCCCCCCTTTTTTTTCACGTCTAAGGTCTGGGATTTTCTTTTTAGAAAAAAGAAAATTTTCTCGCTTTTTCTTTTCTGCTATTTTAGTTTTTCACATCTGTCTCATTTTGCAGTTTTCCATAGACACCGTTCTTAAGGCCTAAAAACCATGCTCTGCAAAATTTCTCATCGGCATTTACGTCTGCAGTACTCCACACTGTTTAAATATCTCAGGCCCGTTGAAACGGCTTGGGACAGAGAGAGGTAGGCTGATCAATTATTGCTTTTTGTCTAGTTCTAAGTATAGTCTTTAAATTATATTAACGATTTGTAAGAAGCCTCCAAGATATTTCCTGTAAAAAAAAAAAAAAAAAAAAATTGATGAATATAATAGTACTGGAGAACTGATTAATTAATTTAAATATCATATCTTTGTCTACAACACCAATATGCATGCATGTTGGATAAGAAGCTTATAAAACAAATTGTTTTTGTCGGGAAGGTGCTGATGATCATCGACGGTGTGCGTGCTGCTGATAACTGTTCAGTGTTCATGATCTTCATGCATCTTCGTTTTATGCAGTATGGAGGAACATTCCGGACTTGATCTCTTCAAATATAAATGAAGCGACAAGACTCATTTATGTCCCCATAACTGGAATATAGTAAATAATCAAAAGTATCTGGACAAAAAAACATTTGGAATATGTATGATCTTAATTAATTATGTTCTTATATTTATGTTCCAAGCAAAATCTATCCATTTCCGTATCTTAACCTTCATTGATTTATATTATATATATGTCTTTTAACACTACTGCCCATTCTTCTGAAGCAGTACCTCATCTCGATCTTGACCAGATGAAGTGAATACTCCGAGAGAGAGAGAGAGAGAGAGAGAGAGTGGTGTCATTTTTCCTAGCTACCTTGGAGGATTTGCATGTCTCCTGTTAGAGTGACTCGTCTGAATAGAAAATTAAGAGTGCCAATTGGAGACTTTGTACTTTTGTGGGCATCTAATTAGTACAATAGAAGAGTCGAATGCACGTTGAGATCAAGAGTACGTGGTACTCTATGATATGATTATGCGGAAACAAACGACAAAACCTCTCATCTTTTTAATTCATCGTGAAGAAGTTGAGGTGAGGTGGGGTGGGCTTTCCTTTCACACTACTTCCACCTGTTTTTACATCAATAAATTAAAAAAAACGTTTCGATCTATATATATATATATATATATATATATATATATATGTGCTGGTAATTAAAAAAGGAACAAAATTCTCCGCTGAAAGGGATGAGTAAATAAATCACGATCTCTCCTAATTTTCCGGTGAAAATACTATATTATTTCTGTCTAAATAGTTATTTAATTTGGACTTTACAACTGAAAATAGTTATTATTGGTGAAGAGAGAGTAGACGCAAAGTCAATTTTGCTCTTCTTTTGTCCTAATTAGTGAAATTTCTTATTATTTATTTTTACGTAAATGGATTTATTTTTACTGATGATAATTAGAAATAAAATGTCGATAGATAGAGCTAAAAGATTTCTGGAAATTAATAAAACAATGTTTAAATCGAAAGTTTTGTTTGCATTTAAAAAAGGGTCCACAACGTACAGCGAGGGGACAAATATGAAACAGAATCTGACACGTGGATGGATGCAGTTCATCCAAACCCGCCATAGATTGGCTGTATTTTAATTAATCTGTGCAATTATAGGAAGGAAATTGTTTGTCTTGTCTCTTTTTGTCGTACGTTTGAGAAAAGTTTGGGACTTTCGGCCCTCTTGTGGATTTGCAAAATTAATGTTATATGACCATAATTATTCTCTACTTTAATTTTATTTTTAATTTTTAAAGTCTTTTTTTTATGCATAAAGCCTTGACCATGATGATCTGATCATCATCAAATTAGTAATATCAAGTGTCGGTTGGTTACATAAGAGCCGTGCTTTCTTGCACATGGTGGTACTAGAACAATCTTTTTTTTAATTTTTTTTGGCATTTTTTATGAATTGGTCCCCAATATATATCATACGTACAGGAAATTACTAATGCAGCATAACTTGAAACTACTTAAGAACCATGAAATTCACCATCATCATATTAATTAAGTGTCATGTGTGTATTGAAAAAGTTAATATGTTAGCAATTTATTGGGTTCCTTTGGAAATCAAGGAAAGTAATTGACAAATAATTAACCCCGCAACTTGGGATTAGGTAGCTATAGCACTGATTGTAAAGATCGACTTGAATGGAAAAAGCATGCAGCTTTCGCCAAGTACTCAACTCAATAATAATTACCGAATTAATTAGGTACAAGTCACTTATTATTCTTCATTGAATATCTTTTGCCAAAGTAACATATTCCTTCATATCAATCATTACCCATTGATCATTACTTATATGCTCTTCATTGTTACTTTTTTTTTTTTTTTATCACTATATATATAGTAGTACTGTAAACTTGAGCATATATATATATATATATATATATAATCTGAGTTATTAAAAAGCTCAAAACGACTTAAAATTAATTACTATACATGAATATTGAAGTAAAAGCAAATGGTTCTTTCGGGAGCAATAATATATAATATTAATTAAGATGATCGATCAGGGATCGATCGAGGACGCTGGAAATCATTAGTGGCAATAAATATACATGTTAATACAGCTTAGTCCCACTAATTAACTTTAGGAATTGGATAAGGTTTTACTCTAAAGCAAAGCATGCAGTGAATGGGAAAAAGCTTAATTAAAGTAGTACGTAATGTCTGTCTGTGGTTAGAGCTTTCGGCACAGGAATTAATTTGGCTCTACCTTAAAAATTTTTTCTTAAGCTTTAATTATTCCCAACTTTCCAGCGTTCTAGTTTGGGTGACTTTATTCTTTTTCTTTTATTTTTATGAATGATGATTGGCAAATATATATATATATATATATATAGTGTAAAAGTAATAAATACTCCATGCACTTAATTAGGCGTGCTAGTAGTAGTACTGGCCAGTGGAAGGATTGATTAATTTCGATCATCAAATAATATTATGACAACAAAAGAAGTCCACCAGCTGGCCTATGATTCTCGATCGAGCGTAACTTTTATTAAAATAAAAATAAATAAATAAAAAACTACAAAAAGGTAACATTACTACTACATGCATAGCTAGCTAGAGATCAACATGCAAACGCTAATTAACCAATATTAGGGAGATTGTACCAAGTTATAGTTGTTGTATTAATTATGCAACATGCGAATTAACTGCATTAATATTAAACTTTGGCCTACACGTACCTGACATCATGTGGAACTGTAAAACTTAAATAAGCTGCATGCGTACAGAAAGTCAAAGGACGTTATACGTGAAGAGTTGCAGAACAGTAACATAAACTCGATCTGAACAATATACAAATTATACATTATTTTTATAATATGCATTAATGGTAGGTACGTACTCATGTGCTTAATTTGTTGTGTAGTTGAGACTTGAGGTAGCTAGCCCGGTCGAACGTTATTTATGTGTTACAGTTCTTATAAATTCAAGTTGATGTCGCCGGAAGGGGCCGGAGAACCAAAAGTTTTCTGGTTATAGTATTGAACAAAATTAAGAAATCATAGTTTTCAGGATGGTCGTGCATATGCATGAATGCTACTGAAAATAATTTTTTTTTAATTTTTTTTAACGAGAAAAAAGAAGAAGGGGATGGTGGTCTTTCACTAGACAATATATTTTATATATAGAATAATATTAAATATAATTTTAAGGTGATCAAATTTCACGCACTTCTAAATTGTGATTCATATAACGTCTTATAAGTTCAAATGCGTTCTTTTAAATGGAGCTAATTAAAAAAAAAAATGGAGCTAATCAATTACATTAATCATCATGTACGATGCACTGATAGCAAAGAACTAAAAGAGAGAACTCGCAATATATAGATTATTCTGTTTCGATTTATGTTAGTTTAGTGCTTTTGCTTTTGAACATATTCAAAGTGTCTGCTATTTCAATTTTTGATTTATATATATATATATATAATGATATACATCATCTACTATTTACTTACACATCACATATTTTATAATTTTTTTTATAAGATATAAAATATTTTTTATAAAATGTGGAGTGTGTAATAGTAAATAATAACTAATGAGAAATTAATATATAATATTTTTCTAGAGGGCTTACCTCTGGCCTGTGTACACAACAAATAGGAAAAATACAAAATTTCAAAAAAAATGTGAATTTTGATATATTTCTTAATATTTTTGAAGTTTCATTTAAGCCAACTTGGATTCTTTTCAATATTTAGTTAGATTATATTCACTATTTAGTTTTGGTCAAGAAATATTAACGGAGATCCAATTAAAAAAAAAATAAAGTAAAAAATAAACAAGAAATAATAGAATAAAATAAAATGTTTAAATGAAACAGGTAGAGACCTATGAAATGAGATGTAGAACTAAAAAACAATTTTTTCTTTTTTAAATAAAAAAAGTGGATTCTTAAAGCGAGAGAAATGGTTAATGATAGGGTGAAGATGCGGTTCGTCGGAGTGCAGAAGTGTGTGGGTAAGTAGTCAGACGGGCTGCAGGCGCAGGAACTCATGTGTTTGTCGTTTCCTTTCCTCAGTTTTTGGCTCTACCACTGCACTTCCATTCCAGACTGCCCACGTCTTCCAATGCCTTGCATCTTTTCTTCAAAAAAATGGTTCATGACTCTCTCGACACTGATCTGGTTAAGCTTTCCTATGCAGTCACTAGGAAAAGCTCAAAGCTTTTTTTAGTGAAATTAGATCATAATTAGACTGAATGCCTCGGAGTTTTATTCATGGGAGTTGGATAACTAGTTGGTTAAAAACTTAAAAATAGAACTCACGAGGGAGACTGATTTATGTGTATTTTATTACAGGTTGTAATGTATAGCTTTTAGGGCGAGTAGGTTGGGAAAGAAGAGTAAAGAACCATTGTCACAGAACAATTCTTATGCCTACTTGCAGTGCTTTTCTTTGTGAACTTTAAAAGTGTCACAGCTGTAAAGTGTTCTCCTCTTTTTTTTTTGGGGTAAGGATAAAGTGTTCAGCTCAGGCTCAGCAATGGAAAAATGGGCAACTTTGCCTTGGATGAAATAGTTAATAGCACACTCCCCACTTCAATGGCCGTGCAACTGCTTGTCCAGAACCCACAAACTGTGACCAGGTGGTGGTACTACTACTACTACGCATTTACTATTTTACAAAGTAAGCTACTTGCTTTTTCCTTTTTCCCCATGTTTATGTTGCAACTTGCAAGCACCTGAGTAAGACATTCAGACGTCAAAAGTGATAAAATTAAACTCTTTCAGAATCACCAGAGAGTTGTGCCAAAGATGCCTGGTGTGGTGTTCAATCCAATTATATAAAGACAACATCCTGCTTATAGCTGCTATTCTCTTATGTTTTATATTATAATGATTGGCCACTCAGTTGTCTCGATGGGTTCATTGTTATTCAGAATTATGCTTATGAGGTAAAAAAAAAAAAAAAAACCGATTTTCAGTGCAAGTCCGGCTCTGCATACTTCCATTATAAAGGCTATTAATTGACCTCAAAGAGACCAAAAAAAAAAAAAAAAAAGTCGTATCCAATAATTAGATGTAATCCTTGCCATCAACATCAATATTGTTACTCTTCGGGTTGGCCATATTCTCCACCCAACTATTGGTTTTAACTTTACTATATAACCTTGTTATTTTTTTCTGTTTACTTGAATTTTTTTTCTTTTAAAAGGAGGACAGTATTTCAATTTTATTGATAATATGAAAGAAAATTATAATTATATCTTGACACTCTTGACACTTGAGAGTTACACGTATTCAAGACTAACTAGAAAAACCAAAACAGGCATCCAACCTATTTACTTGTGTGATGCGCTGCGAAAAAGGGTAAAAGAACTCAACTGCTGCAATCCAATTAAAAAACTTGGAATGTAGAAAACCATGATTTGGATTTGGTGTCAAGGTCAGTTACCAAAACGAAAAGAAAAGAAAAGAAGATACTTGACGTGGCGTCAAGATCTCGGGAAAGAAGTGAGCTATTTGGTGCAGCCAGGCATCTTGCGAGTCAGTGAGACACTGACCCTCCTCTGTTTCGCAGTAACAACACCTTAATCAGAACAGTAATACTTAGATTTCAATAAATATAAATAAAACAAACAGAGGGACATCTATGATAATATCTATCGTACAATATACATGGGGACATCTATGATGCAGTTGATGTACTCCACCTCGTTCTGTGTAGACACTACTCTCTGATCAAGTTATCATCACTCACTCCTATACTATACTATTAAACTCACTTACCATTTGCTGCCAAATTTAACAATAATAATTTGTTTATCAACGTTAACCTCGATATTATATTCCTCTCAGATTTGAATCAGTTCTCCTCATTCTTTACCCTCTCTCTCTCTCTCTCTCTCTCTCCCCTCTCTGCAGTATATTTGTGCCCAAGTCCACCTTCGCCCTTCCCTTTGGAACTTCCACTTCAATTGAAGCCTCTTCAATCTTCCTCGGTGCTGAAATTCATATATACCCACCCGAAAGTTTCAAGCTCTCTCCTGAGATCAGCTTTGTAATATAGTTTCTTCTCTTGGCAAAACCAGTGCTGTTAGAGACTCTGAATGATGGCTCAAAAGAACTTACACGACCTACTGAAAGAAGATCAAGAACCATTCCTTCTCAAGAACTACATTACCGACAGACGCTGCCAGCTCGGAAGGCCCTCACCCAAGACCCAGTTACAAGTCAAGAAACGAAAACCCATCTCCGAGACCCCAAGCTTTCCAGGAAACTTTCGGAAAAACGTTTGCTTTTTGTCCTTCCACGACTCCCCGGACCTCAGGAATGACAGGAAATCCCCAATGTTCGATTTTTCATCTCCCGCAAAAAGCCCCTGCAGAAGCCCAAATGCCATTCTCCTTCACATTCCTGCAAGAACCGCGGCTCTTCTTCTAGAAGCTGCTCTCAGAATTCAGAAACAATCATCAGCAACAAAACCCAAAACCCAAAACAAAAACCCGGCCTTTGGTTTGTTTGGGTCAATATTAAAGAGATTAACCCATCGGAGCCGAAAGCGCGAGATCGAAGGCGATGAGGGAAACGTATCAGTGAAGGACATTCTGATGTGGGATTCTTCGGTTGGGCGCAGAAGAACTTGCAATGAAAGCCTGAAAAAAATGCAGAAAAAAATAGTGGCCGAGGGTGACGAAAGTGCGTCTAAGATAAATGCTTGTGAGACAAACCATTCTTGTTCATGTAATAGTAGGCCTAGTAGTGCTTTTTGGTCCGAAAGCAATGAGGACAGGTCTCTGGATATGGATTTCTCTAGCAGTAGCCAATCCGTAGACTCTGAAGTACTCGAATTGTTATCCAGACGGAGAGAAGATACGGATTTCTATTGCTGTGAAAAGCGCTTTTGCGAAAGCTCTTTCCGTTTCGTGCTACATAGGAGCCCGTCTTCTGGTCGCCGGACGCCGGAGTTCACGTCGCCGACGGCGTCCCCTATTCACCACAAAACTGAGGTTTGTCTTATTTTAGACTTTTAGTTTGTTACCAATATTTTTTGGAGTTGGACTTATACTAAATATAACTATCCAAATAAACCAAACTCAATTTCTTTTAGTGCTGACTTTTTTTTAAGGAATGGAAGCATTTAAATTTACCTCATAAAAAAATATTGTGCACGTTGGACCGACCTAGCTGACTCGATATCTAAATTGTCGGCTACCTGTCCATGTCCTTCGAAATTGGCCGGAGTGTTCCTCATGATAGATCAATTAATTAAGACAGAGAGCGGCGAGTCTGAACGGCTAGTCAGCGACGGTGCAAAGATAGCAAGATCGAGAGGGCTATATGGTGCAAAGATAGAGAGACACAGAAAAGAAAAAAAAAATGAGGATTGAAGGGGCTAGGGTTTTTTATAATTTAAATATAATTGTGATAGTTTAGTTTGGTTTTAACCGAAACGTTACTTCGTATCTCTGGATCGACCACCGAACTAGATTTTAGACTCCATTGTTCATTTGTAACATTGACTATTCAATGTAATTTACGCCAGACCATTCCTGCGTCCGATGCCAATCTGTTTAGGGCCTTTTTTGGATAATTATTTTCCTGAAGTGGACAGATTCTTGTATTTGGTTCTGATTGATAAACTCCGACGTCCCTTTTACTAGAACATGGTTTTTGTGTTTTATTTTTTTGGAATTCGTTTGAATATTGAGATGAGATGAATTTAATAAAATAGTATTAAAATATTATTTTTTAATATTATTATTATTTTAAAATTTTAAAAATTAAATTATATATTATATTTTATATAAAATTTTAAAAAAATTATAATTATGAATTGAGATAGAGATAATTTTTAACGAGCGGTAAAACTCACGGGCAAAGTCAACGATCAGCTAAATTATGATCCGGGTCTAATCTAAACTCATCAGTGAAAGTATTTGTGGTTTAATTAAGGTTGTTATGGATTCTAACAGGAAAAAGAGACTAGTTGTGGCTCAAATTTCGAAGAAGAGGAAGATAAGGAACAGTGCAGCCCTGTATCTGTGTTGGACCCTCCATTCGAGGACGATGATCGACATGAAGATGAGGAGGATGTGGACGAGAACGGGGACGACAGTTTTGATGATGAATGCAGCAGCAGTAGCTATGCCATTGTACAGAGTATGTAACAAGTTATACGCGTAATAAATTATTGGCTTTTTGTATCATTCTTCGTTGGTTGTGCGGTCATTATCAATGAACTAACTTAGAATTGTACAAGTTGCTTGTGCTTTGATGTCTACTTTATTGTCTAGACTAGTACAGTAATATGTTACGGTCATGGTTGAATGATCGTGTTGATTATGAGCCACGGTATCTCCGTGGGATCCGTGGAAAGATTGTATGTTGAGCATGCACTTATGTTTTAGTCATTGAGTATGTGGCATCAAGTCCTGTAGTCTTGTTAATGTGACCTAATTTTGTCGAGAAAAACGGACCATGCCAAAGTTGTGATATGACCCACGTTTGATGACAGCAGGTCTGTGTTAATTGTAGGAGTCTCTTCTATTAATTGGATTGGACTGTGCAACTGTCAACCAACTAATATGCATTTGATATTTACAGGAGCAAAGCAAAAGTTATTGCTCAAGCTTCGAAGATTTGAGAAATTGGCAGGATTAGATCCAATTGAGCTTGAGAAAATAATGTTAGAAGAAGAAGATGAAGATGATGATGACAGTGATCACAATGCAGACGACTTAGAGGAAGAAGATAAATGTGAATATGTGCTAGAAATATCAGATCGAGAAAAGAATGTCGAGTCATTTGTTATGGAAGTCATTGGCAAATCACGCTTCCAGAATTCACTGCAAATCTCACAGGACATGAAGAGATTGGTTTCAGATCTCATTGCTGAGGAGGGAAGAGAACAGAGTGTCTTTGATAACGATGGAGAAGAGTTGGTGAATAGGGTTTGCAAGAGGTTGGAAGCGTGGAAGGAGGTAGAATCGAACACCATTAACATGATGGTAGAGCAAGATCTTAGAAGAGGGCTTGATGGGTGGAAGAGAAATCAGGAGCAGGTCGGAGAGACAGCACTTGAGATTGAGATGGCTATCTTTGAACTGCTGGTTCAGGAAGTGTTCGAGGAACTAGTTTCTCTTGGAGGAAAATGACTGGGGCTGAGGTTACATTCAAATAATTGAATTTTGGGTAGTACAACCTTCTTTATTATTATTATTTTTTTTTGGGGGGTTAAAATTAGATTTCAATTGGAGCATAGTGTGGCTTGCACTATGTAGGAATAGGCTAAACAGGAAAGTGACTGAAGAGGTGGTAACAGGTACTATGTATATGAATCATGTAAGCAGTGGGGGAATATTCGTGTATTTATCCTTGCTCAATGAAACGTGATGGGTACAATTTATTGGCCCGCTTTGTAATTACAGATTTTATTTCATATCTTGGATGCCTTTGCGTGCCCAACAGCCCAGGTGTTTCTATATATATATATATATATATATATCTGGTTGTAGGGAGCTTACTATTTTCCAGCAACATACTAACAACATTTTATACTTCTCGTAGGAGAGACGTAGTAGATATTAGCTACTTTCTCGTGTTTGATTCGTAATTTTGTTTGTGTTCGGTGGTCATGAACCTCTTCCAATATAAAAAACTAGTTTAAGAAATGAGATTTTTTCTCATAATTATAAATTGACCACCAATTCATTTCACAATCAAAGTCGGATAATTCCAACAATCCTTCACATATCAGGCCTTTGGGCGGAGCATCAACAATCTATTTTTCTCATGGACTGTTGGGTGAAGACTGTTGGTAAACCTGGACTCTGACACTAGTGTTAGGTCGTTTTGAACCTTTTTGAATTCTAAAAATTAGTTCAAGAGATGAGATTTTCTTTCACACTTATAAACTGATCATCATTCACGTCCACAATCGATGTGAGATAACCCAACAATAAACTATTAGCTTGACTTCATATCCAGAGAGATGATTCTTTTATGGCTCATGCTGTTTGAATCTAGCTATTCCAAAAGTGATTAAAATGGGGGCACAGCATCGGGCTGCAGCTCCAACAACGTCACGACTCTCGAGGGAAGTTCTTCTATCATTTATGAAGAAAAATCATCCAAGTTGCATTTTGGATAGAAGAATTGGAATTTTTTTCTTCGTGCTCATCGAATAAACCTTTAAAATGGGTTGGGTGAAACTCTCCGAGGGCAATGTGAACAGAAACAGGGTCCGTTTTGATATGGACAGCTCTTGGGCCATTTCAGCCCATTTGCTCAAAATGGGCTTAAATTAGAAAGGTAATATTTCCCGTCACTACAAACAAAATTTCAATCAATTTATATCGAGAATGAACTTGATGAGATTCGGGATTTAAGCATTATTTTTTCAAATTCTTTCAGAAGATTACTGGAAGACAGTGAATAAGGTGATCATGATCATGATGAAATTAATTGTCTGAGTGGGTATTTTGCAATGGTCCAAGTCGGTATGCATCTTCAATGTCAAATAAATCTCTATTGGACTTATTAATATGAAATTAGATATCTTTTAGGTCCTGTCTGGACTGAGAGTTAAGATGAAAGTTGAATAAAATATTATTTTTTAATATTATTATTATTTTAAAATTTGAGAAAGTTGAATTGTTTATTATATTTTATGTGATAAAGTTGTAAAGATGAGATGAGATGGGATGAGATAAATTGAGAATTTAAAATTAATTTTCAATCCAAACGGGACCTACGGCCATACATATATATATATATATAATATAATATATAATTGTGTCACGTATCTATAAATTAGATATCTTCCTCGCCATTGTCCTTGTCCATGGGTAAGCTCACAGAAGGTTCCAAAACTTGCGGATAATTAAAAATCTTTTTGAATGATTCCATGTGCTCAGAGTGGTGTTCTTTTTGGATCTACGTACGTCTTTTGACCTGTCGGAAGTTGGAATGAAGAGAAGGCTATTGTTAGCTGTTGTTCACCTTTCGATCGTCTGCCCCATCGATATCGATATCGTTATGGTTTCCATGTCTTTCTATTGCTAAAACAAACACTCTGCAATTATAAATATTCCAAGTGATTGCTGCCAAATTTGGTGCTTGCTGTACTGCCAGTGGACGTACGTACATGATTTATCATACAATATCATGCATGCGATCGATCGATCAAGCACGGGGAAGACTAATTGGTGACACCATCAAAGCAATTCACTTTTCATCAATCTGTGACCCTCTTAGCAATTTTCTGATCAACAGTTTCACATAATCACATGGCCAGATCAGCATTTAGTTAGACTCATTTTCATGTTTACAACTCCACAAGTTCACAACTAACCATTGAAGAAGGTAGGTGGCATGGATTATTTGTGCCTACCTTCTTCTAATTGAAAAATATTAATGAATATATATTCAAGCTTTATTTATTTATTTATATATATATATTCCTAAGTAATGGGGATCATCACGGAGGATTCTAACTGAGATCTCATACTGGGATTTTGTCAAAATATATTTGATTTGGCCCGACTGAGATTGCAGAAAGAAATAGAGTTTTTTATAGTAGTGCTTTTAATTGTAAAAATCTCTATTTTTTAAAAATTATTTACATAAACATGCACCTAAAGGGCTTTTAAAGTTAATTACAGTAGTTTTTAAAAAACACATTATCTGTGACAACTTTTCAACAAGAGCTTGAATTTGATGCTTTTTTAGAAAGTGACTTTTCAAGTTTTTTAAGTGCTTAAAGCACTTTTTTAAAAAAAAAAATTTATCAAACATATTTAAAAAAAAAAAAAACTTTTCAACTATTAAAAGAAATTTTTAAGCCACCAAACTCAAACTCAAACGTGCAATTATTCGACTACATTTAATTCCCTTTATCTGAATATGTACGTACATTTTTCTCTTGTATGCTCAGGCTATTACAAGAGAAAAAAAATTTTATTTATAAATTTTATATACCACATGTCATATTTTTTTATTATTTTTATTTTCTATTAAATATATAATATATAGATGATGAGTAGAAAATTTTAATTATTTTAAGAAGAATAAAATCAAAAAAATTTTTAAAAAATAAAAAAATAAAAAAAAATTATTATATATAATTAGATGTGGTGTGTGGGGGGCTTAAATGCCCTTACGAGAAAATTAGAAAAAGGGGGACTGGGCATTAATGGTCATTTAGGCCTTGTTTGTTTTTCAAAAACATCTCATCTCATCTCACCTCATCATTACAACTTTTTCAAATCCCCATACAAAATAAAATAAACAATTCAACTTTTTCAAATCCCAAAACAACAATAATATTAAAAAATATATTCTAACAATATTTTATTCAACTTTTTAATTTTAATCTCAACTCATTTCATCTCATCTCATCTCATCTCTGAAAACAAACTAGCCCTTAAATTGGAGGCTTCAAATATCAAACCAAGTGGGGAGGCCTCAAACTTCTTTTTCACTTTTCAGAAAGCCCCTCACCAGCTTCGACTTCGGCCTTCAGATGGCAACGGATTCCGATGAACGAGAAGCTGGTTGCAGTCACGTCGTCACGATCTGGGAGGTCAACAAGGAACGCCTAGACAAGATGGAAAAGATGATCTCCCAGACCATCCCACGCTTGCTAAGCACTGCTGCGGGTAGAAGAACTTGTAGCATCTTCAGAGTCCCCCAGAGCTTTATCGAGATCAACGGCAACTGGTACCAGCCCCGTATCGTCTCCATCGGGCCCTACCACCGCGGTAAGCCTCACCTACAGATGATCGAGGAGCACAAGTGGCGGTATCTCCACTCCTTGCTCTCCAGGACCAAACCCATGGGTATAACTTTGGAGGACTACTTGAAAAGCATACACTCAGTTGAAAAGGATGCCAGAGAGTGTTATTCCGAAGCCATCCATCTCAGCACCGATGAGTTCCTTGAAATGATGGTTCTCGATGGTTGCTTCATAATAGAACTGTTTCGAAAGGTTAACGATCCAGTACTTTTCGGCCCTGACGATCCTCTGGCCACCATGACTTGGATATTAGCATTTTTCTACAGGGACTTTCTTCGACTTGAGAATCAAATCCCATTCTTAGTTCTTGAAAAACTATTTGAAATTTCCAAAACGTCTGTCCAGGATTCTGGTCTGCCCTTGTCTTTGCTTGCCATGCGATTCTTCAACAACATAATACAAAGACCCGACCAAGTCATAGAGAAGTGTCACGGTTTCAAGGGCTTGCATTTGTTGGAATTGGTTCGTTCAAGTTTTATACCATCCGATCAAGAACTTCCACCACACGGGGGCTGCACACCAACCCATATCATCCATTCCGTCTCAAAGCTTCGCCGTTCTGGGATTCAACTCAACCCGAGTAAGACGGAGAGCAGCTTCTTGGTGGTGAAATTCAGACGCGGTGTAATTGAAATGCCTAGCATAACGATTGATGATTTCATGAGCTCTTTCTTGGTGAATTGTGTGGCCTTTGAGCAGTGCTACAACAGCTACTCCAAATACGTTACCACTTACGTTACTTTGTTGGACTGTCTCGTGAACTCTCAAAAGGATGTAGAGTACCTTTGTGATCGCAACATAATTGAGAATTACTTTGGGACAGAAGGCGAGGTTGCACACTTCATCAACAACATGGGCAAGGACGTGGCGTTTGATTTCGATCGGTGCTATCTTTCCAATCTGTTCAATGATGTGAATGAGTATTATCAAAGTAGTTGGCATGTCCAGTGGGCGAGCTTCAAGTATACGTATTTTGACACACCATGGTCGGGGATCTCGGCGTTGGCTGCCTTTGTGCTCTTATTGCTCACGCTTGCACAGACTTTTTTCACTATCTATCCTTATGTGCATCCTAGAGTACCATAAGCTGGGTCATCTGAGAATTCTGTTTCCCCCTCCACACCATATATAATAAACACCATCTGCTATATAGTTTTAAGAGAATCATGAATGTTTAAAAGTAATAAGTTGTCGTACTTTTTGGTCTTGATTTTCAGTTCTTGTGATGTGAAACTGGATGTGTATGAAATGCTCATCTGGTGGGAATCATCAATATGCGATTTATTATTTCCTCAAATAAAAATATTTAAGGAGAAAAATGGCCCGTGCATGCTACAAACATGAGTACCAAACATTCAATGCTTGAAAGAAATCAAAAGCACAAGCACTAGTACCAAACATTCAACTATATATCCTGTTTAAATATATAGCTAGGGTCGTGAATTAAACAGGCCGTGTATGAATGCTGATCATCGGATTAGGGCTTCTACAAGGAACTAAAGTAGAGCCATAATTATCAGATTATTTTTCATTTCCTCCTAAACCTTTTGGGAAGTTATATATATATATATATATATTCTTTTGTTCAACTTTTTTATTTTTACCAAAATCCAGCAAATTATGCTTAATTGCTATCTAACATTCAAAAATTTCCAACCAGACAAACCCTCAGTCGATCATTTAGTTTAGTCGTCCTTCTATGGAGAAATAAAGGAAAACTTCAGCTTAATGGTCCCAATTAATAACTTAGCTGAAAGTAATTGCGCGCAATATAAAAATTAAAGTTGATTATGGGTCATGAAAATCAAAGTAGTGTTTTCCAATATTGAGATGATCAATAACTCATGAGGCGCACCAAAAAATACAAGTATATATATATTATATGGAGCTATAAGGTTGCATGTAAATGTAATTCATGCACATGCAGTTAATGCATGGTAAAGGCATACATCCATGCATGCAATTGCTCAAGCGTTTCTAGTACTATTGCCGTTTGTGTTCGTAGTAAATTTGTACCTAGTACTACTGAATTGTATGGGAACGAAATAATTAACGCAGCTCTTGTCATGCGATTAATAAAGCACAAATTAAGATGATATAATATCCCACTTTATTCCAAATTCTCTCAACGTATGTACCAAGTAATTTCACGCAGCTTCAGCCTGTCCTCGTGGCCGAAAGAATCCACCAAAGCGTGTCAAAAAGTTTATTTATTTTTATAATTATTTTCATCTCATCTAATCATTATAATTTTTTTAAATTTTTACATAAAATAAAATAAAATAAAAAATTCAGTATTTTTAAATCTCAAAATAAAAATAATATTAAAAAAATATATTTTAATAATATTTAATTTAATTTTTAATTTCTTTCTCTTATAAAAAAAAATAAACGAGACCTAAAAGTTAAATTGGTAGAATCTAATTCCCTCGACCAATATTGGTGTTTTTAGAAGCCCATGCAAAGTCGCGAAAAATTTATGGGCCTCGTGTTCTTGGTGATTCTTCGGCCTATCATTATAGCTCATTCAATGACATTGTAATTAAGCAGGTCCAATTCTTATTTATTCGTGGACTTTTGACAACGCGCATGTTGTACGCTGTCTGATCTTAAATCTTTGTTTCCAACGTAATTTCTTTTTGTTTTTTGTTTTTTGTCTTTCTAGTGAAAGTGACGAGGGTGGTTAGATGAAGATATGACCAGTACTCTTTGCATTCGTCGGCAACATGTAGCTAGCATACACACCCAATTAATTAATTGTAAGAATTGAATTTAGCCTTACTTTAGCCCTGGATATTAATCTATAGATACGGCTAGGATTTAATTATGTTGGAAAAATAAGATTCTAGATCTTTACTAAAGTATTTTCTCATTGTTTGTCTGTATAATATAACTTTTGAGGCTTGGGAAAACTTCTTCAAGTTTATATCCTCGATCGGGCGCTTGTTGAAAAATTAGCTGTCATTGTCGGAAATTAAGATGCCAGCTAGACAATTGATAATGAGCAAGGATAACCATACAATACATGATTTCATAATATATTTTACAATAAATGTTTCAAAGTGAAGATATTTTTATAAAGTGATGTTATTTTTATAAAGTATTTTATTAAATTACTATTCATTTTAAAATATAATTGTATAATGTATTAAGACAAGTGATGTGTGTTAAAAAGAAAAAAAAAAAAAGGGGTTATTTTACATCCCAACAGATCCATTGGGAAAGTTCGTTCTTTCTTCGTCACGGAGTTAATTAGAATCAATTACCGTGAGAGAAAGACACTGGACCCTGAATTAATTGCACACGGCCTTGCACACCACAGCTTCAAAGTCACAGAAACCAAAACTCCGCGATGGGCAATCATGTCGTGGATATTTGGGTGGCCAACAAGGAACACCAAGAGTCGATGCAAGACAGGATCTCCAACACCACCCCTCAGTTATTAAGCACAGCAGCCGGCAAAAGCAGTTGCTGCATCTTCAGAGTCCCCCAGAGCTTCGTCGAGATTAACGGCGGCAATTCCTACCACCCCCGCATCGTCTCCATCGGTCCTTACCACCGCGGCAAGCCTCACCTCCAGATGATTGAGGAGCACAAGTGGCGGTACCTCCGCTCCTTGCTCTCCAGAACCCAGACCATGGGTATATCCTTAGAGAACTACTTCCAAAGCATACACCCGCTTGAAAAGGATGCTAGAGATTCTTATTCTGAAACCATCCACCTCGATTCCGATGAATTTCTGGAAATGATGATTCTTGATGGCTGTTTTATGTTAGAGTTATTTCGGAAGGTCAACAATCCGACGCTTTTTGTAGAAGACGACCCTCTTGCCACCATGGCGTGGATATTACCATTTTTCTACAGAGACTTTCTCCGACTCGAGAATCAGATTCCGTTCTTTGTTCTTGAAAAGTTATTTGAAATTTCTAAGATGCCCGACGAAGAATTTGGTCCATCCTTTTCTTTGCTCGCTATGCGATTCTTCAACAACGCAATGTTAAGAGACGAGGAAGTCATAGATGGGTTGCGCAATCTCAAAGGCTTGCATTTGTTGGACCTGGTACGATCAAGCTTTATACCACCCGATCATGAATTTCCACCAAACGAAGGTATCGTACCGACCCATATTATTCACCGTATCTCGAAGCTTCGCCGTTCAGGGATTAGGCTGAACCCGGGTAAGGCAGAGAGCTTCATGGTGGTGAAATTCAAACATGGCGTTATTGAGATGCCCAGCATAACCATCGACGATTTCATGAGCTCTTTCTTGGTCAACTGTGTGGCTTTCGAGCAGTGTCACAAAAGCCGCTTCAAGCATGTCACCACTTATGTTACTTTGTTGGACTACCTTGTGAATTCAGCCAAGGACGTAGAGTACCTTTCCGACCGCAACATCATTGAGAATAACTATGGGACCGAAGGTGAGGTTGCACACTTCATCAACAACATGGGCAAGGAGGTAGCATTTGATATCGACAAGTGTTATTTGTCCAAATTGTTCAATGATGTGCATGATTATCATCAGAATAGCTGGCACGTGCAGTGGGCAAGCTTCAAGTATACATACTTTGACACCCCATGGTCATTCATTTCGGCATTGGCTGCCTTTGTGCTCTTAGTGCTTTCGTTTTTACAGACCTTTTACACCATCTATGCTTTTATCCATGCATAACCCAATGCGCTGCATAGAACAGTACTGTCCGGTCATAGTTCATTTTAAGAGGAACGCGTATTTTTTTTAGTGTAAAGTTATTGTATTTGTTTTGTCATATTTAGAGTATTTTGCCAAGGGAATTAAGTTCGGAGATGTATATATATATATATATATATATATATATATATATAGGTCATGCTTTACAATTTCCTCGCTATATTGCTGACATTATATATATCGAAAGTAAAAGGATGCTCGATCCCCTCTTTATACATGTTGATCTTTTTCAGGAGTATCTGCTATATATATATATATATAAAATGTACCACACATTCAACCGTCGCACGTGTTTGATGGCATGGTTTCCGATTGGGGCTTTGACGATCGATGCACCCAATCACAATACTTATCCAACTAATTTTCTTTTCCCTAACTAACGTAGAGAGGGAAGTCATTTTGTTTACGTCAAGCCAACTAACATTCAAACCATTCCAACCAGACAAACCCAGATCTTGCTCCTAGTCTAGTGTGCTGGACAAATTGCCGTCTCGAACGTGGATGGGGGAAATCATTAGTACTCATTGTGAATATTAAACGATTTGTCATACAGTTGGAATAAGATCAAAATATGATTAAGCAGGCGAAGGCTTCCAGACCACAAACATCAAATAATAAAATAGTTATGGGCCGATTCAATTTCCTCAATCCATGCACAAAGGTATGAGCTCCATCCTCTGCATTGCATGCATGCCTCCACAAATGCCTCATCACATCAGCAACCATCCACGAAAATCAATTGTCTTGATATCTCATAAGAATAATAATCTGATTAAATTATTGACTTGGATTATATCTTTAATACATTATTAGCATTTTTTGTTTTAATTTTTCTTTCTGGTTCTCTAATCATGTTTCGGATTTCTTTATGTTTAACTTATTTTGATTTTAAAAATGAGGCGGTGATACGTACCAAAATGATAACATAGAAAGGCATTTGGTCACGACTGTAAAATATATAGCTTGTTGCATCCATTTGTTACACCACGTTCAGCATTTAATTTGGACAGAATTTTGAACCAAAAAATAATTTAACATAATGATTAGGAATTCATTAGCTTAGAAACGAGTTAATTCTTATCCACAAACAGTGCGACTATGATTAATTAGTAGAACTTGCTAAAAACTATACGGGCTAGCAGGTGTCCCCGGAAGCATGCGCACATCAATGACAGATCCAGATTCGACGGGCTTGGGCCCATTTACTTGAATATAATTGCCTTATCTGATTTGGGCCTAGCAAAAAGAGAGAACAGTACAGGCCGTAAGAACAGGAGTCAGCGCATAAAGTGTCCCAAGGAGAGAATCCGTGCCATCAAGCCATTGTGTGGTGACCAATTTATCTCATTATTAATTGTGCCAACAGAAACAACCCATAACACATTACGAAGTTATGGGTTCGAGATAGGGTTAAAATCAGATCACTTTTAATATATTCTTCATCTTATTTTTTAAAATATATCATCAAAATTTATTTTTTTTATTTTACATATTAACTTTTATAATATACCATATATTAGTTTATCTATTTTTTCTTCATATCATTTAAATATTATACTTTTTAATATTTTTTATTTATTTCAAATATTTTCTCTAACTACTAATGATATTATCGTATCTTTTGATATTTACAATATCTTTCCATATAAAATGTCATATAATTATGTCATATTTTAAATTAATCCAAATTTATAAGCTAAATCAAAATATAAATTAATTAAAAAGAAGAGATTATATAATGAAAATATTCTCAAAATATATTATGAGAATATCCATTCTAAATGATTATATAATGTGAATAAAGAGAGTTGAAGAAATGGAAAACTTAGCAAGATGAGGGAAGAGAAATTAATTAAAAATGTTTACAATGATAAATAGTATTCTCTACATGATCTATAGGTTTACTATAGTAGAATGTAAAAGTATCTTTAAAATAGAAGATCCATTAATGGAGGGCACTTTTGAGAGCATTTCTTTATATTAAAAAAAAAAATGTATTATAAAAGATCCATTGGGAATGCTTAAACTCGTTACTCTTTTTTCCTATCCAAAATAATAATAATAAATAAAAGAAAAAAAGGATGGATGGAAATACAATAAGATGTGAAGGATTGTCTGTCAATATGCTAGCTAGGAAGTGGTAGGCAGGTTATGTTGTCCGTCACCACCAATATACCTAAATTTTCCAACATTAGCGTCATTTAATTGCACATTTAGCTTTTCTTTTACCAACTATATAGTTTAAAAAACAAGGGGAATGTACATATATATATTTATAAGATCCATCAAATAGATTAATCCCAATCAAGGACATAATTTTTGTAGCTATCCCAATCTTTTTTACATATATCGAATAAATTATTAGTTGATATGCACAGTACTGTATGATCTGGGGCCAAACTACATATATATTTCGAAAATGGACATTAATACTGCAAAGTTAGGAAATCAAATTTCAAAATGCGGATTGTTTAATTTAATCAAGACATCATGAGTTGTCATGTTCTGGGTTGTATCAACGCAAGTCCTTCAAATATTGGCAAAGCCGCAGTATAGGCACTAAACAAAAATGGGAGACCCATGTCATCCTTGGGCATGAATAGAAGCAGCATATATAAAATGTTAAATAGCTCAGTCAATAAAGTTGATAATTAGCCTTTATTTGGTGCTTAAACCATCGATTAATGTGCCTAATTATCACTTTTATTGACTTCTTATATTGATGGAGTTTCGCCTACTGTCCGTCCTTTTAAAGTAATTAAGAAAAAAATGTTGCCCCATAATAATCATCCAGTATCATATAAGCTTTTCTACTGGCCGGTCTAGATAGCACTGGTTACATATATATATTTATGTCTGTGGCCGGGCCATTAAAAGTAATTGAAAACACATGATCAGTAATACAATATATATAGTATGTTTTTTTAGTCATAATTAACTTATATGATGATGCATGGAGTACTAGTACATCATGCTAACCTAATGGCGGCGGCTTGCTATGTAGAAGTCACTTATTTATCATGTGGTGTTTTGGCTACATATATGTATATATATATAATAGTACTTTAAAATTATATATGTAAAATGAGTCACATAAGTTGGTATGATTGTGGATAAACTACCGTGACATTATTATTGCTCATACTCTAGATCATATATATTAGCCATATTAATTTGTGCTGTATCTAATTAACATGAGGATTAATTAGCAATCGTCACAACGGTGGCTCCTTTGATTTTTCTTTAATATTTACACTTATCATGTTAAATTATATAAAGTACTTGATCATAACGTTGTTTAATTAGGAAAAAATGAGTATATCCAAAAAGCTTTTAATTAGGTGATGTACGTGCATGTGTCAAGAATGGTTTTGAATTGGGAGAGATGAACGTACGTTTGATGTTACAAACGCATTTATTTTAATTTGGTACAAAAATCAGGAGCTAGCTAGCGGGCGGCTGCTAATTAACATTAATATTCCAATTAATTAACTAGCTGGCTAGCTAGGCTTCTTGATATAAGATTAATTTTATGCTTTTTTAATTAAAAAAGTTAAATTTCATCTTAACAAAGCTCCATGATCTCCCAAGTGCTAAGATTAATTATGTCTAGGTGCGTATACCATTGTTTATAACCATATATATCCGCTTCCTGCTTCCCACTAACCCTGATCTCAGTCTCATCTCCTTGCAATCCCACTTTCCTAAACTGAAAACTACCATATATATTATTTCTCTTGGGAGCCCTACTACTCCTACGATGCATGACTTTTGTGGACCCCGTCGAACGGTCGAAGCTAGGTGAAGCGTCAACATCCATCTCGAATTTCATGTTTTCTATCCCCCACTGTCGAGTGCCACGTCGTACGAACCACACTGGTGAAAATGACATGTCAACAGAGGGTAAGGTGGGCCATAATTACCTTTTGAGAAGCTCCATCCTAATAATCACATATTAAGTATATATGGTTGGAAGGAAATATTGAAGTCATGTCATTAACTACAAGGTTAGAGGAAATATATATAAAGCTCCCAAAAAAATCAACATCTTGATTGTTTTGTTGACTAGGCTCCCCAACTTACATGCTTTTCTTCACCAAACCATTCATCCTATTTTTGCTTAATATGGAACCTCGGGTACAGAACAATCAATATCGGGCATCCCAACAATTATAGAAACCTTTCCATTCGCATTGCTATTGCAAAACTGAATCTGATCGTGTGTTCTTGGCATGATGTACTGTGGTTCTAGCTAGTATTATAACAAAAGTTTAGAGGGATTGTGATGGGGAGTCATTATGCAGCAAGTATATATAGATGCATGGTATATAATGATGCAAATTGAGGTGCTGTTTATGATTCAGTTCCTGGGAATATAGTTATTTTCGAAGAATATCTCGTATCTCAAATTTCCCTTGGATTCCTTTAGATCGATCTTCTGGAAGCTGGAAGTTGCAAATTTAGTTGGTGGCAGTTAATGGTGGTATGGACAACTTCATGAACATTAAATTTTAGCTAAAGCTTTCTGTTGTATATTTTATTTGAGTTTCAATCAAAGCATAGTAACCTGGAATCGAGATCAAGACCTTTATAATTTTAATCAGAGGCGAATTTAATGTGATTTTTCGGCTTTTTCTTCTGGCGAGGATTGGATGTATATATATATTATGTTTCAGTCTCGCGCGGATGCAATCAACTCAAGCTGCTCTATGAATTACATATATAAGAACGTTTCTTTGATCTCATTGTGCGACTCTTAAAGGAAGAAAACATCTGGAAGTTGTAGAAAGAGAAATTCCCAATACACATTCCTGCACAGATTATTAAAACATACAAGCCAGTACCACACCCATGCATTGATTGATGCTGTCATGTTGCATTCTAAGTTTTCAATGGAACACTGCGTACTCGTATATTATTGACGCTAAGTTTCTTCATGTTTTGTTTTGGCGGAAAATTCCTAATATTGTAGATATATATAGCAGTTAAGGAAATTTCCAAAGGTTCTGATACTCGGCGTTTTCAGCGTCATCGCCTGCAATGTCCAAGCGAGGTGGGCTAAGAAGCATTCCTTGAGCCATATTCACAAGAACATTGGGCATGTCAAAGATCAAATCCTCATCAACAAATCCATCAGAATCTGGTATTTCTGGCTCAAGTGTGCTTCGCGCCCCACCACCCTCATTTCCGGTTGAAGCATCTCTTGCAGCCCCCATAGCAGCTGCTGCAGCCCCTAAAGCAGCGGCGGCAGAGGCTGCTGCTGCTTGGATATCGCGTGGGGAAGTGGAGGCGGGTACCGGCAAAGAAGAGGCTGAGTTGGGAAAGTTAAGTTCAGTACGTTGACCCTTGAGAGCAATCGCTGCCACATCGTAAGCGACTGCAGCCATTTCAGGTGTAGGAAATGTGCCTAGCCAGATTCTATTAGGCTTTCTGGGCTCGCGAATTTCGGACACCCATTTTCCAGTACTCCGACGCCTTACTCCACGATAAACTGGGTGACGCCCGCTAGTGGGAGGTGCTGACCCGGCAGTAACAGAGGCATTGCTGCCACTTGCTTCACTTCTGCCGTTGTTGCTATTACCGCTAGAATTCGTATAGGTGGAGGATAACTGGTAGTAATGCATGGTATTTCACTAGGGGGAGGAAGATTGGCGGGAAGTTGAGATTGGATCGTTGGAGACCGAAAGAAGCCATTTATGGTGGATGGAAATTTAGGGCAAAACATGGTTGCAGAGCAAGGAGTTCTGAGGAGAAAGTGCTAACCAGTTGTTTATGAACTGCGCTAGCTGAGGATGGGGGTGTAAGCCAGCTTTGTGTTGGACACCTGGGTAGGACTATATTGTTTTTGCGGCAAAAAAACTATTTAATTAACGTCAACATGCAACAGTAGTGTTTTTGGGTCGAGAAGGAATGCACTCATCCAAAAAAGAACCCTAAGTACCACTACTATGCATTACACATCACCTCTACAGTTGTTGTAAGTAAATTAAGTATCTCGGGTTTCAGAGGAGACATCACTTATTAGATCGCCTCTCGTCAATAATACAAGACGGCCGGCCACTTAAGATCTCTAACAGTGAAATAGCCTTCATTGAAATACCAGCTTTTTAATTAGCATGTGAAACCAATAAATTACATGCTTCAGTACTCTAATTTGATATCGATCGACGGCGTGCTACATGCCTGTATATCCCCGGTTCAATACAATATTAAAAGATATTGATCGATAGCTAGAATCTGAATCCTTAAAGCCAACCCAAAATACTACTATTGTGAAAAATTAGACCTAGAAACTCCAGATTTCCAGTCTTTATTTAACATATATCGATCGCATCGGCATGGCATTAATTAAGTTGCCTATCAACATGGTGATGATTCCTTTCTTCTATTCAACTCTCTCTAATTTGTAATTATCTCCTGCTTTAATTTTGGTGATAAACTATAATCGCTATATATATGTAAATGATAAAGTGCGAGAAGTACCGCAAGGCCAAAGGTTAATTGATCATATATATTCAAATAAGGAAACTAGAATTAATGTAGCTAGTAGTGTCGATCGATTGCAACCTAGCTAGCTACCCGAGTCCTAACTTGCACCTTGCGAGTACGTTGTGAAGTCATGTTTAATTCATGATATCTTTGAAGGTAGATATCTGAGATGTTTTCAGATGTTAACCCTTTGAACCTATTACTTCATCAAAATATGAAGGAATATCATGATGTCTAATTAACGGTGATTCCACCATACTTCCTTCAAACACATAGGCTTTTTAATTTAATTATTTTTTTTAAGGGAGGGGGCGTACGTAGTTGATTTTCCTAATAATGATTTCGTAGTACCCGATTTGCCATGCGGTAACTCAAAAGGATATTTATTATTCAGAGTAGAAGAATCAAACAATTAAAAGTTCTTTAACATATAACCTGAGCTAGCAAGACTAAAGACCACAAATTAAGTAAAATCTCCTTCAAAAGCCATGCCATCTTCTTATACCAACCCACTGACCTCCCAAACACGTTTAATCGCGGTATTAATTGTTATGAATTCTAGCTAGCCTTTTAAGTACATGAACCCGGCCGGTATCATCACACCTTGACCAACAACGTTCGGGAATCTCCAACTTGCAAGCAACCAACATATTATTTATCTAACCAATTGCATAAGAAAAAAACATAGAATAAATAATTATAACATTATGATCAAGACAGCAGACCTTATTTAATAATTAATTACGTACTCTTTTTAGTAAAAAAAAAAAGAAGGAAGGCAAGACTAGAAATTCCAAAATCTAACAGTTTGGGACGTCCTAGCTAGCATTGCCGTACGTCTTATTTGAATTCCTTAATTGTCTGCATGCCCATCTACGTGAACGAGGTATGTTCATGGCCGTCTAATTATCAGAGATGCTGTTCTCCAATATTAATATCAATTGATCCGCAACAAGCTGGTATATATAATATAAGCATTGATCTGCATGTAGAACTAGCTGCTTATGCATGTTGAGTTTTTGTAGGAAGTCAGTCTGTTTTTATTTAATTAATGTACAAGCCAAATTAAAAATAATCCCCTTTTGAATTTGCCAAGTGCCTTTCGTCCGTACAGCTCCCAAAAATAAAATGAGTAAAGTAGTATTACTTTTATTATGTCGACGCTTGACTAATTAATTTAAGCAGTGTGCGGATTCAACTCTCTGGGGCCACCTTTCTTAATCCATTTCAGCCGAGTTTCAGGGGTAGAGATCAGCTATATATATATAATATGTGGCTCGTGCACTACCAACCCCACCAATAAGCCAAGAGCTAGCCACGCTTTTGATGCTATTCGACACTATTAGCGATCGAGAGGTCCCAGTTTTAAAGGAGAACGTTGTTAATGTGGAGTTTTATCAAGGAGTACTTGATCAACAAAAGTGTCTTAATTTTGACTGTGAACATATCTACTAAGAAAATATCAATGGTTATTCATGTTCACTTCGAATAATATATATATAGCCGTGTGTTGCTGTTTTTCGTAGGTTGTATCTAGCGGGTCTGCCGCGGCCGCGTGAAACATTACGTACATTTGATCTTATTCTTAATTAGAGCCGTGTTTCTGTCATGCGTAGCTCGGTTCTGCCGCGGCCGCGTAAAACGTAATCTTAGGCAGTGTTTGGTTACGATTTTCAGATCGGCCCCCCAACTGCGGCTTTTGGCCATTCTTTTTAGTAATGATACCATCGTTTGAAATTATATATATATATATAGCTATGCATGGTTAAGTTTCTACATCAGTATATCCTCTAGCTAGCTAATTTATTTTCTTCAAAAAAAAAAAAAAAAAAGCTAGCTAATTTATTAATTAATAATTCGCAGGCATGGACGGTTAGTCAATTTCCCAAATTTAAAATTGTTATAAATAACTATTAAATATTCAAAGATCTATATTCTCATAATCATTAATTATCAATTTCTTTTTGTAATTTGGATCTCCATAATATATATTAATTGTACCAGCGGCCTGAATATTTTATGTTGATTAGAGAAAAACATGGGAGGCCTTTTATATATTGGCCTAGACAATTTATCTATAATTAAGGTATAACGATTGCTTCCGCACCTGCTAGAATTAAGTGATCAGTAATCCCATGATATGTTCATGCATGTGTAACAAGATCATCTAATTTGCTTTTGTAACATGAATCGGCCTATTGCATGGCCGGATGGTTCTCACACAAGGCCATTAATTTTGATTTGGAAATTGCAAGAGAAGATGGATATTCTTCTTGAAACGTTGTTCATTAATTTATTTATTTATTAATATTTGGGCGCGTGCAACTTCCCGTCCATATATATATACATGATCCGATCTGGCAAATTAATTACATAAAGATAAATCATGAAAACAACTAAAAAGCCATAATTCTGACTACGTACTAGTACTACATGTTCTTGTATCATAATGTGAAGTAGTACTCCATGCAAGTACTGTACGACTATCAGGCGCATGCTCGTAGTCGATGAAGTTTCGAGTAGGCACACTCACACAGTAATATGCATGCAGTTTACTTCTAGCCTCAATTGCATGCATGAGAATACGTACCCACAATTGAAAATACAATGATAATGACAGTAATATTCCTCAAGTTAAAGATAAAAATAAAAAAAAATAAAAAAATCATAATATATAAGCTTGAAACATCTACAGGTTACTTGTAGTTAGCAAACAAAATTATCTTTGCTTGTTTAGGCCAAGATGCCACTTATACATTATATATATATATCTTGTTATTTTTCATACTAGAATAGTTTTGTAAAGTAATATTGTACAGAGTCATGGAGTATATAAATAATTACATGATATTTGTGTATTCACGATTGTAATTATCATTTCTCATAATTTATATATTATCATTTCACCATGGCTGAAAGCAGCAAAACTGACCAATCTACTAAAAAAAGACTATTTTACTTGGGATGAGGAAGCCCAAACAGCTTTTAATGCACTTAAAACAGCTATGACTGAACCCCTGTCTTAGCATTGCCCAATTTTCAAAAACCCTTTGTCATTGAATGTGATGCGTCGGGTGAAGCTATTGGGGCAGTGCTTATGCAAACAGGGAGACCCCTCGCATTTTTTAGTCAAGCTTTGAAAGGAAGATCTTTACAGCTCTCTACCTACGAAAAAGAATTTCTGGCCCTAGTTTCAGCAGTTCAAAAGTGGCGCCATTACCTATTGGGCCAGCCATTTATTATCAAAACGGATCATCAAAGTTTGAAATTCTTGCTTGACCAACGAGTGGGGACAGTTATGCAGCAAAAATGGATTGCGAAACTCATGGGATATGACTTTGTGGTGGAATATAAAAAAGGCAAGGAAAACATGGTAGCGGATGCCTTATCTAGGCAAGGGCTAGACTCGGAGGTTATGGTGTCTCTCATTTCTGTTCCACATTGGGACTGGATGAATGATATCAAATCTTTATACTCAAGGGATGATAAAATTAAGATTCTTTTACAGAAACACAAACAGGGGCAGCTGCAGTCCCCTTACACAGTGAAGAGTGATATTTTGTTTTATAAAGGCAGAGTTTAACAGTTCCTTCTTTCATAAACAAACTCCTGGATTTGTTACATGGCAGCCCCTTAGGGGGTCACTTGGGTTTTGATAAGACCCTTTATCGGGTCAAGAAGGATTTTTACTGGCCTGGCCAAAAATTAGATGTGAGAAATTTCCTAAAGGACTGTGACATTTGCCAAACTGTCAAAGTGGATAATACACTACCTAGTGGCTTGCTCCAACCCCTACCAATTCCAACAATACCGTGGGCCGACATTACAATGGACTTTGTGGAAGGCTTACCTAATTCTGGTGGTTTCAATGCATTATGGGTAGTTGTTGACAGGTTTACCAAATACTCCCATTTTATTCCAATTTCCCACCCATTCACAGCAAAGACTATCGCCCAGCTATTCCTCAAGCACATTTTCAAACTACATGGAATGCCCAACTCGATTACCTCAGATCGAGATCCAACATTCACTAGCAAGTTTTGGCAAGAATTCCTATCATTACAGGGGGTTAGGTTGGCTTTCAGCACGGCATACCATCCTCAGACAGACGGCCAAACCGAAGCTGTTAACAAATGGGTGGAAAACTACTTAAGATCCTATGTTGGTGATAAACCTAAGGAGTGGTCTAAATGGGTGGCCTTGGCAGAGTGGTGCTATAACTCGAGCCAACATGCCTCGAGTAAAATAACACCCTTCCAGGCACTTTACGGATATACACCACCTAAGCTAACAAGTTATACATCAGGAACTACAAGATTAGAAGAGGTAGAGCTTACACTGCGCGAAAGAGACCAGCTTTGGGCCCTGTTGAAGCAAAACTTGGTCAGATCTCAGGAGAGAATGAAGAAATATGCTGATAAGAATAGAAAGGAACAACATTTAGAAGTCGGTGATTGGGTTTACCTGAAACTCCAACCGTATCGCCAGTCCTCACTTCGCAGCCACCACTGTCTGAAACTCTCTCCGAGATTCTACGGCCCCTTTCAGGTGATTCGGAAAGTTGGTGAGGTAGCTTACCGAATTCAACTACCCCCTTCCTCTCAACTTCACGATGTCTTCCACATCTCGCAATTAAAGAAGAAATTGGGAAATCAGGTCAATCTCATCCCAACTTTACCACCCACGGACAAGCATGGAGTACTAAAACTAGAACCCGAAGAAATCCTCCAACGCAGATTGAAGAAAGTGAGAAACTTACCCGTCGTCGAGCTCTTGGTTCGGTGGACTGGCCAAACGCACGAAGAAGCCTCCTGGGAGCCGTACACGCAGTTGTGCACCGATTACCCACACCTTGTGGGCAAGGTGTTGTGATGGGGGAGGGAGTGTTACACGCCGACAATGAAGAGAAGAGAACAGCAAGGGAGAAGTACTTGAGCGTTCGGGACTTAGGGTTCTTTCTGAAGACTTGTGTCGGATTTGATTAGGATCGTGCGTGGGCTGAGTTAATGGATGGGCCGTAACAATTGGCAGCTAGGTGGAGTTCGTGGGCCTTGAATGGGCCAGACCTGATACACATTCCTGCTTTACTTTTCTTTCAAGTTGTAATCCAATAACCTAAGGGTAATCCAGTCCTTTTACATTACTAGTATATCTAGGCATTGTAACGGAATGAGGAGCATCCAGAACGTGTGTGAACCTTTTATTATTTTCTGTTTTCATCTATGGAGGAGCTCCCCTCGAAGAGAGCCTTATCTTTTTCTTATCAATATACATGAATGTTCATCTGAATCCATACATAACTCTTAAATCCCTAGTTTGAACTATTACACTAACGGCCAGTGATCTTGACTGATCAGTTTGAGTACTCATGCATAGTAGTGATATAATTCAGAACAGACTCCACACTCATATATATTTGGCTTGACGAGATCATCTTTCGTTTCTCACTCGCCGGCCAAGTGTAATAAATTATAAAATGCAAGCTAGCATTAATTCCAAGTGAGTTTGAGTAAGATCGAAGCAGGAAAACAATTCCTAGTAGTCCAAGATCTTGATGAATTGGTTTCGTTTTAGTTACGGGAGCGAGTACAATAGTACTACTACTATAAAAGTCCTGTGAACCAAACCAATTTGTAATTGTCAATATTATATATGCATTATTCATCTAGCGTTTCTGGTGTTTGGCCTGAGGCTAGAGTCCGGACCGCGTATTTTCATATGAGCGGTGCTAGACTCTGCCGCTCAGAGTGCAGTACTGCTCGATCTTATAGTACTTAATTAGTTGAAAATTCTCTTTTTGTTTTTTTTTTTTTAAATTTTTATTCATATATTTTTCATCATTTTAAAAAATATAAAAAAAAAATATACATATATTAATAGTCACTTAGTTACTATTAAGTAAAAAAAATTAAAAAAAATTTAAAATACATAAAATGTCAAAATGAGAGAGCAAATAAAATGAGCCAAGTAGCATTAAGCATACTTCTTTTCATATTTTGTTACAATTTTTAACTCCAACATTAATTATCCCAATTATAATTATATATAGATAATTACTAATTTGGATCTTTTCAAAATCAGCTGATAATTAAAGTGGCAGCTTGAAACCCGATTTGGCCCGGCCCAGATGATCATTAGCTTAATAATACCAGCTGGCTGACATGACTTGCTTAATTATAATTTGCTCTGAACGGATTAGCTGTGGGCCGGCTTACTATTGAAGCCTGGCGATCCATCAGCACAGTTTTTTTTTTTTTTTCCTAATTATTATGTTGGCGATCGAGACTCTAATAATCCGATCGAGCTCTTGAACTTTTAAGAAAATTCAATTATAATTATAACTAATCTTTACATATGTGATTTGAACTTTTTTTTTATAACTTTTATATTTAAGAAATTTTTTTATAATTATAATTATAACTAATTCTTGTCTAAAAGAAAAAAAAAAACCTTTATATTTATATATATATATATATATATATATAAAAATGACTAATTATAAACTTAAAAAATCCCTTTAAATTATAATATGTATAAACCGTCCAATTACAAAGCTATATATGGAAGTAGCTAGCTAGCTAGCTAGCCTGCAAGTAATAATAAAAGATACAAACTACGTACCAAGCTATATATGGACGACACCTCATTAGATGAAGTTTAAAGATTCAAACATTTGCTAACAAAAATATTCTTCTTTAATTATTAGTACTGAAATCAAATCATATAATTAACTTTCTTGTGTTACATTATTATTAATTAAGCTTTTTTTCGGGGTGACAACTCACTCCCATATACCGATATGACAACTTTTAACAAAAGGCTTTGGCTTGGTTGGCAATTCCGGCTCCTGCCGGATGTTTTCCGGCCAGCAATCGAGTTCTTGTTTGACTAATAATCTCCACTCTCGCCCCTAGCTAGCTAGTGCACCAAAGGCCTTCTGTAAACCCTTTTTCATGTCACATAATTCCTTAATTCCTTCATGCTCTGTACGTAATTATTGAGCAATCCCTGTCGTTAGGTTTCATTATCATGCAGCAGCATATTACATGGGGTCCAAAGCCATCATGCGACATTGGGACCCACAATGGATCTCAGTGAATCAGAATTTCTTACCACCACCTTATGTATGGTGACAACCATTTATCAGCTGCGCCCAATTTTAAATCCGAAAAATATTAACTTTATTTTACTATATGCTAATATTATAATCATGTGGGACCCAGCTTCATATGACTTCGCCACAGATCTAGTGGCTGGTAACACCCCCCTGGGATGCCATAAGAATAGTTGACATGCCACTTTTGCAAAGATAAGGGTTTATATATATATATATTTTTATGATATGATTAGATGTAACATGCCCACTAGTCGAATTAGTCATTAAAACCATCTTATTAACGTTTTATCAAATCAGTCTAAAGCAGGATTTTTCTATTTAATTAATTAATTTAATAGCTAGCACAACTATCAAGCTGATGATCATCAACAATCGTATCTTTTATTTTCTTTATATATATATATATATATATGATCTATTATCCACCTCTTTTAGTCAGTTTCTGGTTTGCAAGAAGTTGTAAGACGCGCAGAATGACTCATTGGTGACGATGAGTCACGTTTAAGTGATCGGTGGGGACAGATGTTCCTATTGAAAGTTTATAAGTAACTTGCGATCCATATTGATTGGTTAAGGTTTTTGTCACGTATTCAAGCTGTCCCCATTAAACCAGGTTACTCCCGCTGAAGTTTTAGAAAAGTTTATGAAGTACTGTTAGACAGACAGAGTATAAGGCCGGGTTTCAACATAACATTTCATTGATTATTTTACATGTATTTATACACAGTAAAAAAGGAATAAAAGAATATTGTTTTGTTACAATACTTGAGACAAAATAGTAACTAATTATTTCTCTGTTGTTAGGTTCTAGAATACATTTGTGTCTACTGCTCATGTACACTGTAAAATCCTTGCTATTGATTGCTGTCGATTGATGCAGTGCCGTGTATGCCCTCCTTATGTTTGTGAGAATGCACCATAAGATCACTTATTCTAATACGCCCCCTCAAGTCCAGTGGGGTATCAACCACAGTGAGGCTCATTCGAAAATTGATGAATTTGTCTTAAACAAGAGGTTTTGTAAGAATATCTACTACTTGGTCCTTTGAGCCACAAAACTGAACTTGTAGACTGTGGGTAGCAACTCGATCCCTTATGAAGTGAAAGTCCATATATATCTATATGCTTGGTCTTCGAGTGATAAATGGGGTTGGCTGGTAAGAAGGTTGCTCCAATGTTATCACACTAGAGGATTGGAGCTTTAGCTAGAGGCACACCCAGTTCTCGAAGGACAGTCTGCAGCCAAATCACTTCGACAGCTAAAGATGATAGTGATTTATACTCGGTCTCTGTTAATGAACGATCTACGGTGCTCTACTTTTTCGAGCTCTAAGAGATTAGGTGATTGTCGAGATAGACACAAAAACCTCTAGTTGATTTGTGATCCTTGGGATAGCCCCCCTAATCAGCTTCCGAGTATGCTTGAAGAGTAAGGTGAAATTGTTTTTTGAAGAGAAGGCCATGGTTGATGGTAGCTTTAAGATACCTTAGAACTTTCTTGACTGCAACCCAGTGAGATGTTTTGGGAGCATGCATGAATTGACATAGCTTATTCACGGCGAATGAGATGTCAGATCGAGTTAGAGAGAGATACTACAAGCCACCGAATATACTACGATACAGAGTTGGATCATCAAAGTCTGGCGAGTCATATTTTGATAGCTTCAGGGAGGCTGCCATGAGAGAAGAGATAGGCTTGGCATGAAGCATCTTGCTGCGGACCAATAAGGCATTGATATATTTTCGTTGAGAAAGTAAGACACTTGCAACGGTGTAGTCAACTTCTAGGCCAAGGAAATAGGACAATCAACCCAAGTCTTTCACTGGAAATGCACCACTTAAGTCATGTAACAAAAGGTCAATTGCTGAAAACTTAGAAGAGGTGATGACTATGTCATCAACGCAAACCAATAAGTATATATGAAGATCACCATGATTTAAAATTAAGAGGGAGGGATCTGCCTTCGATGCAAAAAAAACCATACCCAAGAAGCCAAGAGCTGAGTTGAACAAACCATGCTCTCAGTGCTTGCTTGAGGTCGTATATAGCCTTGTGTAGTTTACAGACATGTGTTGGCTTAGTGGGATCAACAAATCCTTGAGTTTTTTGCATATACACAACATCAGTTAAAGAGCCATGCAAAAATGCGTTTTGAATATCAATTTGCCTCAATGGCCATGCACGAGTGACAATAATTGACAGAATTAGCCGCATAGTAGACGGCTTTACCACTGGACTAGATGTCTCATTATAGTCCAAGCCATGTAATTGATGATACTCTTTAGCTACTAAACGAGTTTTTTTGCATTGAAAGGATCTATTGGCATTTATTTTTGTACGATATACCCAATGACAACCAATAATGTTAGTCGATGGAGTGGAAGGTACTAAAGTCCAAGTTTTATTTCATTGCAGTGCCATGTACTCCTGAGACATCACATCCTTCCATTCAGTGAGTTTTGAAGCCATGAAGTAACTGGATGTTTCATCGGGAACAGTAGCAGAGGTGGTAAGACAGAAACAAGAAGGATATGGAATGGTTCCATCCATGAAGACTCGAGGTTGAGAAGAGTTTGTCTGGGCTGGGGTGATAATGAGAGAACGTGGTGCAATAAGAGTTGGTGAAGCGGAATGTAAAATTGGAGTTGAGGAACTGTTTGGAGAGGCTGCAGAGGAGATGACAGGAGAACAAGAGGTAGACAAATACTGATTTTCGGATGTGGAAATTCATGCCATTGGGCTTGGGCCAAGTCCAAGTATAGATGGTTGCAAAATGGGTAAATGGGTTGTCTCTGTATTTAAGGGGGTTAAGAGAGAGTTGGGCCAAGAGTTTGAAAGGGGAAATAAAGCCTCATTGAACACCACATCTCGGGAGATATACATTCTATTTTTTGTGATGTCCAAACATTTATAACCCTTATGTGAGGTACTATAACCGAGAAAAGAACAGAGAATAGAGCGAAAATTGAATTTGTTTGCAGGATTTGGTCGAATATTAGGCCAACATTGCCACCCAAAAAATTTTAAAAATGTATAATCAGGATCCGAATTATAGACACGAAAATGAGGAGTTTGATTTTTGAGAACTGGAGATGGAAGAATATTAATGAGATAAACAACACACTCAAAAGCATCGGCCCAATATGAGAAGGGAAGAGAGGAATGGGCCAGAAGTGCTAACCCGGTTTCAACTATGTGCCTATGTTTTCTCTTAACTAGGCCATTTTGTTGAGGCGTGTGAGGGCACGAAAGACGATGTGTTATACTCAATTTTTGACATATGTGAGTGAGGGGTTTAAATTTCCCTCCACCATCAGTTTGTAGGGTGATAAGTCTAGTATTAAACAACCATTCGATATAAGGTAAAAATGTTGTGAAAACATTGATAACATTAGACTTTAGTCTTAAAGGAAAAAACCAAGTGTAACGGGTATAACAATCAACAAAAGATAGATAATATTTGTATCCAAGTCTTGAAACATGAGGGGCTCAGCCCCAAAGATCAGCATAAATTAACTCTAAGGGTCGTGAATAGTTGGCCCGTCTATTGCAAAAAGGAAGTTGATGATGTTTGGCAAGAGGGCAATCGGGGCAGTAAAAGGTAGACTCTGTGGGAGACTATGAATAACAGTTGGAGTGCAGGATTTGTGAGACAAGTGTGAGAGACGGATGGCCTAACCTTCGGTGTCATTGAGCTAGAGTTGTACTTTCACCATCATGTGTAGAAAGAGAGGAAGCTGAAGACAGTTTTGTTGGAAAGACGTAGAGGCCCTTACGTGTGGGTCCTGTAAGGGGGATTGTCCCTGTTTGATTGTCCTTCACAGAAAAATGGGAAGAGTGAAACTCAAATAAGCAAGAGTTATCAATGCAAAGTACATAAACCAAGTTTTTCATAATGGATGGAACATAGAGCAAATTTCGAAGAGCGAAGGATAAAGAGGAAGAACCAATGGAGAGATAGGAATCCCCAAGGTTCTGAATAGGAAGACTAGTTACATTTCCTACATGTATAGTACCGTCACCACCATGATACTTTTCATATGAAATATTCAGATTACTCAGATCATTAGTAATGTGATGTGTGGCTGCAAAATCTGGGTACCATATAGAATCAAAAAAGGAAGCTGGTGTTGTGTAATTTGTCGAGAATGAGCTTGGAGGAACAATTTGATAGGAATGATCAAACATATGCCAGCATTGGAAGGCAACATGCCCAGTTTTGTTGCAGACCTTACATGTAGGTCACTGGGCCGTGTAGTGTTGGGCAGGATTACTTGAAGAAGACGAACGTCCGCCACGGGAAGGACTGAAATGATGACCACGACCTCTGCCTTGAAGACCACTCCTAGGAGAGCCACGACGTTGATCACGACCACCAAAGGCACTGAAATTAGTAGAGGGCTCAATGGTGGAGATAACACTCTGAGTTAGATGGGAGACACAAGTTTCATGTATAAGTAAGAGTTGGTATAACTCATGAGAAGAAATGGGCTCTGCCCTTGTAGTAATTGAAGTGATAAAGGACTCGTAAGAAAGGCCGAGGCCATTGAGCAAGTAGGTGACAACCTCTTATCTAGGAGGGGAGTCCTAGTAGCAGCCAGAGAATCAACAAAGAAATGTACATTGCCAAAGTATAAGGAAATCGTTTGTTCTCCTTTGGAAAGATTTGTAAGCTGAAATCGAACCTGATACTCCTTTGCTTGAGAGTGCAAGGCAAACATTGAGTCTAGCGAATCCCAAAGCTCTTGAGCTGTTGTGGAGGAAAGAACATGCCCGAGAATAGAGTCGGATAATGAGGAGAACAGAACACTTAAAACCAACTGATTTGTACGACGCCATGAAGTGAAGGCTGGATTTGTTTTGGGTATGTTGTTTGTAGGGTCAAGTAAGGTTTCAGAGGGTCGGGAATGGGTTCCATCGATGTAGCCGAAGAGATCTTAGCCTCTTAGATAGGCTGAAATCTGGACCTTCCATAGAAGAGAGTTATTGATATTAAGTTTGGTGGTGATGATATGAGAGAATGAAGAAAGATTTGAAGAGGAAGAAGAATTGGAAGAGTGTGGGGTAGCCATGGATCAAGGTGACGTTAGTCCTTGGAGGCTCTGGATACCATGTGAGACAGACAAAGTATATGGGATTTCAACATAACATTTCATTAATAATTTTACATGTATTTATACAGAGTGAAAAAGGAATAAAAGAATATTGTTCTATTACAATATACTTTAGACAAAATAGTAACTAATTTCTCTGCTGTTAGCTTCTAGAATACATTTGTGTCTACTGTTGTACCCTACAAAATCCTTGCTATTGATTGCTTTCGATTGGTGCAGTGTCTAGTATGCCGTCCTTGCGTTTGTGATAATGCACCATAGGATCACAGCTTATTCTAATATGGACTGCTAGCTATTCGTACATCCAAAATATTGAGATTTGACTGAAATAGCTGTTAACTTTTTTTTTTCCCCCCAATTTTTGAAGTTTTTTGGAAGATGATCAGTTATAAAAATAATTTATTATTCAAACAAAATTAAAAAACATTAAAAAGTAAAAAACTCGGATCAAATTTTGGTATTTTTGGTGTCCAATTATCATCATCCTAACTGATCAAATGTTAAAAACTATTAAAATTAACAGTTCATGTAAATTAACCCACTCAAAATTAATATTTTTAAAATTTTGAATTAGATTTATGTAATGTCCAATCTCAAATATGGAAAAAACCAACAAATGAAGCACTCTGTAAAATCATAATGGTTAAACGAGATTAATTTGTCTATCTCATGCCACCATATATGTGTTCCGTGAGGTTCACCAAGTTGCAGACCATTTGGCGGCCAAGCAGCTGGGAGCCATAAGCTGGGAGCTGTCGATTTATAGTTGTTGGTGATATGATATCTCATGGAAATCAAGCGTGAAGGGTATTAAAATTAGATAAAACAGACTTACCATATCTTCCTTGTAACCCTTATCTTAATTTGTTATCACGGTTTTCCTCCGTCATAAGTGATATTATTTTTATTTTGAATAAAAATACACTTAAAAAGGTACTGATCCGGATACACTTACCATGCATATTTTTGTTTTGATTTTTCATGTTTTGAATAATTTTACGGATTGAATGGAGCTACTAATTTTTGATCAAATTAGCACAGCAGATTGTAGATATCCTTGATACATAAATACGTACGTACATAACAGCTGCCCAAATGATCTTAGATTAATGCACTATATATATATATATATATATATATATGATGTGGTCGCCATAAGTACGGAAGAGACACTTCTCTTCGGCTATGTCAACCACAAATAGGAGTACTGGCATCTGCTTTAGAAAACCCAAGTCCACGAAACGTTCACGCTTTCTTTTATCTCTAATCCGATTCAGCGGTTGAAACTTTCAACAAATTTTTTCCGGAGTTTATGTCATTTTACTCGTGTTTTTTATTATCTCTTTATGGCCTCTTACAATCTCATGTATTACGGCAACCATGCACCGGTTTGATCAGAAACAAGCTACAGGAAGACGTACAGTATCCTTTTTTCTTTTAGTAGTCATGGCATTGGATGCTATAATATTTCTAGATGATCATGATGAGGAACAAATTATGCACCAAGAACTTGGAGAAAGCTTGATTCATCTTACCAAATAAGATCATTAACTACAATTTATATATACCTTGTCCGTGTCTATCTACTTGATAGTCTTGATTTTTACGCGCGACCTCTTGAGATTGATAGCAAAATTAATTTTAAGAATTTCAGTTAAGAATAATGCTATTCATTATCATTTTATTTATAATCCTCTATCATATTATGATGTTACGTACATGGAATGATTAAAAAATTATATATTATATTTTACTTATTTATAAATTATTGACGTTATATTAAAAAGATAGTGAATAATGTTTTAATGGAATTAAAGGTTGAGTAGTATAACATTGTGTTTGAGTACTTCACTACTATTTACAAACAGTTCATTATTATTATTTGCAAACTATTTAAAATTTTTTATTACTATTTATATTAATCATCTGATATTATCTCCCCACCGGCACAAACGTATCCAAAAACTAATACAATTTGGATTCAGCGGCTTGATCCAGGTTTCAAAGAAGCAATAGAAGAAAACAATTCAAACAACCCTTAAAACAAAAGTTAAATTGGATAATAATTAAGGAAAAAATTTAATTGTAAGTGATTCTGCGTATTAATACGCACACTCATTCAATATGATTGATCAGAAAATAGATTTTATTGAAAACAGTGCTAATTTGAATTTAGAATATGAAGGCAACAACATTAGTACGCAGATTGGTACGTAAACTTGCTTGTACATAGCAAAACTCATAATTAAGATGAGATTAGATGATAGTTGAAAATTAAATAAAATATTTTTAGAATATTTTTTAAATATTATTTTAATATTATTTTTATTTTAAATTTTTTTTAAAATGAATTATTTATTATATTTTATATGAGAATTTTAAAAAATTATAATAATAAAATGAAAATAAGTGAGTTGAGATATTTTACAAACCAAAAATTATATATGCAGTCACTTTTACTTGTTTCTTGCATACTCTACTGATATGATTGATTGTATTTTTTTTAATATAAAATAATTATTTTAGCTAGTCATATAAGTAGAATGCATACAAAATATATAAAATTGTCTGTATGCATCAGAACTACTCTCAAACCTCTAAACTAAACGAAAGTGTTCTTTTATCTTTGCCTTTACCTCTCTTTTTCTCCAAAAAGTCAACCGCTTTCATCCATCTGTCTATGCTATCCATCCATCATATTAGTAGAAGGACACATGATGGCCCACCCATCAAAAAAAAGTCGGTCGGACCCATGCACATTCTCCGATGTTGTCAAGACAAGAGTTCCTTCCTCCTCAAATAATCTAGTACCAATTAGAGGGTTTCAACTCTTGAGTCTTGATGTTGCCATGTCGAGAGCCTGCCTGAATAGGGTCTAAACAAATTAGGCTTTAGCAGTGTTTTGTACCTGATCAGCGTGGTGAATGGGCCACTCATGCACCCTTTTTCTTGTTGCTTGTTGCAATGTGTATGCATGGATGGAACGTTATGCTCTTTCAAAAGCAAACTATCAGATCTGAGGCTCTAATTGTTCTAAATCTGAGTCAGAGACTCAGACAGAGAGAGAAGGGACTAAGATGCTTCTGTATAGTACGTTACGTTCCCACTTCCCATGTATTCCATTTTTATCTAGCCTCGTTACTTTCTCCTTTGTTGATCATTTCTTCTTCTTGGAATAGGATTCACTATGCCTTTTTATTTTTTCCCTTCTTTCCGTTTTTCTCTTTTCCTACGTTGACTACAAAACAATCAGATTCATATGCATACATCATATAAACATAAGGATGGAGTAGATTTGCGTAGGGATTACTTTTTTTTACGTAGAGAAAGGAAAAATTCATGTCTCCCTTTCTCATGAGGTAACCTCCACACAGGCTCAGGTTCTGGTGGAGTTACTGAGCCAGGAAATGCAGAGGGAGAAAATGGATCGATAACGGCCTTATCCTTATGGTTCTTACCATCTGCTTTCTCGTAGACTTGAGAAAGACCAGTACTCTGAAATAGGGCTTGCAGATATTGATCCCCTAAGACGGAAGACGTGATACTTCTATAGACGAAGAGAAAATAGCAGAAAAGACTCGCTCGACAAGCTTGCTAACAACATGCTTGCATTGATAGAATATTGCCTCTCAAATTGGTAGATCATTACCCTTCTTCACAGCAACAGAGTAATTAAAAGCAAATACATAGATATTGAAGAAGACTGTATAATTATGAAGGATTATTATATATATATATATATATTAGGAAACAAACTAATATGCAATCTTCTTTTCTCAATAGCCTTTTGGAAGGAATTCGGATATTATAACCTCAAGCTTCACTGTGTTGAAATTGAAATAGATTCCCAATTGTTGGTAAATTGGATCACTAAGTGTGACTGTCATACCTGGTACTAATTAGAAGACTACTGGGATGATCTTTAAGACTAGCTGAATAGGTTGGATTATACTGTGAATCATATCTTTCGTGAAGGAAATACTGTGGCTGACTTCCTAGCAAAATGTGGGGGTGAGGGCTTGAACTCGGAATGGTTTGACAATCATACCTGGCCTAGTCGGTTAAGAGGTCTTCTTCGCATTGACAAATTGGGTTTACCACATCTGCGGGTCTGGTAAGGTTTGTACTAGGTAAATCATTTTTTGGATTGTTTTATGTTCTTGTTTCTCTGTTTTGGTTTTGTTTCTCCCTTGCAGGTTTCCATGTACTCGGCGTGTCTTGTTGAAAACCGTGTTATTATTTTAATTAGTGTTGTCCTTTAGACTGATTTTTTGATGCTTGGGTTTTGGATTTTATGTAATCACCAAGTGTTGGGATATAACCATGGTTTTCCTCCGCCACAAGTGAGGGCAATCAATAAACTTGAGATACTGTCATTTTTTTCTCTTCTTCTTCCCCATGTACAGCTTGATCAAGTTTTTTTTTCCCTGTTTTTAATTAACAACGTATAGAAAAAATTTTCAGCCCCCATACAGTTCTCTCCCAAAAATCTATCCATAAGATTCTTCCAACAAAACGGATCATATAAGATTATGTATAAATTACTTGACTTTTAAGACGGATGAAGGATATCTTTATGATCACGAATGAAATCATATATGTAATTTGTTACTTTCATGTACTCTACAGGAAGCAATATTTGATCAAAGATCGATCTAGGGAAAAATCTGAAAACTAAGGAACCTAAAACATTCTTTGCAATTATATTTGTTACCTACAGACATAAGTAAGTGATGATGTAAATGTAATAGACCTGGGACGATGGGTTTGCAAGACAAATAAACTTTTTTTGCATCTTTAGGCTTCTTAGCTCAAGAAAGGCTACCTATTACGTCGATGTTACAAAGTTCGTTCAAGTTCAATTAATTGCTAGTTTGGGTACTAATTAATATATTCTCAAGTATTTTGATATATTCTGAGTATACTTCACTATATATTCATCATTTTATTATTATTTATTATTATTATTTAATATTTTATCATTATTTTTTTATTACTATTTACAAAATAACTCAAAATACCTTTTAAAATTTTACCCTTTTTAACTACCACGGACTTGAGCTCACAAGCAAACTACTGATTGTCTAATCGAAAAAAACATGAAAGCCACTGCAGTCGTAATTCAAGACAATTGACAAAAGAGTTAGGTATGTACCGCATTCGTAGTACACATTAATTAAATGCGGGTCGTGTGCACTGTTCAACATGTATCAGTACCACTAACTGCTTGTACTTACATGGCCGAGCTCGATCTCTTCATACATACATATATACATTATATACAAAGTAGCTTAGTATATATTGATCATATATAATAGAATGGCAATTAATGTGTCCAAAACTAGATCAGGGTTCAGTACGTATCCCACAAAGCTAATGTAGTATTGATATTATATATTACAAAGATTTTTTCTAATGTTGAAAAATTCAATTTAGATTCTCATTCGCTCCTTATATCATCATGCATTGTGAAGCATGTACTTTATTATATATTTTAGCTGTGTCACTGTGGAGTCTGTTAACCAAAATTCATTATGTGATCCTAATAGCCTCCAGCTGGTTTCCAATCAATCCAAGATCCCTGACGATCAGTCCACAAATTCTACCATTAGAACTAATTTAGCATGATAATGCTCTTGGTTACCTTATTTAGATATTAGTTTAATTGTTTACTCTTTATTGATTCAATGGCTGCAATCTCACAAATTCTTTGTATTTAAACAAATCATTATCAATGAAATCGGATACAATTTTCATCCATCTTCAGCTTTCTTACATGGTACCAGAGCCCCTTGAGTGATACCTTTTGATCCAAATGGCCGACAACACATCTTCATCCTTTGTGATTCCCAATATCACACAATTCATTTCCATCAAACTAGACCACCAAAACTATCTATTGTGGATTTCACAATTTCTTTCAGTATTGCATACTTTTGATCTTCAAGGAATAGTTGATGGTAGTGAGCCATGCCCACCTCAATTTATTCCTACCTCACAGGATGATCCCACCCCCAAACTCAATCCTGACTTTGTCCTTTGGACAAAGAAGGATCAGTTCATACTTAGTTGGCTAAATGTCACCTTATCAGAAGGGCTGGGTACTGGCCACAGTTTATGGCCTCCATTCATCCAAGCAAGTATGGACTTCTTTACCTAGCAAATTTGCCTCACTCAAGGTCTCAAGTGGCACATCTCAAGAGACAGCTACAAACCCTTCGCCAAGACTCCAAAACTTGCACAACATATCTTCAGTTAGCTAATTAAGCAACTTGCTGATCAACTTGCTGCAGTTGGCAAAATAGTTGATGATGAAGATCTTATTACTTACATTGTAAGTGGTCTTCACCCCTCTTACACTCATTTTATCACAACATTTTCCTTTGCTAGCCGTGATCATCCCATGACTTTTGAAGCATTTCAATCTGAACTTCTTAGCTTTGAAGCTCTCATTACTTCTCAACAACAATCTATTTTTCCAGACTTGGGTAGCTTTGCCATGTTCTCAAACAAGCCCAACGAAAGCTTCGCTCCTCGCAAAAAGAAGAATCAACACTCAAACATGTCCTTTTACTCACGAAACCAACAACTAAAAACTGTTTCCACTTCCTCATCTACACAGCCCACTTCTGATAAAAACAACAATCCAAGTGGTGTTAGCACTTGCTGTCACTTTCAACTGGCCCATCACATAACTAGACGTTTCAAATGCTTTTTTACATGGTTCTTTGTAGGAAACAATGTACATGGAGTAATCACAAGGGTTCAGACACCCTATTTTTCTTAATTATGTGTGCAAGCTCAAAAATTCATCTATGGACTCAAACACGCACCACGAGCTTGGTTTAGTAAGCTCTCTCAAGCCTAATGTCTCTTGACTTTACTAAGTCACAAGTGGATCACTCACTTTTTGTCTTTCAGCTAAAAAAGTTCTCATCTATGTACTCGTGTATGTAGATGACATTCTGGTCACCGGAACACATCCAAACCACATTTTATCTCTTATAAAGCTACTATAAAAAGATTTTTCCCTGAAAGACCTTGGTGCTCTATCATTTTTCCTTAGCATTTAGGCCACAGGTGATCACACTGGTCTGTATCTCAACCAGTCCAAATATATTCTAGATATTCTACATCGAGCCAAAATTATAGGTGCCAAACCTTACTCTTCCCCAATTGCTTGTGGCACTAAACTCTCACAAAATGACGGTGATCCTCTTGTTAATGAAACTAAGTATCATCAAATTGTTGGAGCTCTTCAATACTGCAGTTTGACAAGACCTGATATAGCTTACTCCGTTAGCCAACTCTATCAATTTTTACATGCCCCAAGAACTAGCCATTGGTTTGCTGCTAAGTGAGTTTTATGATATCTCAAAGGAACCATCACACATGGGCTTCACTTCACTACTGACTCTTTTAATCTCAATGCATTTTGTGACTCAGATTGGGCAAATTCACTTGATGATAGACCAATGGCAAGTTCACAAGTGGTTTCAGCATCTACCTTGGATCTTGCCTCATTGCTTGGAGCACCAAGAAACAACCCATTGTATCCCACAACAGCATCGAGATAGAATACATGTCTTTATCTATTGTTACTGAAGAATTATATTGGCCTTGCATGTTGTTCAAAGATTTACACATCTTCCTTCCCAATACTCCAACCATATGGTGTGACAATCTCGGTGCCATAGCTCTTGCATCAAATCCTATTTTACATGCAAGAACTAAACACATCGAAGTAGATTATCACTTCATTAGAGAAAAGAAAAGGTACTTAACCACGAGATTCAGATCAAATTCATCTCTCATCATATCAATGTGCTGATATCTTTACTAAGGGGCTGACTAGTGCAAGGTTCCTTTGGCTACATGACAAGCTAATGCTCTGAGAACTCCCTATTAGCGTGAGGGGGCGCGTTAACCAATATTCATTATGTGAGCCTAATAGCCTTCAACTGGCCAATCAATCCAAGATCCCTGAAGATTAGTCCACAGACTCTACCATTAGAACTAATTTAGCATGATAATTTGCCCTTTGTTACCTTATTTAGATATTAGTCTAACTGTACAACTTTTATTCTTTATTGATTCAATGGCTACAATCTCTCAAATTCTTTGTATTTAAACAAATCATTATCAATGAAATCATATACAGTTTTTCATCCATCTTCTACTTTCTTACAGTCGATCGCAGACGAGGTGAAACCAGGGGTGCAAGCTAGGTGCAATTTTTGGAGGAGATAAACATTGATCATCGATCTTAAGATGGGTGAAACTTACCAGAGTATATTCTTCTTGTTTAATTAGAATTGATTATTTTCAATCTATAATTACAATTACATTGGAAGTGTTTTTGATATAAACTATATATATATATAATATTGATCCAGCTAAGACATAATGTCTATGTCTTTTTCAATTTGATTGAGAGTGATACGGCCATCTATTTAAGGTACATTTAGAAGTATATATGTAAGTAGGTTTGTTTAAATGATGAATAAGCCTACTTATAAATATTAGAACAAATTAAAGGATCAGTGGTAGCTTGGGTCCAATTACAATTCAAAGGTCTTGAGTCATTTAAGAACTTTGGATCAATATAAGACTTGATCCAGACATAAAGTACCTACATATGTACACCAGAAAATGAATATAAGTTATAACAATGACTGGGAGTCTTTGAAGATATACCTAGCTAGCTACCTAGGACATTGATAGGTTTTTAGGCGTACTGGCCGGGACTAATGCTTGAGTTTTTTTCACCATGAATATCACTATACTTGTACTCTACTTTCGTAGCTAGCTAGGTCTTTATGTTTGGGCCATGTAAATGTTATATCTCTGGAATGTGCATGATTAATTTTTTGGCGTTATTCCGTCTTCGATCTCTGTTACTTAAACAATAAATTGTCGTACAAGTAGCTAGTATGTGCATACATAGCTAGGCATTATATATGTAAGTAATGTTACATACAGTCGTGGAATGCGCATACGCCATGCAATCGCTTTGAAAAAGAGCTATTAAAAAATTAATTTATTTTCATGTGAGTCTCATATTTATTCACTTTTTTCAAAGCGACTGCATGGCGCCTGCACACTCACGACTGTAAATATCATTTATATATATATATATATGTGTAGATATTTACCGCATTACAAGATCAATACATTATTGATTAAATGAAATTAATTATTTGCTTGATATTAACACTTAATTAGTGGTGATACTAGCAGCCATTGATTGCATAAATAGTCATTAATTGTAGCAATCAACCCTAGAGTACATTGCGCGTGTGTATGTAGTGTTTGTATATATATAATATGCTTGCAACATGTATTTATGTATGTATGTATGTACGTAGGCTAGTACGATAATTAATTAATATTCGAGTTTGTGAAAAAGTGGTGGAGATTTACACAAACTCGCGTGTTTAAATGTTGAAATTCCATTACAGGCTAGATTAAAAAATTGAATAGATTTTGTAGACTAAATACTTGCCTTTTTTCCCCTTTTTTTTTGGCTCAAGTTCAAATAAGCACCATTAACAATTTCCCTATATATAGTCAAATTCGCGCACAAATTCACTCACCCCAGCTGACGTGGTAGCTTATTTTATTAAAATAAAGTGGAAAACACCAAAACATGAAGAAGAGAATAAGACAATGGACAACACTCATAGCAGGTCAAATTTTTGCTCCCGACCACCACCCACGTGATCATCCAAAAGCTCCCCACTCCTTGGCGTCATCAGATCTGGTTGGTTGGTAGGAATATTTGGTATTCTTGGGTTTATTCACATTGTTTCTGGGTTGTAAATGGGTAGAAATTTCGTATTAGATGCATAATTATTTTACTCTAGCAATTATATATTAGTTGTAGTATTAGAATAGGTGATCTGAATTGAGGAAGAAGATTAATTACTAAGATTTTTTTTTTCTAATATCTCGAAAAAAGATTAAAATGTTGGATTTTGAGGCTTGAGCTACACTTGTAATTACTTATATGGTCTAAAAAGCATATATAAATAATCACATTACAAATAACCAAACTTTTGAAAACTAGTTATTTCAATTTGCTAGTGGAAAATGCATGGCATCCCACTTTAAATAGATTTTGTAGGAGAAAATGGTGGATTGGTGGGAGTGAGAAGGAAATATAGCACTGAACTTTGTACAATGTATTATATCAACATTTTCTAGTCTCAAATGTAAATTAGTCCATGTGGTGGCGCCTTTCCTTTTAGGCCAATAGTTGAAGTTTTTTGCAAGTAATGTAAGTGGAGCAGGTGTGAAGAGTGAACTAGTGTATATGAGAAGTCCTGTTAAAGAAAATATAACTTCAAAGAAAATATAATAGGTGTAAACATGATGATAGATGCCCAGCAACTATTTTTCCTCTCTCTCTAAACAGCGTTGTTAATGCTCACCCAAGGTGACGGGGAAGAATTTGATGGTGGTCAACAAAGATGAAGATGCATCAGTGCCAGTAGGGTCTGTACAATCACATCTCTGCCAACTCAACCCTCTAACTCCAAGGTTTCCAACACTTTCTAAAGTCTCTCCTGTAAATATTCAAAATGAGGTCTACCATTGCCATCATCATATGGTCCCTCATATAATCCAAGATCACATAATTTATCGGGGTATTACTTTGAGGGAAAGTTGTCAAACAGTTTTAGAACCACGCTACAAAAGACACCACAAATGATTGCACGAGGGCTGGCAGTCTTTTTTCCAGACCAACCCAAGATGGTGGATTTATTTCTTTCATGGAGTCCCATGAGCATGAAAGTCACTTCAATGTTCCAGCTCAACAAAGCAAGTCTAAGAACAGACCAAATAGATCATCTGCATGTAATATGGAGATATCCTTAACAATTCATGGCTGCCAGTAGATGAGGGGTCGTTTTGCTGCCAATATTGATTTAAAGAATAGACCAAATGGATCACCCACATGTAATATACTGATTTAGAAATTTCATATTAGATACACAATTCCTGACATATATACACTTCAAGCAAACACACACAAGGGATTCTAACATCAAACATATTTACCCTTTTAATATTACTTCCCAATAAATTATGTTAAAAAGAAATATAATGTTGCGTGAGGTTTTAGAAATGAGTCGAAAAACATGTAGTTCATTTCTTCATTTAGGATCTACCATTTTGGGGTATATGGAATGATTATTTTTTGGGTTGTTTTACAGCTTGATTGGTAAGAAACTATACCAGTTTTCTTTGAAAAAATTTTCCTCGATTTCTTTTTGTCCCTTATAGTCATTACATTTCTAAATTGTTTTTTTTAATAAATATTGTCTAGTGGGGAAAGGAAAAGAGCACGCATCTCCATTAACATGGCCCGCTATCCACAGAAGGCCATCAACAAATCTCACAACTCAAGTATTCAAAATATTATTTTGGAAAATTCAGTTTAACTGCTTCACTTAATGTCTAGATTTAGCATGTGAGTTTTGGTTCATTAGAATGATTGGCTTATATGTTAGGTGATAGCAAGACCATATTATCCACATTTCTTAACACCTTATACCACAAATCTGGCCCGTTATATAACTATGCTATTAATATATTTATCTTAGGTCTTCAACACATTATCATTATTGGTTTATATGTTAGGTGATACCAACACCATGGTATCCGGAGTTCTCAACACCTCCTACCACTCATCCATCAACCACTCCAGCAACACAGATATTATGAATATTAATTCTGAATGTTAATGACATATTTATTTTTGGTCTTTGGCTCATTATCATTACTAATTTATATGTTAGGTGATACCAACACCATTTTATCCAAATTTCTCAAACTATATGCATGGCTGCCATGCACCAATGCCACATACGTACTTACCACCATTTGTTCCTCGTCCTGATGCCACCCCATCTCCATTGATGCATCAAGTGATGTATTCATTTTTTAAGATATGTGCTTATTTCTCACGATGCTTATATTGATTTACGCCTGGATTTTTATTGTTGTAAACTACAGAAAAATCTTGTGTCCTCATTTCACTCTTCAACTACCCCTCTAATTGATTTAAACTTTGCAAGCTCAAGCCATGTCGAAGAAATTCAGGATCCCACACCTGACTCTATGGAGGCTGAGACTTTGTCTACACCCTCTATGCCTTACTGCTAAATCCAAAGATGAAGATGCGTTCGAGACAAAAAATACAGTGAACACTGATGAAGATGATAGTATTGAGGAGCCCAAAATGGAGATGTTGTCCAAATCCGAAGAAGAGTTAGTTTCTTATTATAAGAGATATGAGAAATAATGTGGTTTCAGGGTAATGACATAAATGAGTAAGAGGGATGTGCATGGTCGAGAGTCTAAGATATGTCACGTTGGGTTGTGCTTATGGAGGGGAGGCACGGAACTAGATGTCAAATTTCGCAAGGTCATGTTCGACATCAAAGACAGACAGGAAGGCGAAGATAAATGTTACGTTGATTGATTAGATTTTGAAATTATTATCGGTTCACAATACACACAACCACGACCTATCCCCACAAAAATCAAGTTCTTTTGCTACAATAGAGAAGTCAGCGAGTCAATAAAGAGATTGTTAGATATAAATGATTAGACTGACATCCGAATGAATAAGAAAGTGTTTAATTTCTTACTCCTTAAATAATTCGGTTTCTATTTTTATAAGTTTTTTCGCTCTGTCTTCACTATTATCTGCCCATTTAAAATAGTTACAATATTGTAATCCATGAATATACAGAAATAAACGACGTGTACGTTAGATATCAAAAACTTGTACAAATCCGTGAAACGTCAGAGTAATGAAAAAATGTTGTACCTTCGTATTATACTTTGGACACCCAAATAATGATCAGCCAGGATTTCTTGGAGTATTTGCTATTCTAAGTGGAGCTTTATGGTCGCAGATGCATGTCGGGTCGTTCCTCGAAATACAATTAACAAGAGAAGGTGAAGAAACTAATGATGTCATTTTAAATATGTCACAAGGAATTACAACACATGTTCTATTGACATTAAGCGAGTGTGCACAAGAAAAAATAAAGTTAAAACCAGAAAAATAATATTCAACACTCCTTCATCCATTGCTTTACAACTACTCTATCCCTCCTATACCAAGTCTAGTAGTTCAGACAAAGCTAAAAGCTTCCACCCTTTACCACTCTTTTCCCTCTCGAATGGACCAAAAGTTTTTATGTAAATCACGACAGCCGTTTTCCACCACCCTCATATGCATCATCCACATCCATCAGCGGAAGGGGAAAAGTAGGTTAAACTAAGTAAAGAAAGTATATTGTGACATAAGGTATCAAACAACAAAGACAGATGAGGATTATTAACATCCCTGTCCTTATATTTATGACTAATGTTGTTTGGAGTATTACAGACATAGATGAGGAGAGAATAACATACTAAGCTATTGTTGTTTGAAAGTACATCAAAACAGATATTTAATCTTTTCTTCTGTTTTTATTTCATCATTCAGTAAAATTTTATTAATGAGAAAGGTAGGCATAGCCCAAATAGTGCAGCAAACGGCATGGAAACAACTAATTTTCAGCATTCTAGTTAAGATCAAAGGTTTATTTGCATAAGTGCTTTCATAATTAAAATGTGTAAACTTCAAGGTTGTGCCTAACCCGTTTGTAAGTTAAAGGTTAGGGTATTGTTAGGAAGAAGAAGAAAACCAAGTGATTCACACACTTATATCAATTTTTTTGTTCAACAAAATAATGAGGGGTGAGGCATGCAAGATTTCAACCACTTCCTGTATAATTTCCCTGTCAATAATTGATGTTTTCAAATGGAGGGCCACAATAATGCTAAACTATTGGACGGGTACTTCAGTGAAAGAGTAAGGAACCCATCCCAAAAGTAAAAAAAGTAATAAAGAGATTTTCATATTACTTTTCCATAAGATACGTTTTTAAATTTTTTTCGAAAATGTATCAGATATTTTCAAAAACATCTTACATCTACAACTTCCTAAACTATCATTTTCCAAACAAGCCAAAAATGTAATGCCCCACGGTATGACTAATAATTCAAACAAGCATATGTAATAAAACTCCCATAAGTAAATCGTCAAAATCAGCAGAAGAAACATTAAGACTAGATTATGTAAATAAAAGTTCTCTTGAAAGATTCATAAAATAAAAATTAAGACTAAATCCATGATTGGTTGCTAAAGTGTTTAAACTCTAATGCAAACGACATTGCAGCATCAACAGAAGAAACATTAAGACAAAATCTAATCCAAACAATGTTGCAGCATCAGCAAAAGAAACATTTCTAAATCTAATGCAAACAACATTGCAGCATCATCTAGTAAACCAAAGGACATGTTTTGGGATTAAGACTAGTTCAAACAAAAGATAAACTAAAGCCGGAAACAACCAGAGAAAACATTTCAACAAAATTTTAACACGTTGTACCATATATGAAAATTTTTATCTGAAATTCATCTTAAAACTATCAATTAAAAAACTAACTTTTACATCCTAGATATAAATAACAAATCAAAATATATCCACAATGCAAACTTAATCAACCTAAATTTATCGAAAATGACAAAGAGAGAAAGATATCGCACTAGACAAAATATCACAGAGAAGGGGGAGAGTGAATCTAGGATTTACAGGAGGTGAAGATAAAGAAGTGGGGGTTAAACAAAAGAAGAAGAAGTAACAGCTTAGGGTTAGGGTTAGGGTTCAGAACAAAAAATGGGAGAATGGAGGAGAATGAAGAAGAAGAAGAAGAAGAAGAAGAAGTGACGACTTTACTCACCCAAAACAAACCGTTTCATTTTACAGCCCTTCCTTCCCAGCACCCTCAAAACCAAAATGCACTGTTTGTTTTTTCTAAAACCTGTGCAACACCCCCGAAACACTCCTTCTCAGTTTCGAATAAAATGCCTTGTTTTATTTTTCGTGCACGGCAGGTGGGATTTGTGTGCAAGGAGTATGTGAAATCGATTGTCTTTAACATTTTTCCACCCCTAATTTCTCTTTTTCTTTTTACTCTTCCCATAGAGCATGAACGACATCATTCAAACATCACGATGTGACGTGGCGTAATGACTTGTTGGTTCATTTTGTGTGTGCACATGAGAGAACTCCCCCTTTTTTCATAGATGATACAGTACTCACATGATTGAGAGCTATTACGGATCAACTAAGGAATTAATCCTAGGCTCCTAGTTAGGAACTTTGCATTTTTCTAACAACACAACAGACCCAGTTAGAAAATAAAACAATCCTAAGTAGATTGAATAATAGGGAGACCTAGTCTTTTTATACGCAAAAAGCCTCTCCAGTGAGAAAATATCCATAGAAGACCACCATAGGCATGCAGTTGCTTCCCTCTGCTCTCATCTTTGCCAAGAAATCTGTCGAAGCATTCCCCTCTCTAAAGATATGAAATACTCAGACTTTCTATCGTACTCTCGTTAAACTTTAAACAGTGCATAGCTTGTCACATGCATAGCATTAATTTTAAGTGTGAACTTATCAAAATCGAAACATTGCATCAAATGTTATGTCATCCACCTGTTTAAAATATAATATAAAATAAAAAGAAGAGAAATGATTTGTATAAGTTTTAAATAGATAAGTCTCGCATAATTTTTTTTAAAAAATAGACTACATGTTGAAAAAGTAGAAAACAAAATTATTCATCATTCATTTTCTCATCATCCCATAATGTGGTATTAAATGATAGGTTCATAAATAAAATATAATAAATAGTTTTTAATCATCTAATGTCACATCATGAGATGATGAGAGAATAATCATGAAAATTTAGATGATAAGTAATATTATTCTAAAAAAAAATAGTGAGACTAACATTTTTACATAGATACTACGCAAGACAACTTGTCCATTAAAAAGTACAATACTTGTCCATTACTCTCAAACTTGAAATGCAGAAATTAAGCAATTTAAATGCCATGGCATCTCTTAATGGCCCATGGGGTGAGAATCCCCTTTCCCTGTATATAGGCAGCCACCCACAGGGAGAGATAGTGATTGCCCAGTCTTGCAATTTTTTTCTCATTTTTAATTTTATTTTTTCTTTTTGTTTTAGTACTTTTTAAAAGAAAGAAAATCCCAAGAAGTCTTTTGCAAACAATTAAAATTCAAAAATGCATTTTGCATTTTATTGTTACTATTATACATGAACAATACGTTTGTTCGCTTTCTCCTTTGCTATATAATCCTCATAATTGTATGGATATTATAATATGACATTACACTATAAAAAAAAACCTGTTATTTATTATTAGTTATTTTCTATCAAAATAAATATATTTTTATCACAAATAATCATTTTTGTGTCATAAATAATTCATTATAAATATTCATATATATATTTTTGTAGTGTTTTCAGTTTCAAATTAAATCTTCAGATCGATTATTTTAGAGTGTCTTTCTAGTTTCTAACCTTTAATTTATATATACACCGAATCGAAGGAGCATACATAAATAAAGAGAAATAAGAGTTTACATATTGAGCAATACTACACAATCTCGCATCTTTTATACATTATATTTTTTAAAATTTTTAATAGTTTTTTTAAAAAAATTTTGAGGTTATTTTTTTTAACTGAATTTAATTTTTCTATTCATTATTTTTATATTAAATATTTAATAAAAGAAAAAATTATCAAAATTAAAAAAAATATAATATGTGAAAATTACGTAAATAGTAAAAGGTAGTGTAGATTTTTTATTACACATTACATACGCTTTCATACGGACACGGGACCATTGTTCTGTACATAAATTCAAGCCTTTTCGAGGACGACACAATCCGAGTCTGACGCTCATATCTCTCTTTCTTTCTCTCGATACCTTTATCTTTATTCTCAGCCTTCTTTCTATTTCCTTTTTCTCGTATTTCAAACCCTATGGAAATGGAGGATCAGTACGGCATGCCTGATCTGAGGCAACTTATGAACGGCAGGTCGTCCCATTTCCCGTCCATCCCTCAGCCCCCAGAGCTGTTCTCTAGCCACCATCGAAACCTCTCACCCAGCCACCACTACAATATGATGATGGTGGGTCGTGAAGTAGGGGCCGATGTGTTGTCCCGTGGCCTTCCCGAGTTTCGCTCTGATTCTGCTCCAAGTGTCGCTGCCACTACTCCCACCAATGCTGTCGCCACTTCTGCGTCAACTCCTTCGTTCAGTGGGTTTGAGACCGAGACTGCAGGGTGCTTAGGAGGTGATGGCGGCACTGGAAGATGGCCCAGACAAGAGACTCTCACTCTTCTTGAGATCAGATCTCGACTGGATCCCAAGTTCAAAGAGGCAAATCAAAAGGGCCCTTTGTGGGACGAAATTTCAAGGTTTATACAATATATTTCAGCCCTAATCGTCCTCTCCTTTCTTTTTCTTTTATCATTAAATCTCTCTCTCTCTCTCTCTCTCTCTCTCTCTCCATATACATATATATATATATATATATTGTATATATATGTTTGGGGAGGGGGTCTAGGTGCAAGTTTCTTTCTTCTGTTGTCGATGAAGGATTGAATGTCACTGAGGAGTATAGAGAAAGAGGACTGCTGCTAGTGTTTTTGGCAGTTACATCTGAAAACTTTGGAAGCGATATAAGGCTTTATAATCCGGTTTTGAGTTTGAAAATGAGCTTGATCAGTTGGAGACACGTGTGTTACTTTCTTTTATATTTCGATTTGAAAAAATTCGAGGCTGATCGTCTGTATAGTTACTCGTTATGATCTGTTTTGAAAATCATGTGTAGTACCTTTCTTTCCAAGGCAAGGTGTTATTTATTTATTTATTGGATGATTTGAAAATTGTGGACGACGCTTGGGATATTGCTTAAGCACCCGCAACTGCTAAAAACTCTCATATCTGAGACCTATCCTTGTTTAGCAATCTGAATGGTCAATATACTAAATTAGGTTAACTGTGATTACTCAGCAAGGAAAGGATATTATGAGATTCGCAGCACCATCATTAAACATCATCACCACATGATTTTTTTATGGGATATTCCTTTTTTTTTTTTCCTTACAATGCAATCTAGGGTTCTCTCCTACCATGAATATGCATTTTCTTATACAAATCTTATTTCAGCATGTAATTAATGTCCATTTCTTTGTTTTATTTTTATCTCCTCTCGTTTCAACTTTTTTTGCAGGATCATGTCTGAGGAACATGGTTACCCAAGAAGCGGTAAGAAATGTAGGGAGAAGTTTGAGAACTTGTACAAATATTACAAAAAGACAAAGGAAGGCAAGGCTGGAAGACAAGACGGAAAGCACTACAGGTTCTTTCGCCAACTCGAAGCTCTCTATGGAGAAACCAGCAACACCACCCCAGTCCCAGAAACCCATTTTGCTGGACATAGTCTTCGATTTCATAACACAAGCCAGAACACAACTCCAGCAAATCAAGAGGCTTTTCATTCTCAAAAGCATTGTGATCATAGTCTTAGCCTCTCTAATTCCTGTGAGTACGATACCTCTTCCTCCAATGACAATGATCTCAGCACCACGGTGCTGAGGGAGAACGATTCGGCGGAGAAGCGGAGGAAGAGGAAAGGTGGAAGGAGCTGGAAGGCTAAGATAAAGGGCTTCATTGACTCGCAGATGAGGAAGTTGATGGAGAAACAAGAGGCATGGTTAGAGAAGCTGATGAGAACTCTTGAACAGAAGGAACAGGAGAGGCTGTTAAGAGAGGAAGAGTGGAGGAAACAAGAGGCAGACAGGATAGATAGGGAGCACAAGTTTTTGGCTAAAGAACGGGCTTGGATTGAAGCTAGGGATGCCGCTTTAATGGATGCCTTGCAGAAAATTACAGGAAGCGAAGTGAAGGCTTCATCGTCTGAGGGTCTAATGGCCGCTGAAATCCAAAACCACAGTGAAAACCAGAATGAGGATGGAAGTGAAATACTAAATAATGGTGGGAAAGGTGAAAGTTGGCCGGAATCTGAGATTTCGAGGCTGATACAATTGAGAAATGCCATTGAGTTAAGAATTGGGCCAAGTGGGTGTTCAGAAGAGGTTCTGTGGGAGGAAATAGCAGGAAAGATGGCTTGCTTAGGATATGAAAGGAATGCTTTAATGTACAAAGAGAAATGGGAGAGCATCAATAGTTATCCGAGAAAAACCAAGGCAGGTCACAAGAAGCGCAAGGAGAATTCACGAGGCTGTGCTTACTTTCAGAACAGTGGATCGTCCTTATACAATCAAGGAGGAGCCTTCTGCGAAATCAGCGAACAAGAGCCAGAGACGGTGAGACTACAAGGGAATGATGGTTCTTCCCCTTCCAATTCCAATGTCGGAAATTCTGTGCACGAGAGCTGCTTTCCTTTCTTGTTCGGCGATGGGGAGAACTTGTGGGACAACTATGGTTTGAAGGTCAACAAAGGCGATCACAACCAGTAAGTACTAAAAGCGCATTGGCGGCTGGCGAGGAAACCTGAAACTGGGCGGGTGAAGTATTTGACTTATTAATTAAGAGGTAAGAGATTTGAATTACAATATAAGCCATGGGAAAGTGGCCGACTGTGAAAGGAAAGATCAGCTGACTGAGGATCATTAATTATGTATAGGGGTTGATATCTAGTGGGTATTAGAACTTCAGAATATGGACATTTAAGACAAAATAATGGGTTTTTTGTTTTATCAGTTGATTGTGGAAGCTGGGATGTTGCGATCATGTTGCTCAAAGTGGTGCGGTTATCATCTGATCAACACTTGTAAGATTTCCATTTTGTGCTGGATTTCCTTCTTGTGCATGCAACTTGTATGATAATTGTAGTTCATTATTCCATCCGACATTTTTTATCACTTCCATCATTAATTTTTTCTGTTTTTAATTCGCTAATTTCTTAACACGGCCTACCGTATAATTAATTAACTGCGGATGTGTCTGGGAGCACGTTTGTGAGAATTTGGATAATAATTCTCTTGGCATTTCTTAAACGATGCAAATTAAGGAGAGCTAGAGAGGGGAAGAAATGATAGATATTAATTAATTACTAGCGGATGTACATTTTATATATATATATATATATATACACATACCATGATCAGCCTATGAACAAAATTATGCATGTCCAAGCTGTACTAATTCGTCCTCTGATTTGCAATTAGCAAACTTATTTTCCAACTATTCAGTGCATGGATTACTTTAGTACCGTGAAAAAAGGTATTTAATTAGTAAGTTTGGTCAGAGCAATTAAGGAGGGGATCGAGACATATGACAATTCATCATATCAGATTTCAAGAGTAGAAAGGAGACATGACTTTGCAATATGTCATAATCAAAACATGAACTACTTACTTTCATAGCGGAAACAAGAATTCATATAAAATGATGAATGCCTTGAAAGGATAACGTCACCTTTATTTTATACGTTGCGTTGATGGTAGCTCTTCAAAGAGCTCGTTTTGCAATTTCCAAACAGTGTATCAAACGTTATATCGATAGCATGAACATAATGAATTAAGAACTTGTCATTGAAGTTAAAACATGGTAATGACATGAGTTTTCTGTAGTTTGTCATATTGCTTGCGTTTTCATCCATGGTGGGGAAAAGATCATGAAGGAGATCATATATATATGTTCGAATTCTCGGGTTACTTAACTAAGCGCTAGCTATGCATTCATTCTCTTTGAACACTCCTTTATATATATATACCAGGAGATCAGTATTAATGAGGTTTGCCTGTCAGAAAGAAAATGTTCAAAACAACTATTTATATTGAGGAAATTATGGATGATCATGACTAACATATTTTTGCTATGACATTTATATATATATGAATATTTTCATTGGTAATATGCAACTGAATTGTGCTTGATTTTCTTGCTGTTAATTTACGTTAGTACTTATGCTGTTTGGATCTAATTAACTATTATATATTACTATATATGATTTACATTCAATCTTAATTTAGACCCTTGCCTACCGGCCTCCAGATGATTTACATTCAATCTTATAAGTTATAATAATCAGTGATTTATGGCATTAATTGGTAATGCTCTGGAAAGGAATTTTTATGAAAATAGCATCTTGAAGACGCATGCATATATATATATATATATATAGGACCAATTATAAGCGGCCATAAATGAATGACTTATTTGACTTATTTTATTCATTCTGTAAACCATTAATTGATTAGTCAATTAAAAAACGGGTACCTCATGTATAAAGAACAAGCTTTGAAGTTCGAAAATATTGTGATGAATGAGATATCTTTAGCCCTAAAAAGACAGAAAAAAGTTGGATAGATAGAAAGATGGGATGGGGGCATTGCTGCAACCTTACTCTTCCTTCCGCTATAGACGTCGAGGTACGTACGACTCATGCATAGTTTATTATTACAATCCAGAGAAAATGTGTCTATACGTTACACTCCAAGACAGTCACTGACCGTACTTAGGAAGGAGTAAAGAAGCTTCCCACCAGGGGGAACAAAACAAAGACAGATGTTGCAGTCAGTGTCAGAGAGACTCAAGTACCAGAGTTTTGGGTCTTTTGTTTCTCTTTTTCCTCTCTCTCCTGAGTTTTGAGCCCAGGGAGGTTCCTTTGTCTAAACCCTAGAGACAGTTTTTAGTCATTAGCAATCAGAGGAAACGAAATTTATATCAATTATGGGAAAAATATTTCGAATGGTTCGGCTTTTTGGTGATGTCACTGAAGTCTGATGCGACTAGACTGGTAACCGAGTCAACATTAAGGCCTCGTTTGTAACATTTAAGTTGAATTCAAATTTGAGTTTTGGTTAATATTTAAACACACAATTCACGAATCATTAAACATTATTTAATTCAAGATCATATTACTTTATATATAAAATTTATAATTTTTTTTAACTTTTTTATAAATACATTTAAACTTATCTTTACATTCAAATACATATAAACTCATTCTATCATCTTAATTTACTATTATTCATAAAAAATTCAACTAATCTCTACTTAACATGATACAAATGAGGCCTAAAAGCGTCACGCCTTACTTTAAAACATATGCCAAATTAACGCCACTGCATGCGTTAAATTCCTTCCGCCATGAAAGGCAAACATCAGTTAATTCCTCTTTCTTCCACTCTTAAATAGAAAAATCGATCAACTCTTTGATTTAACGTTCTTTTCCCTCAATAACAACACCAAATTGCGAGCTTTTATGATCAATTTCAGACTTATATATAGAGGCGTTTAAAAACAAAAACAAAAAGGGAAATGGGAAAGTGAAAAATAATAAATAGGAGAGTCCTCGGAGGTAATAATCAATGGCCGGTTTTAGATCACCAGCTTTTTCGTCTTTGTGATCAAAACATGCAAGAAAAATAAAAAACTAACAAATTAAGTAAAAGCTTAACCTTATAGGGTATTGAATCCGAAGAGGTATCGTCCAATAACGTTTATGGATGCTTTTGATTTCTCCGCTACTGCTTACTATATATGGACCAGAGTATTATGGAGCTTAGCTCTCAGAGCCAGCAACTACCAGCTGTATTAACTTTTATATGACCTCATATTTAAGAGACGAGATTACATTTTAAATCCTAAAATTTCAAACAAAAACTTCAATAGATCGATATGGATTATAATATAAGAATCATGAAGATCGGTCTGGCCCAATTCTCCGAATGGCCAATACATATAGGGGTTTGCTATGCATCTGCTTACACCCGGCACACATTTCATTTTTTTTTTTTTGAAAAAATTTTTACATCTGCCTATACCGGCACACACTCAATGCATTGAGTGTTAAAAAAAATATATATATATGTGAAGTGTGTGCCGGGTGTAGGCAGATGCATAGCAAATCCCTTTTTTTTTCTTTTTTTTTTTTTTTACACTCAATGCATTGAGTGTGTGCCGGTGTAGGCAGATGCAAAATTTTTTCCATATAATTAAGAAGTGAAAGTTAGCACTGCGATCTATTTTGTAGCAGATTTTCTTCTTTCTTTCCCTTCATCGGAGAGATCACGGTATTCTATCAAAAATAAAATAAAAATTAATGGTAGTCCTTTGCTATCAGATTTTGTTTTATGTGTTTTTGGTTTCCGGGAATGAGTAAGATTTCTGCTTCCTGGCCCAATAGGAAACATCGTTATCCTTGCTGCGAGTGAGAGCAATCCCAAGGAATATATAGGACCACTGCCATGAATCACAGCACTAATTTCCATTTTTCTGCCAATTCAACCTCTGATATCTTGCATACGCTAGCTAGCTATGTTATTGATTCATAACTTCACTCCACAAAGCTAATGTTTGCAGCGATCCGTCAGTTCCAAATGACCAACTCATCTGCCCTCCTCATAAATTTCTCCTGTGCTACCTAGAGAACCGAGAAAAAAAAAACATACAATATATAAATATAAATCAAATATTGGAAATCCTAAACTCAGGGTATAATAATTTGGGATTATAAATAATAATAAATAAATAAACCCTGCAACACAAAAAGTACAGAGCGGATAAAAAAAATATAAATATCATTATTAAAATCAAATGTTAATAAATATATTAATGCATCTTTAGGTAAAGAACCTGATCTATATATCTTGATGATGAGGAGGATAAGAAAGTACAAAAGAAAATGGCAAATGTTGCAGGAAGTTGATTAACCAACATGCTTTTGTGTGAGAGTTGAATTTCAAGTTTTTTTCGTTTGTATTTACAGTCTATCTCAATTTATCTTAATTTATCTCACTATTATTTATTATTATTTAATAAATTTAACTATTATTCACAACACATCTTAACTCATCTTCAAATTCAAACGATACTTAAAAAAAGGGAAGAAGGTGTAGTTGTCGTCATAGATTTTGGAGCATGTAGTAGCGTATATAGGCTTCAAAGCACAAAAGATGTAGCAATGAGACCGTACGAGAACCGCCGGAAAATCAGTGGCGATCGATGGTGCGAAAATTGTATTAAATTTAAGAGAAATGATTTGTACAAGTCTCAAATAGACAATCCCTATACAAGTCCTTGTAAAAAAGTAGACTTCATCTTAAAAAAGTTTTAAAAAAACTATTATTTATTAGTGGGATCCATTATTTTACAAAAGATTTGTATGAGATTTATCTATTTGGAGCTTGTATCTAGCATTACTCTAAATTTAAAGACTTCACCAGATTATATTATTGGCCATGGTCTAGTAAAAGTTAAAATTAAAATTTACCTAAAGGAAAATGTTAGTGGAGTCTTTTAAAATTATCGCTCAATTATTTTAATTTTTTTATTTAATGGTTAAAGAAATGACTATTAGTAAAATTATGTGTTTTTTTAATTTTTTTCTTAATGATTAAGGATATTAAAAAATTTTTGAAAAAAAATAAAAGGAAAAAAAAGTATACTAGCAGTACGCCCAACAGTAACCCCTGGGCGGCCTGTTAGCACTGTCCTTACCTAAAATCATATGATTTTTCTTTTGTCTTTATCATTCAAGATATAACTCAACATTGCATTATCCATCTATAACCTAAAATAATAATAAAATAATATTTTTTTTATAATTTTTTCTTTTATATTTTATAATTATACTATTATATGTTAATTAATAAATTAATTTTTTATTAATAATTAATAATTTATCAGGACTCAGGAGCATTCACGAGGGAAATGAAATTGGAGCAGTTAGAGGGGCCAATATTTGGAATAAAATAATTATTTTTCTATGAAAGTATAACACCAGATAGGACTTTCCCTTTGGATTTACTGTAACTCAACGGTTGAACTTCTTCATTTTAACTAATCCAATGTAGCAATTTTAAGAAGAAATGAGGCATATTTTTGGATTGACTGGCATTTGGCTAAGTGCTCTAAAGTTCCCCATGGGCGGATAAATCTGGATCATGTCTGATAATGTCTGGTAATGACCACCATTTAAAGATAATTATTTTGAAAAATTCATAAAATAGCAAATAAGATCCATGTCACTGGAATAGAGGATTCGAGGGCCACGATCGAGTTAGGTATTTTTTAGAGAAATCCTACAAGAAATCCTTACATCACACACATTTACCTAATCAATATGTGATTTGTCGTTTTTGTTCTTCTACTTAAACACACACATATTTAAAATTTAAGATAGAAGAAAAAAAAATGACAAATCACATATTGATGAGAAGTGCTTGGGACTGTATCAGGGTTCAAGCGCCTTCTTTACCTTGGGCTCAATGGATTTGGCATGCTAACCTCCTTAAGAAAATCTCAATTATGATGTAGAAAGCTATCAATAACTGTTTTGATTGTGAATGAGAAGATTAAAACGATTGACATTCCTATGGTCTCTAAATGTAATTGTTATTCTGCGGGTCATCTTGAGGATCTTAATCATATTATTTGTACGGGTGATTTTGCTAGACAAATATGGCGTTAGGCAACAGTTCAATTAGGTGTGCATATGAGTCTTTTCTGCACCTGACAAGAGCAAGTTAATTTCTAGTTTCATCATGCTTGGGCACTCATCTCACATTTGGACTATCTTTGGTCTCCTCCTGTCTATTGTTTCTTGGAGACTATGGGATAGATGTTGCAAAGCCCAGTATAAGGGTAAGGTTGATAGGATTGAGTCTGTTTGGCATGTTATTAAATTCTAGATCCATCGTGTTATGCAAGTGTCTATGAAATCTTTGAGACTCCCTATGCAAGTTGTTGTTATTTTAAAGAAGTTGGATATTCCGATTTTAACTCCTAAAGCTAAGAAGGTTACCAAGGCTCTAATAATTTTGCCAAAATGAGAAGTTTTCTGTAAGGAGTTAGGAGGTGCTGTCGGCTTGGCTTTTATCGGGTTCATTTTGAGATAGACTCTCAACTTCTAGTCAACTGGGTTACTAGGGGTATTTTTAATATTTGGCATTTTGAGGATTTTTGGGATGAGATTCAAGCTTGTCTTCTTTGTATAGACTATAAAATTACTCATATCTATCGTAGAAGTAATGTTGTGACTGATTTTCTTGCTAATCAGGGTGTTGGGGTTTAAATACGGACTGTATTGATGATAGGGATACTTTATCTAGTCATTAAGAAGGCCATTTTCGCATGGACAGAATTGGTTTTTCTTATTTGAAGTTATCAAAGTGAGGTACTTGGTTTTTGCTTCTCGTTTCTTTGTTATTTTCTTATATGTGTGATATATTCCTTTTCTTGCAGGTTGGCTTCTTAGGATTGTTCTTTCTATTCTGTTTGTAATTTTTTGGCTTTCTTGGTTTGTGGTTGGGTCTTTTGGTTTTTGATGCCTGAATTTTGGTCTTTATACTTATTTGTAACCCACAAGTGTCTGGTTATAACTACAATTTTCATTCGCCAAAAGTGATGAGGACTATCAATAAAATTAGGGTATTGTCCTCTTCTTAAAAAAAAAAACTAGGTAAATGTGTGTGATGTAAGACTTCCACGTAGAATTTCACTTTTTTTATTATTGGAAAATATTACTACACCGTCTTAGTTATACCCCTCATTTTATCTTATTGATGTGACACTATTATGTCATCGTACCACGTGATTTATTAAAAATACAGACATAAAAGGGGTATATGGAATCCTAGGGTTCGGTCTTTTTTTTTTTTTTTTTAGTATTTTCAAACATATTTTGTCTTAATATATATATATATATATATATATATATATATAATATATAAACCATGTAGCACCAAGTACTAGTGGTCATGTCACGTCAATAGAATAAAATGAATGATATAACTAAGACGTAAAATGAATGATATAACTAAGACAGCATAATAGCAATTCTATTTTCTAATTCATTCTTTTTAATATACATTATTTTTGTTTTTGTTAAAATTTAAAGATATTTTAAAAAGTTAATTCAAGAATTTTAGGAATTCCATCAAAGAATGATAAATTAATGACAATTTTAGAGTGCAAATTAAATTTCGTTTTCCAAAAATTATTTTAAGCCAATGCAGTAATCCAAAACAAAGTCTATTCACGTAATAATAAAACTCATTCCAGATTTCATGGTGGTGCTTCGGGAAAACTACTGGACGCTTTATCTTTCATCAATCTTCCCTTTATTCAACTTCCAGCATTGCTATGTAAAACTAGCAGGATGGAAGGGGAGTTTAGAACACTATTTTTCAGAGCGGAAAGTCGACGCCGCAACAGAATGCTCGGGGCTCGGTAAGGAAGCCCTTACTAATACCCTCAGCATCAATCCCTCTTGAGCCAGTCTTCTTCCAAAGGAAGAGGGTTTTGTTACCATTTTTCTGCTGGAACTCGTTCAAAAAGGGAACCCCCTACGTTAGAAAGCGTGTTTTTGCCATGAACCTTCCAGTTCCACGTAGTGTCGATTGACAACGGCTAAAACACAGGTGCCAACAACGAGAACACCACGATCGGTTGCGCGCGCCTACTTTATACCCCTCCAACAGGGGAGGAAAAAACCGAAGCCCAGTCGCATATCAGTAAGTTGTAGAATCCAATGATTGTCATTGTTTCCTGATACTCGCTTTTAAAATAACATAGAAATATAAGCAGTTCTCAGATTAAAAAACCCAAGCTTGGGAATGCTTCCCGAGCTTTATTGCTCTACCACCGTCCTACCATGGCTAAGAAAACAAAAGAACTTTGAAAGAAGTGTCCTAACCCTATAACTGATAATAGGGCAAAATTAAAAACACCGCATCAACTCTCCAAAACAAAACACAAACCACCAAAACCTCAATTTCATCAGTACTTGTAGTCCTTGACATGAAGACTCTCGGAGGCACCCTCACTGAGTTTTGCATCACCCTTGTAAATTCCCAGAGTTGCCTCTGAGTTTGCCTTGGCCCTGGCAAGAAATGCAGCCTGCGCCTTCTTAACATTTTCTGGCTTTCCTGCCCATGTCTTGAGAGTGCTCTGCTGAAGGGCCCGCCCAAAGGAGAAGGAAAGAGACCATGGCTTCTTTCCCTTGAGTTTGTTCATGGCATTGAGGTTGAGTGTCGCCTCCTCCTCACTCTGTCCACCAGACAAGAACACAATTGCAGGAACTGCAGGAGGCACAGTTCGCTGTAGTGCCCTAATGGTGTACTCAGCAATCACCTCTGGTGCAACCTTTGGAGCCTCAGATCCAGGGGTCACCATGTTGGGCTTCAACAAAGTTCCCTCAAGCAGGACATGGTGGTCGTTTAGAGCTTTATAGACCGCAGCAAGAACACGTTCAGTCACGTCAGCACACTTTTCAATATTGTGGGGTCCATCAACAAGGATCTCAGGCTCAACAATGGGGACAAGACCATTCTCCTGGCAGATGATAGCATAACGGGCCAATCCATTGGCATTTTCGTTGATGGCCAGCTGAGATGGCTCGGTCAGTCCAATATTGAGCACAGCACGCCATTTGGCAAATCGAGCACCAGCTTCGTAGTACTTCTGGCAACGCTGTGCAAGGCCATCAAGACCCTGGGTGGTGGTCTCCCCATTGGTGCCCGGAAGCTCAACAGTGCCCTTGTCGACCTTGATGCCAGGGAGAACACCGCCTTCCTTCAAAACCTCAACAAAGGGCTTACCTGCAAAGTATGTATAGTATACGGAATTCTATTCAGGGGAAATAAAAATTTAAAAAGGACTTTCAAAATCTTTCAATGACGGTAATTTTAATTATTGTAATCAAACCCGGAAGTTGAACCAAAACACAATTTTGAATATTAGAAACTTAAGTATGATTTATCATATTCACAATGGACTAGAGTTGATCACAACACCTGAAGCTGTCTTCTGATAGAGCGTCTCCTCAAAGAGAATTACTCCACTGAGGTATTGGAGGGCACCAGGAGTGCAGAACAGAAGCTCGCGGAGGGCACGCCTGTTGTCCTCATTATTCTCAACATTGATGCTAGAAAGACGCTTGCCAATTGTGCCAGTTGACTCATCAGCAGCAAGGATACCCTTTCCAGGGGTGCCAATGTATGCGGCATTAGCAATAAGCTCATCTGAAGAAAGTCGACATTACTCAAAGAAGCATTGGTAACAATTTATGAGAATAAGAAAATTACAAATAAAAAAAAGAAAGATTACAAATAATCATTTCACTGTCGGTGAAGACGAATGAAGTATATTGAAATAACCACAAATAAGAAATAAGAGGCTCAATATAAATAAAGTAATAAATATCAAGTTTGAATTTTTTTTCAAGTTTAAAAACTGATTCATGTTTAAGGGGCAACATGAGCGCAAAGGATAACAGCTGCGTATTACAAACTTAAAAGACGTTACGACTTCAGCCTTTTTTAATAAATAAAGAGAAACGATATTTGCAATCCTATGGTGGGCAAGCTCCGCACACTTTAAAAAAAAGGGGGGGTTAATTTGAGACCCACATGAAAAAAAAAATATTTAATAGTGGACCCTACCTTTTTTCAAATGGAGTGAGCGGTGTTTGCACACCCTAGGACTGTATCTAGCATTGCTCATAAATAAATACATAAATAAACCTTAGTGAATAAAGAGAGGACATTAAAGTTGTTAGCTGCTAAATTTTATTAGACTTGAAACCACCACAAATAAGAAACAAGAGGCTCAATATAAATAAAGTAATAAATATCAAGTTTGAACTTTTTTTTCCAAGTTTAAAAACTGATTCATGTTTAAGGGGCAATATGAGCACAAAGGATAACAGCTGTGTATTACAAACTTAAAACACATTACGACTTCAACCTTTTTTAATAAATAAAGAGAAACGATATTTGCAGTCCTATGATGTGCAAGTCTCGCGCATTTCTTTTAAAAATAAGTGGGTTAATTTGAGACCCACATGAAAAAAAATTATTTTTTAATAGTGGACCCTAACTTTTTTCAAATTGAGTGTGCAGTATTTGCACACCCTAGAACTGTATTTAATATTACTCATAAATAAATACATAAATAAACCTTAGTGAATAAAGAAAGGACATTAAAGTTGTTAGCTGCTAAATTTTATTAGACTTATGGCCTGTTTGGGAACTAAACTGTTCTCAGACTAATTCACTACTATTCACAAACAGTTCATTGCTATTTTTTTTCATTAGCACCGAGTGTTCAGGAACAGTGTCCCGACTAATCCCAGGAGTGCACAGGCCCTCAGCAATGAGTTTTCCGTCAAGTGCACCTTAGGTAATTTAAAGAGAAAATCCTCCAGTCTGATGACCCCTAGAAATTGTTTGCACTCAAGGGGATTTGAACCTTAGATCTGGGGGAGCATACCCCAAAACACAAGGCATTTACCACTTGAGCCAACACCTAGGGGTTAACAACATATTAACTAGGCGGTTACAAATTTAAAACACTAATTATATGCAGTACAAATAACTCTCAACATTTACTTCGATGAACCAGTAAACTTGGGCAAGTATTTAGAAGAATTATAGTATGCATTATGACTATTTAGATTCCTTATATATCTATGGAGAAACTCATACAACATAACAAACAAACACAATTCAAAAACCAATTTTTTGGTTCATCAATATTTCCATAAGCCCATGATTCAAAGAGTTTTGTTGGGTTACTACCAGATTTGCAACATGCCCTTACAGACTGAATACGGAATTGATGTGGCATATGTCACAGAACTGACGGGGGCAATCTACGCATCGCAGTGAGAACAAAAATGAAAAAAAGAAACAAACTAATTGACAAAAGAGAAACTCAGCCTCACCCTTGGCAAGGCCAAATGGCAGGCTAGGGGCAGGGGAACCCACCCAAGTACCTTCGCACAAAGAGGCTGTGAGGGGGGCAATCTCTCCCACCCCCCAACCCCACAAACATAGTTGCCACTTGCTGGTGGATCTACACCTTGCATGACCTCCGGTACAGGTAAAAGAGATCTTGGAGCATGGAGGCAATGATCGAGGGAAGGATATCTCCTTCCCTCGATCGCAGTTGACTTGTGTGGGTCTTTCGCATGGGGAGGCAGCCAGAGGTGTTCCCACCCTCAATAGCTGCCTCTATGCAGGGAGACCATGACCAGGAGGTAGAGATATCCCCCTTATCGCCCCGTCCGCATGAGGAGGCCAAGAGAAAGGCAATCTCCCCCTCTTTCTCAGAGCATGGAGGCCACCACCGAGGTAGGGAGAATTCTCCGCAGCAGCCTCAAGCCTCAAGCCTCAAGCCTCAAGCCTCAAGCCTCAAGCCTCTATCACGAGGATCACACGGCAGCTGTGTGCCAAGCGAAAAGCGATGCTGGGACCCAATTTCCCCTCGACTAAATTAAGACACTAAGAAATAAACTAAAAAACATATCCGTCTCTGCTCCGCGTAGTTATTATTCGATTTATCACATACTAACCAGAAGCTGTACCATATAAAAAATGAATTAAAATCATTTTTTGAAAAAAAAAAAAAAAAAGGATCTTGGGCGATTAGGGACTACTTCGGATTTCATTGAAATAGAGCGGCCAACGATCAGTTCAAAAGCCCCCTGTCTGAAAGATCTATATTTGTATTAACTAACAAGAAGGGTGATCTTTCGCGAGCAAACGGGAATTTTATTAATAATTGACTGAATAAAACAGCATCAAATAGAGCAATCGTCCCATAGAAATTCTAGATCTACCAGAGCCGAGTGATAGGCGGAAAATGTACAAAACAAAAAGCACAAACAGAGAGAGAACATGAGGAGTAATTACCCTGGTATTTGCTCTTGAAAGCCGACATTTTTCTTATAAACGGAGACTGAAAGAGAGGATTTTTCACACAGAGAGAAAGAGAGGGAAAGAGTTGAGAGAGGGCGGAAGGCAGAAAAGTAGAGACCAGAGAGGGGTTAGGGTTTATTATATTTTAGGTGAGGGAAGGAAAGGTAAGTGGGAAGGGGTGTCATCGATATTGTCGCTTCAAGTTTCGGCTTTTTCCGCAAGCAACGTTGTCCATCAGATTGCTCTTTTCGGTCGTTGGTTTTACTTTTTTACCCTTGGGCCAGTTTTTGTGTTAAGAAGTAGTCGCTTCCACGGCCCAACTGAATTCCACAACGCAACATGTTATTGCAAGAGCGTAAAATCGTATTAACGAATCATGTTCATATCGTATTAAGATATATATATTATATTATATGGGTTAATTCTAATCCAATCTATTAAATTTATTATGTCAAAATCTCAAACTCTAATACAATTCATTAACATAATAAATCGTGTCGTATCAACTCATTTTGACCAGTTTATATAAATGGGTTAAACAAATCTGAAATTAATCCGTTTGACTTAGTTAATTTTAGTATAATTTTATATAAATATTAAAATCACAATATCTATAAAAAAAAATATAAAACTAACTACAAATCTAAAATTACAATTCAAACAATAAAAATATCAAAATTAAAATCTTAACAATTTTATTTTTAGGTACATAAATATAATTGTAATTTTAAATTTTTTAACAGGTCATAACGGGTTGATCCGTTATCAACCCATAAGTAATCAAGTGTCAATCCGTTTTGACTCGAATCTGTTAAAACTAAATTCTAATATATTTTTATTATGTCATATTTATATTAAATTAACGGATTGTATCACATATTACCACTTCTGAATTATTGCATATGTTCTCTTTTATTGCGAGGGGGGTTTAATTGGGTTTTTGATGGCTAGGCTTTGGGCTCAAGAAATGTTCTGTAGAGAGGAAGGGTAGAATTGACAATCAATTAAACAGGGGCTAAAAGGGGAAATGGTGGGGTACCCAGGTTTCACAAGAAAACCGCGGCTGAGGTCGGATTAGGTGGGGTCAGTCAAAATTCACCAAGATTTTTTTATTGAAATAAACAGCCAACCTAATTGTGCGAGGCAATTAATGAAGTCTCGTAGGGGTTAGCTGGAAGTTTGAAGGCGTAACTCACCTATACTACACCTCCGGTTAGGTTCCATCTTAACTTTTAAAGACCTTTTGGTTATGGGTTTGGTAATCGGCATTATTTCTGTCTTTTGGTGTCATTTCCTCTCCGTTTCTTCCACATATTTTGATTTTCTTACAGTTTCTCAAGTTCACGAGCATTTTAACCTTTTGTTGGGTCCCCAATATCTACTACGAGTTATAGACTGAATCCAAACCATACACACCCTTTGCTAATTATTGCATTATTTTTATATCAAACAATCACACTCTATGCCTAATATAGGCCGTACCCAATTTATCTAATCTATACAAGCCTCTCAAACAACGTGAAAGCTGAGCAGCATCTAAGAAAAAATATTCCTCCCCCAGCGCACCAAGCCCAGCTAACAAATTCATTAGCAACTTTATTCCATTCTCTAAATAAATGCTTGATAATGAAATCAAAATCAACCAACAAACCCATCAACTGGCCCCAAGAATTTCAAAAGAACCACACTGTACAGTCTCAAAAATAGGGAAATTTACCAATCCTACTCGATATGGCATCACTTCGTATTTGTTTTTTAAGAAGCATTTCCTAATCCCTGCACGATTCAAGCTCGGCCGTCCTTTGTCACCAACCAACCAACTCTTCACTACTTAAAGTCAAACAATAATCTACACACTTCATCTAACCAACCTTACCAAATATATAAATAAGCATCATTAGTGGCTCACTTTAACATTACTCTTTTATTGGCAAAACATTTTCCATACAGAAAATTAAGGAAAAACACGTCAGAAGAGAATAACATATCTTAATAATCACCTTCAAGAAGTAGATACTAAATCAAAAAATAAATATAATCCAACTCCTTCTAAGAGCATTTGCTTCAATAATGAGTAATACTAAATATAGTTTTAATATTCAAAAAGAATATACAAGACTTGCACACTTTAAAATTACAAATATCATTTCTCTTCAATAATATTGTATTAATCAAATTCCTTTAAATTATTTATTGATGACTTTGTTGGGTAGCTATCAAATAACTCCAATCCGAACTCTATAACATTTTCAAACAAGGTTAGGTAGAGAAAAAGGTACCTTCATTGAAAGAAAGCAACAACGCACTCTGAAAAAATAATGATGTTAAGGCCTTGTTTGTTTTTCAAAAACATCTCATCTCATCTCATCTCATCATTACAACTTTTTTAAATCTCCACACAAAACAATTCAATTTTTTCAAATTCCAAAATAAAAAAGGTTAAATGTTAAATAAAAAAATGCATAAATTAACTAGTGGTAATTTTTTTAAACATTATATCCCCAAAAAAATAGAGGATATAATAGATGTCTATGTATGATAATTGCAATCTTATTTTTTGTTTTAGGCATACAACAGTTCAAAACTCCCTATAAAGCTAGCTACAGTAGTATTCTGAAGCTCCATAGGTCCAGTCTTACAAAGATATTCTTTTGGAGGCTGCAGGGATGAACCTCAGATTTCATGTACGCATGCGCGCAGCCGGGGTTGAAGCACACAGAGTCAACTATTCTTTCGCCTTTTACTAAAGAATGCCGTGATCTGCGGCATACGCTTTTCTTTTTTTTTTTTCATAGACTCGGATTTCATACCTGAAAATTCATTTCCACCCAAACTCACGCCCTTACCACCCTGCTTTCACGGGAAAGTGGTGTGCTTCAGGCATTAATAATGTTATATTTTCTGCTTTGCCTTTGTTTAATCGAGTAACTAGGTGTGAATAGAAGGAAAATAAAATTTTAATATATCGTGAACTTAATATAATATAAATAATTAAATTTATTTTTTTTTTCATAAACTTAAACTTTATAACAATAACTCATTTAAATATAGTTTTTTTTGTTATTTGGTAATGACTCAGGTCTTGTTTAGATTCAAAACTCACATCAATTCATCTCAACTCATCTGTAAATTTAAATAAGGTCAGTCTAATTTTCCGTCTTAATAGTACTTAATATCTGAACCTAACATTTATATTAATTGCGTTTACAGAGTTTGCATGAAGCATGGTACAAAATGTGATCAAATTGGATATAACCATTAATTTATTAAAACACGATATTTTCTTATAACATGTGTGACTAATTGACCAAAGACTTAGTTTTATATAATTATTTTCTACAAAATTCAAAAGCTTTTTATAAGGCCGTTTTATGTTTAGAAAATGGCTTACAAAAGAAATAACAATTGCACCATAAAATAAAAGTGCAAAAAAATGGTCGAGGAAGAAATACTTCTTTAGAGATTTTAAAATTTAACCTCTATTATTGAAATAAAAAAAACAACAACACTAAAAATTTATTTTAAAATAAAATTACTAATAATTTGTATTCAAACATTAAATAGAGCTTTCATTTCATCTAAAACGTGGATGCGTCCAAAAAAGAAAGTATTTTAAACTGTGAACTGTGGAAGACGTTGATGGGCATGCAGCACGTGGCTTTTAAGACAGACCCAATCAATCGGCCGGTACCAAAGCCCAACGGTGGTCATGAATTAGACCCAAAATAGATGAATTTTAAAATTTTTCTTAGGCTGGACTTGCAACAGACTCTCACGGTCCATTTGGTAGAAGTGATTTAAGGAGGATGGAAAAAAAGGCATAGAAAAAGCAGTGGATGGGATGGGAGAGTTGGAATTTTCTTCTATTTAGTAATCTTGCACCACATTTATTTTTATTTTTTATTTTTTATTTTTTTACAGGGCAGAAGAACTCATTTAGAAATGGAAGAAAGTAAAGAGGGCTCGGGATGCTTTGTATCCGAACCCATCTAAACTATCCTTTTACATATGGGAGAATAATAGGTGGCAGATTAATTTTCGAAAATAATCTAAAAGAAAAATTAATTGGTATGATCAATTTGCCCCCACTTAATAAATGCTTACTCAGTGTATAAATGATACAGTGCAAATTCATCTATAGTCTTAATTCTTTCCTTTCTGCCGTTTTAATTTCCTACCAAATTGAATAGAAGGCACTTTAGTGAAAAACACGTATATTTTTCTAATTTATTGACCTCATTTTATAGTTGAAGTAGGAGAGATATACGTGGATTTAGTACCACAACATTAATTAAATATTTATTATTATACAATAAATTCATTCAAATAACTATAAAAAAGAACACAAACTGTATGTAATCTACATTGTTTAAAAATGAAAAGTTTTTACATTTTATAATGTTCAAATGAAGCTCTAATTATATTATTGATCAGTCTTCTTAAAATATAGACCGTATAACTTGAACATTCCATTAGGCATTACACAAACCCTCTAATTTCATTCCCTGAAATGGTTTTTCATCCTCCGGTACAAAGAGGGGCGGATCTACATTGATGCTTGATAACACCCGCCAAAATAAAAACTTGTTTTAGTATATAGTTTTTTAAAGATATCCTAATATAAAAACAATTTGACCCCCCTAAAACATTTTCAAAAATCTTACTTAGTACTTAGTACTTAATAGTTTTGTTAGTAAGTACATATGTACTACCATCGAATTAACAATTAGGAGTGAATGCAAAGATAAAACCACATAGTTAATTTTTATCATTTGTTTACTTAATTTTTATCGTTTGTTTCAAAAAGTCTCACATAACTATTTTTATCTTAATTTTTATCGTTCACTTAAGTCCTATCGAACTCAAATGAGAGGTTCAAATTGACAGCTTAAATAATTTAGTTGTCCCTAGATAATTACCTTATATGGTTAGTATTAAATATTTGTGACATATTTTGTTACCTTAAATGTTGATTACCGTTCACCCTTATATACGATACACTTTGCTAATTACCCCCACGTAACAACTCCTAGTTCCGCCCTTACCCAAACGTAGCTTAAGCTGAGACCAAGATGAAATCATTTGAGTTGCCACTATTATTAAAAAGCTGAAAAATAAAGGTTGCCTAGGTATCCATCCACGTGAGACTACATACCAAATGTGCGTGCTTCTCTGCACAAAGTCCAGTTAAGTTGTATTCTTAACAGGTCCACAAAAGGCATATTTCAAAATTAGAATAGAGAAGCAAGAACAGAAATTAGAATCCATTCAAAAAAGATGTTTCATCTACAATTACATCACACTTCTTTCCATTCCAACGAAAGTCATATTTTAAAAGTAATCATGTCCCTTCTTCCGAATGTTAAAATCATTACAATAATTAAGAAATTAGTTTTTTTTTTCCCCTTGTATGTACTGTTTGTATTACTTACTCGTTCACCTAGTAGAATTTAAAAAAAAAAAAAAAAAAAAAATTGCCGACAAAGAATCAATCAGGGCTCTTACTAGCATAGATTAACAACGAAAATATCTCTTGTTCCTTCTGTTCCCAATTCTTTTCCTCCAACCACAGCCTGCTGTCCAACCCACTCCTTGTCCTAAACATGAAAACAGCGCACCCAGATGTTGGATTGAAGAACCAATCATGAACATCCCACATCATATCTACTACCAATCCATCTACAAAGATGGCTTGGTTCCCCCTAAAATTCCACCTTAATCGCTTCACCTGAAAACTCTCTTTATTGTCCATGCAAACAGATAATACCGGGCTCTTTGATCCTTCTTCTCTAACACACTTGATCAAGATGTCATGAGGAGTTCCTTTGTCACAGAACCGTGCCTTGGTTGAATAAACAGCGTTCCCAGAGAAGTGCTCGCTCCTAGAAAGCAATGAGAACTTTGCGTGCGGGGTTTCTGTTTTGTATTTCTTCTCGTCCAATTCTTCATCCTTGTCTCCAAGGCGCATACCAAGCTCTGAGTCGGCCAAAACCACGACATAAAACCCATCGATCGGCTCAGGTCCAGCGCCATCATAATTGGCTTCGGAAATATCCCAGAAGACCTCAATCTTTGAGTTGCAAGATTGGAATGTTTTTGTGCCTTTACTCTTTAGCAGTCGGTAGGAATTGGAATTTAACTTGGAGGGGGAGGAGGACGTGTTGTGATCACCGACGTCAATAATGAAGCCTTGGCCCGTTAGGTTTCTGCACCAAGTGAGTGTGATCAGGAGCTCCTTTTGCGTTGAGAGTTTGGTTTTGTATATACATGTGATTGCATTTGGGATTGAAGGGATCGGGTTGGTGGAAAGGTTGGGCTGGTTTGAAGGGCCTGAACGATATGAATCGGAAATCTTTATGGCGTTTTCACTGTAACAAGATGCTATTCTCCTCATCGTGGAGAAGATCAGAGAAAGGAAATTAAAAGGAAGATGACAATTGATTGAGGGTGTGTTTTTGTTATGAGAGGGAGGGAGAGATGGCAGCTCTTTCTAATTTCCTTTACTTGAAGAAAATGAAAAGACTGAAGGTGACAAAGAATGGATTACTTCCGCCCAATGGTCTTTTCAAGTGTGGAGTGTAGGCAGCTTTCTATTTTTCCATTCAATTTTAGGAGAAAAATCTGAACGGGATAATGATGGAAGGAGATAACATCCGTTACCCTTCCTTGCTCTGCTGTAGAGAAGAAAATTTAGACTTTGGAGGGTGAAACTGACAAAAGAAGGGACACTTTTCCAAGTGTAGTAGATACCTTTCTGTTTCTATTTTTCCATTTAATTTGAGGATCAAAATCTGAATTTCCTATTAAGTGAGAAAAACGGAATACGTTAGAAAATGAAATACATGTTTCTCGATCGCCAGCTCATCCACCTTCATATTGAATGATCCCATAATCATAATGGCATAACCTTTAAGTTTTATCTCATAAAACTTGGAAGATATGACCAACTCTCCTCTGTTTCGTTTGTGCAAAGTAAATATCTTAACATAAAACAAAGTTTGACCTAATCTATACTAGGATTGCATAAATGTGTATATATATATATATATATATATATATATTTTAATTCCTTTTCGCTGGAGTAATCATAGATTTATGTTAATTTCAAAGAAATTAATGGTTTTTTTTTTTTTTCAAGAGTACTTTGGATAGGTGGGAATGAAAAACAAGTGGCAGATTTAAGCCAAACAAGTTTATATCCAATGTACATGATAACACGAAGCTTTCCTCCCACGAGATCTAGCTCTGTTTGTATAGTGGAGTGTTCTGAAAATATTCTATTACTATTCATTATTATTTTTTATTTTTTTACTATTTACATAATATTTGAGATCCAAACACAACCTAAGCCTCTAAGGTACCATTATCTCTCATTGAAAACCCTCTCTCTCTCTCTCTCTCTCTCACTCTCACTCTCACAAAGAAGCTTCCAGAAATTTATTTTTCGCCGAAGGCTTCCTCATCCTCCTCATTCTCTCATTTCTTAGCTTATTTTTTTTCTTTCAAAGTCGGAAAAGTCAGATCTACAGTTTTCCAACGATTCTCGAGAGACACATGTAACACAATAGTGGTGATTTTGTAAAAATCACCGTGTGTAGCTCTCACTTGCTATCCTTTTCGACAACTTTTCTTGTCACAAGTGCCGAATCACCAGAATCATCACCACTAGATCTGACTGTTGTGGATGAAAAGAGACAAACTTGCTGCCTTCACAAGTCGTCACAGATTCTGAAGTCTACCAGAACTAGTCTAAACTATAATCTATTTTTTTCGTTCTTGTTTTCCTTATTGTATAGTCAAAAAAAAAAAAATCATGTCTTGGACGGTTTATCTGTAGAGGTTGAATTCTCCATTTTTATGAAGGGTGAGGTTGAGTCTCTATTTAAGCAAAGTGATGTCTCTTGGACGTATTTCACATAGTATTAGAGTAGAGGTCCTGAATTTGAATCATGACTTTACATTCTATCATATTTAATTAAATATTTCACGTGTTGGACTATCCATTAAGGGAGAGTCTGGCCAAATATAAAATAAATAATAAAAACTAATTCTTTCCATCAGCTTAAACTTTTAAGACAATTGGTGATTTCACATATTTGCATTGTACCCAATTAACTTGTTTCAAATGCTACTGAACTCATACTCTACCATCGTGAAACAGAGTAACGTTTGACTTCTCTATTTTCCTCTCTTTAATTTCCATATTGGGAGACTAGGGTTAAGGGAAATAATTTGAATCGTACAGTACTTGACCGAGAAGATAAACAATCCCCAATTACAAAATAGCGTAGATAAGACATTTGCATCGTGCAGAATATATGAAAGATAAGAATATTCTTTTCTTCTGCTAAAGTTCCATCTGAATTCCCTTCTCAAAGGTGATGAAGCAACCGTTCTTTATGCGACAAATAGGCTTGGCTGGCTTCACCTTCAAACTCTACATTGATCCTATACCCATCTTCCAACAAGTAAGTTAATCGTGTGGAATAATAATCTCAATCAGGCTGCAGATAAGAATATTCTTATAAGGCATAAACTTTCCAAAGACAATAAATATCCAGCCAAGGCAGACTCCTGGCAAAACAACACGGAAATATGCTTTTTCCTTCAGAAATCAATCTTAATTCCCACGATAAATTCACTTTCTAAATTAGAAGAAAGCGTGCGCATGTAGTTGGTTATATCATGCCCATTTCAGATGGAAATAGAGACCAAGAAGATCGCATAACCATTTAATTTATTCTTCATTCCCTGGGAAGCCTTTATAATCCAAAAGGCAGACAGACCTCTAATCGACTTATTCTGCAGTGCAAAACATCCTAGCCGACCAGTAGCATTCTCCATTAGATGGGAGTGATGCAATTAATAAACCTACCTAGCTATCTATCAGATGAAATGTAACATCAAAGTCAGCAGTACATTGATGAGAAAACCAGCAGCATTTTTAATTCAAAATACTCATCCCAACAACTACAACAGTCCCTATCTACAGGATCTCCTGAAGAAAAGCACCATTATTAATAGGAAGTTGTCGCAACAACCAACTTGGCCCGACGCAAAATGTGAGGCCCCTTGGTGATGGGCCTTTCCAACCCAAGAGGGGATCGATCTCCTTTTCCCAGTAAAACTAAGAGCAAAAGCCCAATTGACATTTTCTCAAGGAAGATGATGAATCCGTTGCAAATCCAGTATATACCCGTGGGGACAAAAATCTTGCTCTTACAAAAATTAATGCACGAGAACCAAAAGTTCATCTCCTGCACACGTACGTAAAAATTCAAATTCGAAAGCAAGTGTCCTTTAATATTTTGATGCTATTGTTGGAGATTTGTAATTTTATGAAGGAAATATCTAATTGTAAGCAATTATGCGTATTATTACGCACACTCATTCAATATGATTAGTCAGAAATTAGATTTTATTAAAAACAATACTAATTTTAATTTAGAATATGAAGATAATAATATTAGTATGCAGATTGGTATACAAACTTACTTGTACCTAGTAAAAAACAAGGTGAGACAGAAAGTTGGAGTCCGGTCCATTGTCCAACGAAATTAAAATGCAAAGGCAAAGTACTAGTCAAAGATCTCCTCAAGGCTCAAGCTACGTACTTATAAACTATTACCCAAAAATAATAGAAAAAGAACACGTACAAGTTGGCAACGTCATATAATATATATATATATATATATATATATACACACTTAAATATTATGAGATGAAGTTTGCCTACTTTACCTGTAGGTGGCTTCTAACTGGAAATCCGGCGGAAACTCTTATATAAAATCAAACGAGACAACGATTTGAGAGGATAATCTTTGCACTATGTTGTCGTTGAGACTTGAGAGTCTGAAGACACATTTCTTCAAAATAATTCCCACAACTTTTGAAGACATTGCCAATCCAATAAGTAGTACTGTCATCCTTTACGTTACGGCCTGCAGGCTGGAGATTTTGGTGTATATATGGAGCCCAGATCAGAGCATAAGACGACCTGATCAGATCCCTGGCCTTTCTCCACCAAAAAGTAGTCCATATTTTCATATTAATTGAAGAATGTTCATGAAAAAGTGTGCACGAATGTTGAGTAGACAATAAGGACGGTGGCCACCATCGGTGACCACCTTCTGTGGGAGAAGGTACGTTATGTACTTGATATATGAGGATATCAAGTACTACTGCATGCGTTTTGAATTGTGAATCCATGTACGTACGTTATATCCTTCAGTAATCAAGATAGTGCCAAAATCTTTGGACCATGCTCCAACAAATTAGAAACGATTATTATATATAATTAATGTATGTTTATTTGAACTTGTATATATATATATATATAATATGAATCACGTACGGGCTCAGTGAATCAGCTCTATTGAGGGACTTGAAAAAGAAAAAAGAAAAAAAGAAAATATATATATATATATATAATTCCAATCTGGGTGGTTTTACAAATTGCAAGGAGGGATGTGGCCATTAAAAATTTAATACCCCATTAATTGATTGATACAGTAGCGAATATATGAAACCCTGAAGACGTAGGCACGTGAGGCACGTCATGGCCACACTAACCTATACAAACTCACGGACTGTAAAGCCATCACTGTACAGATAATATAAATCCAGTTGATAATTATATTAGGTGGGCCCCACCACCCCAACTCCAACCAAAATAAAGACGAAAAAGAAACATGAGACAAAGACCTATAATGTAAAGTGAAAAGTAAAAGATCACTGTCAGTCAAACTTCCATACCCCAAACTGCCAAAAATGTCATCCCATGCGTCATCATCATCTATTGGACATCTCGATGGACTTGAAGCTTGCCGACCCGAGATCCTTATACGGGCCGGGTGAGACCTCACCCTCCTCTGCCCGGGTCTTCCTCCTCCACATCTTGTACGTCCAAATTCCGATAGTACCAATCAAGACCACCGCCGCCAGACCCCCAAGTACATACCCAACTCGAACGGCTGCGTTCCGTTTCTTCTTCCCTACACCTTCCCGCACCTTGAAATACCCCAACTTACTCTCATCTGTGGCGGCCACCAACGTTTGAATCGGATAGCTCACCATGTAACAAAACCCGGACCCGTTGTTGTACACTGCTCCCCAACAACTACAGTTGTTCTCGCAGAGACTCGCGCACTCTCCAGGCGAGGAAGTCGTTTCGTACTGCATGTGCTCCTTGTACGGCAACTCCACACCGTTCCTCCTCAGTACCCAAAAGTTATCCTTGATTACTTCTTCGCTGCAAAAGTCACCGGTCTCCAAGGGAAAACACTCCTCACCTGAGTGAAACGCCGTTCGGTTGTCCAAACATGAGCAACCATACCCAGGTCTGCACAAACCGTAGGAACCGCACAGACTCGGGAGCTCGCATGGGTCCGAGATCGCCTGGTAGTCCAAGGCCCACGCAGATCCGTCCCAGTAATATCCTTTGAGGTTCCCGTCCGGTTCTAACCGGAGCCGGAGGAATCCATTGATGGGTCTGTGGAAGCTGTTGAAGGGTTGTATGTCCACTGGCGTGCTTCCATTTTGATAGATGCCCAGATATCCGTCTGTGTTTACTTGGGCGTAAATCGGTCCATGCCCTTCGACTACCTCTGCTTTGGCCTCCATCGCTGTGTGTTTGTAGTATATCTGATCAGAGTTCGATCCAAAGTTCGCGTATAAGCCCCAAAAGTCGTAACCTAATCGCATCGAGTAAAACCCATTCGATGAAATCAAAGACGTGTTGGCGGTCAAATTTTGTGTCTCGACGAGGGTATCAGTGGGAAAGTCAAAACTTTGCCAGATAACCGAGGGGTGATCTTCGAGCTTATGTATTTGGAGATTCGAGGAGTTGAGGAGCGCGACAAGGTCACCGTCGGTCCCAGTAGACCAAAACACATTCGAGTGAGGATCTGAAATAACGAGACTGCCATTGAAGAAGAGCTGCGTGGTATCGGACCAGCTAGCTAGCTTAGTTAGGTTGGCGAGCCAGAGTGATTCGGAGGACCGCAGGTGGAGGACGGCGAGGGAGAGCTGGGTATTGTTGACTCGGAGGAAAGCGAGTGAAAAATTGCCTGTGGAATCGTTAAGGAGAGGTTGGAACGACGGCACTTTAGGGTCTGGGGTGGCTTTGAAGCCTCGGAGAAGCCCCTGGGCGGTGGCTCCAGCGCTAATATGCGTCCATATGGACGTGAAGAGAATATAGGCAGTGAAAAGGAGGAGCCGAGTTTCGCGTAGACGAGTCACCGATTTGGCGAGTGCGTTCATCGCAAGATATAGAGATATCATGCAGATTGAGTGAGGATCAATTTTCAGATACAGCGACGAATAGTATTCATAATATCGAGACGCACTTGATTTTCATCTGGGAGACAGCTAGCAGCCACGGCTAGATGAATCAAAAGTAAACAATTTAGAATAATGAGTTTTGAGAAATATAAATATTATATACCGTCGTAAAATGTGTAAATATTATATAATTATTTAAAAATTAATAATATTTATTATTAAAAAATTAATTTTTTTTATATGAATTTTATATTTATTTATTTTTTTTAAAATAACTGTATTGTACTTATATACTCACGACTATAAGTATCATTTCTTTTTAAAAAAATACTAGATATTCTTGTAGAATATCCGATTTTACGTCAAGTTGAATGAGTTTAAATTTTTTATAAATAATAATAAATTGAGATGTCGAAGTGTGTTTAATGAGTTATATGAGTTTATATATATTTAGATATATTTAAATGTTAAGTTAAGTTTGAATGTATTTATAGAAAGTTATAAAAAGTTATAAAATTTATGTATAAAAATATATTGAGTTGAAAATAATTGTAGATTCTACGTGTATTGTGTAAAGAAATTTTAAATTGAAATGAATTTAGTGATTTAAAAATTAAATATTTAGATATTAAATTCAGTTAAAAATGAGATTGAATTAAATTAATTTTAGTTCAATCCAAAAACCTTATAAAAAATGAAACATTTTCACTGTAGCAAGTTGCAATCACATTAACCTTATCACCGGCATAAGCTTTTCAAATGTTAACTAAATAATAGATTATCAAAAATAAGAAGAAAATAGTAAGGGCTTGTTTGCTTTCATAAAATTTTTCAACTCATCTTATTTAATCATTATAATTTTTTTAAATTTTCACACAAAATAAAATAAATAATTCAACTTTTTTAAAATTTAAAAAAAAACAAATAATATTAAAAAATATATTATAACAATATTTTAATATTTTCAATTATTCATTTTTAACAATATTTTAATCATTTTTTAATAATATATTTTAATATTTTTTTAATATTTTTTATTTTTTATTTCATCTCATTTGAATATCATTTGTAAAAATAAACTATGTATAAGTCATAAGGCGGCGCTAGGTTGGTTGAAATCCGTATTAATTATTAATGATTTCATTTGCCCGTCTACTTCCAAAAATATATCATAATATACAGTAAATAGATTTCCAAAAATGAAGAAGAGACCGTTAATTACATATATCAGATATGGTTGAATTCTAGAAAGTAGAAATTATTTGGAAGGTATAAAATATACCATGCTCATGATTTTTTCTAAGCCCAACTCAAGGGAAGAACAAAAAAAGAGAAGGAAGGGAGGGAGTTTAGACTGTCAAAAAGAAGAGGGGAAGTGACATAAAGCAATGAGGCATAAGATAAAAGGAAACGGATACAGACAACTTCATGGATTTCTGGCCAAGCTTTTTCTCGAGGAGTTTCTTCAACATCATGACAGGAGTTCTAACAACGATATCTCTACTAGAATATAGACATTCGATATCTATTGTGCAGTGAGCATGAGAGTATAAAACAAACATATTATTATGGATTATTCTCTTCCTAAACTTCTATGAACATATGTCCAGTGTCAAATTATGTAAATCTGTATATTTCATTCTATTTATTTTCTTTATATTTATTTACTGTTCATTATTGAAGATGTATGCATAGATATGGTACAGTCGTATTGGATCATCGTTGGGAGCTCCATACCACATTGATAGAGGCCTCTAACAATCTTAACGGGCTGGAAATGGATATTTCTCTCATTCCGGTCTGATGTGCCGTTTTTAGGCGTTAAAACTATGAACCATCCAAAATCGGACATGTCATTACAATAAAGAGAGGAGGTAATATAACAAAAATGCAGTTTCGGGTCATTGAAGTTCGTATAATGATTTTTAAAAACGAAGAAAAAGCAGGGAAAATAATTCAATTATAAACAACAACAACATGTATACAGGCTCTTGGAACAAGTGGAAGATAGCTAGGTTGACATTAGAGTAACACATTTAATTGCAGAGATGAGAGTGTGAAGAGAACGTGGGGCAATTTAAGGCTATCATTCATACTAGCTCTTTATTAACGGACAGAGCGCACATTGGTTGACATTGAGAAATTAGGAGTCTGCATTTCTAAGATTTTGACCTTCACATAATATTAAAGTCATACATACACATAATATTAAAGTCATAAATATCCTTCTGATCGATCATCTACATCTTAACTTGGTCAGTTTTCACATACTCTTTCTTCCCTCTCTCCGTCTCTCTCCTCTAGTCTCGGGTACAAAAACTTTGTCGATTTGGCATTCATTTAGCAATGCTTATTTGTGTGTGTGTGTGTATATATATATATATTAAGATACCACTGGAGATTGTAGTTAGTAAATTCTGCGCTGATACTTGTAATTATTGTTGGGTAATGCTAGGCTGCACAGTGATTGCTGGCCGTGCTGCCTAAATAAAATGCTATCATTTTTATTTTTTTCATTTTCTCATTTCACATTTTTTTTAACATCTTTTCATATTTTTTTTAAAAAATAAACAAATTAATACACTAATAATTGTTTTTTTAATAAATAAATTTATAAACAATAAAACGAGGAGATAAAATAAAAAGATAAAGTAATTACATTATTCGTTATTTGGTCATGTCTTACGTATGTTCAAATTAGGAGAGGTTTGGATTTAAAATTCACTTCAATTCATCTCAGTTCATCTCATCTCATCTCATCTCATCTCATTATTATAATTTTTTAAAATTTTTACACAAAATATAATAAATAATTCAACTTTTTCAAATCTTAAAATAACTTTCTCAAAGTTCCACATCAAGTATAATAAATAATTTAATTTTTATTTTACTATTTATAAATCATCTCAATTCATCGATCTGCGTGATGTTATTCGGAAATCAACACGTTGCCTAATGAATAATGGTACCTCAAAAGGAAATCCAATTATTATATTTTTTAAAATTTTTACATAAAATATAATAAATAATTCAACTTTTTCAAATCTTAAAATAACTTTCTCAAAGTTTCACACCAAGTATAATAAATAATTTAATTTTTATTTTACTATTTATAAATCATCTCAATCCATCGATCTGCGTGATGTTATCCGGAAATCAACACGTTGCCTAATGAATAATGGTACCTCAAAAGGAAATCCAATAAATATGTTTGTAAAAGAAAAATCTTTCATCATCAATTACTATTTATTATTTTATAGTTCACATTTTATGAAAATTACTGCCATATTTTATAAAAATAAAATAAAAAATTATAGATATATAATATGAAAATAAATAGTAACTGATAATAAAATTTCTCGTCTGCAAAATGCCAAACACAAGTTGCCAACTACCTAATTAGCAAGACCAAAATATGGTAAGGTTGATAATTAATAAGAGAGATATATAATATTCCAACTTGTCACTTTCCTTCTAGACGTATATGAAATATCTTATATATGATAATTTAATTATCAAGATAATATATCCTCAAAGAACCCCCCAGAATGTTCTCCGAACCCGTGACTGTCTTTAATTAATTATAGTGATGGCTAGTATATTCAATTATATATATTTATATTATTATTCATGATCTACAAATTAGCTAGCTAGCAACTTGTCCTAATTATATATATATATATATATATATAGTCTACCTCATGTGCATGTTATATGTTTCCACTTTAATTCAATTATATATTATTATTGTTCTATGCATGCATGCATGCATATTCAATTGATCAATACTCCCGCTTGAACAAATTATTTAATTAATCTGCTTGTACTGATATATATTCTAATCTAAATATTACTGAATATAACCTAATCCTGATAAAGTAGTACTTGTTGTTGTCATCATGATCTCTTTAATTTAAAGACGGATAATTAAAGCAGTTAATTGTCCTGCATGCATGCATGCTAACCAATAATATATAATATTTGAGGCGAGCTGATCATATTGTAGACTCGATCGCGTACAGGCCGGTCCAGTACTACTCCAACAAATTAACCGGCTAGTCATGTAAAGCCACATTAACGTACAAAATGCCCATTACTTGAATTAGAACCGAGGAAAGATTTAATATTTGATCTCCAGCTGGCCGCCGGACTTCACATATCTCACAGTAAATTAAAGTTTTATTACTAGCTGATGGTAGGTTTATTTTTTGTCGGTCACGCTTTATAAATTAAACCAGATAGGTTCAATCATTCAACGTTAGTGTTGCTAAATGCTAGCTGATGGTCACTCTTATTATCTCATCATGTCCCTTCAATTTTCAAATCAAGCAATCACATCGACCTTTTTGGAAGAAAAATACGTGTCATTAGTTAGATCAGAATAATTCGTGTTCTTTTTTATAATATACTTCATCTACATACTATAGAGATCGTAAATTAAATACCAGTTCAATTAGACTACTTGCTGTGTTCATAGCCTGCATGGCTTTATTTATTTATTTATATATAGTACCTAGCTTGAGAGTTTTCATTGCTACCAATAGTGGGTTATCTTAATGGGCTCATGATTTTGTCCACTTCCGGCCCATTAGGCCTAACAGTGATAATAAAGGCTTACTGCATTATAGTTGGTGTACGCTCGCAGCTACAAAGACATTCAGCCTCAGATCGAGTTGTGCTTTTGTTGCATTGTTTCAGATTATACAACTCATATTATCACAAGTTTATCAAAATTTACAATAATATATGAACTGAGTTTGTAATCTTAATAATAAGAAATTGTAAAAAAAAAAAATCAGATGCATGTTGAGAGTGGGATTTGAACCCACGCCCTTTCGGACCAGAACCTTAATCTGGCGCCTTAGACCAACTCGGCCATCTCAACGTTGCTATATAAGGCTTCCATATTAATTAATTTCAACCTTTTGAGAACACAAGAACCTTATCTTACAACGAAGCTCCTAAATACAATCACTCAAAAAATTATGTACGTTGAAACGTTAAGTCCATACAAGTCAATTATTGTTTGTAGTCGTAAACAATATATATGCAAGATCATCACAAATCACATATCTTTGAAGTAATCGGTTGCGGTTTAGAACTTTACTTCCAATAACGCAATGCATTTTGTCAATAGCTTGTGATTTTCCATCCTTGGATAAGGAAATATGCAACATTCAGGAATCAAGTCTACCAAAGGTCAAATCTCGATCCACCATAGGATGAATGCATGCCATGGTATACCACCACGCACCCAAATCTTCCTACGTACATATATATTGGCGATCGAGATCATGAAAAGGACTTTAAATGGTCTGCGAGCGATTATGTTCTAATCATTCATTTATATAATTGCTTTTAAGACTCGAGTTCTCAAGATGGATTGGTATATGTAAGCGTTGTACGAGACATGTGGGGATGATCGATCTCATGGTAAAACTTGAGGTTGTGCAACAAAAATTTGCAGTACTTACTAGATTGTGATTATATAAAGCTGCTAAGCGATGAAATATTTTAAATTATCAAACCTGCCTTTTCCTTTCAGACAAACCTAACAAGATAAGAGGAAATAAGTGTGAACATTTTGAGGTGGTGGAACGTGTTGAGATTTTAACACATCGGTTGTGGAAGGTGTTGGTGATCAGTTTATAAGCGTAAGAGAAAATCTATCTTTTGAGCTAACTTTTGAGGTTTAGAGAGACTTAAGACCACTCAACACACACAGGTATTAGAGCTCGGATTTACTAATAGTCACAGGTCTAATAGTCTGCAGAAGAAATGAATTGTCCTTGCTCCAACCCAGGAGGAGATTGTTGAGGTTGTTCTAGATCCCTTGTGGAAGGGGGTGGTCAATATATAAGTGGGAGTGATAAATCTCACCTCTTAAACTAAATTTTGAGATTGAGAGAGGCCTAAAAACACATATCTATTTGCCCAAGTCCATTAGAGTACTGGAAAAAGAACCGTTTTGAAATGTATCACGGATGTCTGCCTGTCTGCTTTCTCCGAGTTCAACTACTGAGTATATTATTGAAGTAATTTTAAGCAAAAGTTTGACCCCGTGGACTGGGAAAAGCAACTTTAGCTGTTTTGGGCACGAAGTTCTTTAACGTGAGAATATTCAAAGTATGGGTACAAGCTAGATACCATGTTAATGGCAAAAAATCTATTTAGAAAACAAGGAAGGAGCAGAGAAATTTCGCAGAAATTTATATGGTTATGCACGATGACAATAGATGAAGAAAAGAAGAACGAAAAGCGGGGGCTAAAGATCATCAAGGGTTTTTCTTCTCCCTTTCATCGTAAAAGTAGTGGAAGTTCCACTCACCAACTAAAAATAAAGAAAACCTCATTAATTAAGGAGAAATTCCAAGCTGATGATCAGGATTCAGGGCCAGAAGTTAAAACTAGATCAGCGTAACGACTACGGCAAAATTACTTTGGCATAACTGAACTCGGCAAGACCAAGTAATAAAGTACGGGTAATATTATATATAATTGTAGAATACATAAGTATTGTGTAGTTGTTTTAAAAAAAATTAAATATATTATTAAAAAATTAATATATTTTCATATTAATTTTATATTTATTTATTTTTTTAAAGTAATTATACGACGTTTACATACTCATAATTACAATTATAATTTCTCATCAAATATAGAAAGTAGGAATTAGGCCCTTTTTTTTTTAATTGTTATCAATGGTAGGAGGCAAATAGTTTATTAACAACTCAACTTCTCGAAAAGTTACTATTACAGCTTACAGTTGTAGAGATATAGTTCATCTGATCTTACCCTTATAACAATATCTCCCCGGCCTTTTATCTTTTGAAAATGTAACTGGTGGGTGGATTTATCATGACTGGCCTGCTGCCTGTGCAGTGTGTCGAAATTATTCTGGCAGTAGCCTTTTCATTAGTCATATCATGATCCTGATCTCAGTCAAAGAGATCGAAAGTCATGAAGCTAGAGCAAGGTTTTTAGGATAATATTTGTCACATATAATATTTATCCTCCTTCCTATATATGCATGCATATATTATAAAAAGTCCTACTCCAATTCCTGTCAAAACATTATCATATAATATTATAGAATGTCGAAAGCTAGCAATTCTATTTTCCTAATTACCAGCTTCTCTCCACTACTGATTTCTCACATGGCCGCCTTCCATAGAATGACCAGATCTTCTGCCATCTACGTACTTGAAATAAATCTACATATAATTGTGTAGTATGTAAATGTCGTACAGTCATTTTGAAAAAAAAATATTAAAATTTATTATTAAAAAATTAATTTTTTTTACATAGATATCGTATTTATTTATTTATTTTTAAATAATTATGCAGCATTTACATATTCACAACTATAACTATAATTTTTCATGTTTTTCTCTTTAACTTTCCTAGCAGATCAGAAAGGTTAGCAAAACTAGAAAGAACGAGGAAGGCGTCCTGATCATTCTCAGTTATCATCCTAGTTTTGTTTTGTTTTGTTTTTTTAACTCGACCCATTCGACCACCACGGCAATGACACGGAAGAACACGCACATTTTCTGTTCAACGTTGTAAAATATGGTAAAAAGTGATAGGAAATAGTTGTTTATCGTATAAAGATAGGATAGTACTGCCTAACTAAAGCGGGTGCATATATTGAAAGAAAATAAATGGGTAGGACCCAATAACTATTTTAGTCATGTTTGTAACTGCCTTGATGTTTTGGGTCTCGGCCATGTGACTTAGGTCATGAGAGAGCCCTACCCTGCTTTTTTCATCTTATTTATAGCTCTGATTATCACCATCCTTCCACACGACTTATGTACTAGTACTGATCGATCAACAACACTAGTACTATGAAGCCACAAGATTTTCGTGTCTCCTTCATCTTTGTTCTTCTTCTTTGCACTTCTCTAACATCTTCTCGTCTCCTAACACCAAAACGAGGTATAGCTCAAAGCTTCTTATAATTCTCACAACGTTTTCCTAGTCTTTATCAGATCATACATGATGATCTTAATTATTAGATTTTTAAGCTGATCATGAGGAACTTTATTTATTCTAATTTACAGGTGAAAAGGGGTTGAAGGTTGAAGGGATTAGTACTAATGCTGCTGGGTCATTAATAGATTTGGAAGATATTTCCAACGTAAATTAACTTATACTACCTTTCTCTCATGTGAAAATATCACTAATTTGGGTGGTTGATTTTTCCTCAAATTTATATGGGTGGCCTTTTTTTCTGCAGCTGATGGGATTAGAGGAGTGCGATGACAAAGATGATGAATGTTTGCATAGAAGGATGATTGCAGAGGCTCACTTGGATTATATTTACACCCAGCACCGTAAGCCGTAATTACAACCCATGCATTAATTAAGTTATACAGTACGCACTTGATCATGATGATGATCAGCTCCTCCAAATTAAAGAAGTTTTAATTTAGATAAGAAATCCCCATATATGTAACTATTTACATCCAAGTACTTGGTTTGTATTTGATTGTGTGCTTCTAAACGTTTATATTATATAATATGCTTTTATGATTAGCAGGTAATTAATTAGACTTATATTAATAAATAAACTTATGTTTGCCATTAATTTTGAGAGGTATTAACCAGTTATTTGAGTAACGTACAGCACGATAAACAGCTTTCTCAATTGTTATATTCAATATTATTGTATTTGTAATGAATATTGAATATAAACTCAGGTTGGGACCTGGAAGAACAAGAAAAGCTAGCTACGTACCACTTCGTGTAAGAAAAAATTGATATAAAAAACGGCTAATCTACATGTAATTTACTATAAAAAAAATATTATTGTAATGAATATTGATTCCCAACGGATCGCCATATCAACTTTTCTGGACAAAATATTATTGTATTGAAAAATATTGATGCTTCAGTTCAGCGGGTTCGACCGTGGGATGGCCCAGATGGGTATGTGAAGTAGGAGTAAACAGAATACAAGCATTCTTTTCGAAAATTGGAAAAAAAATATTAAAAAAAAAAAGGAAATAAACGATTTTGATAAATCCAAGAAATCCAATTGAATATAATCGTTACGTTGCCCAATGCCATCCCATTTCCCCCACCTTTTGCCTTATTTTTCCTTTATTTAGTGTTAATTTTCTTGGGATGTTTCTTGGTGTTAAATTCAATTATCACAAAGATGTTAGACAGACCAGACCTAATGATTAGGGGATAAATTAGTCAAAGGACTCCCCTCTTATGACCGAAACCGAAAATCTTGAATTTGTGTAATCCTGGCGTGTAACCGAAGGATCATTTTAGGCTATTTTAGGCTGTTTTTGGTTGTTAAACCAAATTCAATCTATTTCAATTTATCTCAAATTAATTATTGATAAAATCTATTATTTTTTTAATTTTTTATAAAAAAGTTAAACTCATTTCAATATGATCCACAAAATATTACTATTCACAACTCAATTCAACATCCAAACACAATATTAAATTACCAGATAGAGCCGCAGAGACCACCAACTCAAAATATTCCAACCATCAGATTATTATTATTATTATTAATCGAAGAGGCCGTAAATTTATAAAAAGGTCCTCAATCGTGGCATAACACCACAACCAACCATCAGATGAAGAATATTCGGAAAAAAGAAAAAAAAAAAAGCCATCAGATGAATAAAATCTTATCCAAACCGTTGGTACGCTGGGGTTGTCGAAGTAATCAAGGGTCATATCTCAACTAAAGTGACGGCAGCCATGATCATCAACCACTCTGGAGGTGATTAAGGATCCAAATTACTAATTCTTAAAGGAATATATGAACTTGAATGCTTGGTAGGGGTAACTCCATTATCACAACAAAACCTTGAAAACCCTCTGAAGGAGGTGAGATATACACTATATAAGATAACGACCTGGTAACAATATATTCATTCTAAGTTGACCAAAGCACCAAAAGAGGGCAATCCAAATACCCAACATCCAAGTCAGAACAATGTAACACCAATTCAAGGTGTAAAAACCCAAGAGGTCAATGAAATTGGGGAAGTAACAGATTTTTTTTTTTTTTTTTTAACTTCAAATTAACAAAAATGACGATCCATTACTGTCCTAGAAACCATATGATTCAAGAAATGACGCTCAAAACCACACCGAAAAGGGAAAGAAAGACCAACTTCGTTACTATTTTAATGATACAGAGAGCATCTCCGATTGCTGAGATTGAAAGGACATGGGTCGAAATGAGCATTTCCTTGTGTTGCTACCATCAGATTCTGGTGTGAAGAGCCTGCCGCTTGAGGAAATCAGAAACAAATAATAAAGGACCAACACATCAACCACATTAGCGAGCAAAGTTGAGGTGCAATGCACTAACTGACAATTATATGTATTTCTTTCAAACTGAATTAAACGGGAAAAAGAAAATAGGCAAAAAAAATATATAGAAGAAATGTGAGCATGAACAACAAAATGAAGAGCCCTGAGCACCATTTTGAGGCACAACAAAATTATCGTGCAAGGACTCTGCACGTTTAAGCTATGTATAGTACACCTGGATTTCCATCGTCAGCTTCTACTAAAAGAATCTGGCTTATGGAAGGCTCTAACTTGCCTCAAAGAATTTATACATCCTTCTCCTGTCAAAAGATAAGAAGTACCATCAAATATAAATCAGAGTGGGCTATTCATTTGCAATGCAACAAATAACAGTAGGAGAAAAATACATTTTCCACCCTCAAAACTTAGAAAGTACTTTACATTTAGTGCCCCAAATTATTAAAACCGATACACCGCACCCTCCAACTAGGGTCAACTGCCAAATAGCACCCTCCATTAGGATATGGTCGTTGGGAGATGCAGGTGTAAGCTCTAATAATTTTGAGTGAAACACATGTTAGTTTGAGAGTGGACCATAAAATTTTTTTTGATAAGTAAAGAGTGGACCATAATAATGGTGGGTCTGATCCTTCCCGTTGTCAGCACAAGACATCCTTGTTAAATATCAAGCCTTACCATTTTAATACCACTAGCCAGTCCCAAGTCATGAATTGAACTTTCTGAAATACAATTTGCATGCACAATGGGACCCTTAGCTGCATTGTCGTTTGAAATTTCTATCTCGCCAGCACAAGATGAGATGGTCATATATACTGCCCCTTTGAACATCCATTCATCCCTTTCTTGGCAGTAAAAATCTTCAAACACCTGTCCACACAAAACACAGGCACATTGAGTTTCATCTGCAGGAACCAAGCGCTCACCCTTGACCAGGGTCTCACTAGACTCATAGGCTGAGTCAGCAGACTCAATGCCAGATGCAAGTCCTGCCGTCCCAGCAACCCAGTCACTTGTGTTTGTATACCATCTCCTTGATGTGCTAATTAAACCGTTAGGTTCAAGCTTTCTCTGAGCATGCCACTCCAAGTGTCTATCAAGACTTTCTTGAAGCTTCAGTCGAATATCACAAATACTGCACCGAAGTGGAAGGTCATCAAATAGTCCATTGATCACGGATGGATGGAATTCTCGAATTACATCTGGCTTGAATTTGAAACCTATGAGGTTTTCGATTTCCAATGGGATGGATTGAGGCATCACGGGAGAACTTTGATTGGCAGGTTCCAACAACGATACCCCATCCCTTGTTGTCGGAAGGGAATCAGGTACAGAAGAAACTGATACAGAGCTAGTCGCAATGGTGCCTGGGCTCTTCTTTTGTGATTGATTAGGGGTTTGAGTTGGCACTGTAGTCGGCACCTCGGTCTTTGCAGCCGATATTAAACCTTTTGCAACTAATGAGCTCAAAAGGTTTGAAATTGGATCTGAGGCATTATTCACAGCACTTGAGGTTGGTGCAGATGCACTACCCGCAAGTGATGAAGGTGGTGGACCAGATGGCAAAGGTGGTTGTCCTGCATTTCTTTGAGATATACTGGCAGGAACTGGTGCATTATTATTTGATGAACCTAATGAAGTTGCTGACACAACACTGGGCCCTGAGGATGTAATCTGCACTGGAGGAGGCCCACTGGGCAGGGGAGGCTGAATACCAGAGTGTGAAGGCATTTGCCCAATGTCTGGGACAGTCAGATTAGGTAGGCTACCCGTAATAGAATTGTTAGAGAAAATTCCACTCTTCATAACAGCTGCTAACAAACTACTTGTGCTTGGTTGTCCTGAAGATTCTGCGGCAAGATCTGAATGGTCTGATGCAGAATTCCCCACTGTTGAGGGAGACCCAGTATCAGAGACTGAAGGGAGGATTGGCTTTCGAATCTCACTAGAAGGCTGAGACAGCATGGAGTCTGATTGTTGCTCATCATGGTGCCTTGGTTGAAAAGAAGGAACTGAAGCAGAAGCTTGTAAGCCTCGGGGCTGCAGCTTTTGCAAGGGTCCTGGCTGAACATTTGGATGCTGGAAAGGTGATGAATCCTGAGCATATTGGTTGGAAGGCCCCATGTTCAACCGGCCCAAAAATTGAGCTCCTTTTAAATTAGGTTGAGGCAGGGACAGAGTCTGTGGATGCTCCCGCTTGGCCAGATTTTGCAACTGATGATGGGAAGGGCGTACTACTAATGAAGGCGATTGAGGATGCTGGTGCATGGGTGACTGTGCAGATGGTGATGCTGCTCCCTGAGACTGAAACCGCTGCTGCCCTACAGTTCCAGTGGACCCCGACACTGCATTTATTAGAACCCCAAGGCCCCCCATCTGCTGATGACCTCCTATTCTTGATATTGAAGAAGCTACACTTGTTGACGACTGTGTGAGAGTGGCAGCAAAGCCTTCTGAGTGGCCTGAAGTATGGACCAGCCCATCAATGGATTGTGATTCTTCCAACGGCCAGGAGGATGAAGTCCGGCTCCCAAAAGGAGTAAAATCTTTCTGGTCATTATACATAAAATCAGTGGAAACTTCCTTATTGACCTTTGATCCAACATCATCTAAACTGCGTGGTTTTTGAAGGTGATATTCAAACCCCTGTGCACAAAAAAAATCAGTCATAACACGTCATAGATGGTCCAAAGTCCAGCAGTGCTTTTTAGAAAAGAAGGCAGCTTGCCCCTCAGTAGCAAATACATTACATGCACTTGTGGTTAAGCAATATTGTTCTTTAAAGAAGTTCTTAAGCAATCTGAGGCTGTAAAAGGATTCAGTCTTTGGAAAGAAACTACAAATACATATCTGCATCTAAGTAATAATAAATTCATGCTTTTCATTTTTGCTCTTTTTACCTTTTTTTGTTTCCATTTGGCACTCAAATCAAACCATCAATAGGCATCAGACTCATTTTCAAAGTTCAATTCTTCTAACTTACCAATTTTTCTGAATGATTTTTCCTTGGGTCAATAGGAATATCGGATGCTCCATGAGCTGTTGATTTGGAGTTCATATCATCCCACATGAACTCCTCTTCTTCAGAATTCTTCCAGCTACTAGACATCACAGTGCTAGTCCTAAGTGCAATACTCTGTGTTGGCTTTGGTTGTGCATCAGCATATGCAGATTTGGGTGCTCGATAGTTGGGCAATCCTTGTTTGATATTGAAACCATTCTTCTGGCTAGAGATTGTCTCCGCAACACTTCCTACAGTTCCATACCAGGGTTTGTCATGTCCTTGCTCAGTCATCCTCCCACCAGTTCTTTCAGTTCCTGAGCCTGAATTCCTTGAAAGATCAGAAGAGTATTCATAGTCTCCAAATGCAGCACCAATGGTCTTCTCATGAACAGATTCACTTGGTCCATCTCTATTAGTTCGCTGAACATTCTACAAAATTTGCGACAAAAGTAATGAAGGGTACAATATCATGAAATCATGAAAGGGGAAACTTACGCCTTAAAAAAAATTACCACAGGCACTCTTAAAAAAAGATCTACCCATGAAAGGCCAGCACTCATTATGGATTCGCTCTCTCTGTATCCTGGGTTGAGTCTACTATAGGCCCAGTCAAGTCATCAGGCATTCTTTCGGCCTTCATAACTTACTGGAACAGGTAAATACTAACATTATTCCTTCCAGCTAATTAGTAAAGGGGGAAAACAAAAGCACGGTAAATGATTTGGTAGATGCACTATGCAGTATAGTGATAGATGCACTATGCGGTATAGTGAGAATGAGCATGAACAAATATCTTTGTGAGCATCGGCAAGGGAAAGTCACATTGTCACAAATATATTCCGTTGTCATATTATTAAAAATGAGTTTACTTAAATAAAGGTATTTCTAGTAAACTGGCTTCCACTTCTATATTCACAGATATATCAATAAACAAAACTTTGATGGGGCATAATGAATACGTTTGTCATGAGACTGACAATGCAGATAATAGGACAAAGTGAAAGCAAGGTTCAACAGCAACCATTATGATGGAACCCTTTTTTTTTCTAAGTAACCATTATGATGGACCCTAGTATCATGGAGAAAGTAATCACTTGCATTTCAAGTATCCAGACAAGTTTCATCAAACTACACATTCCACTTGCTTGCATGGAAACAGGACATGCAATCCTTAAATTTCAAATAAGGGAGATAATAATCATGTTCAATTTATCCAGCACAACATTGCATGCCCAAAATTTCAATGCAGGTTCGCTTGCACATTCCACTCAACATTTGATCATATGGTTTCAGTGAAAAAATGCCTCATAAAAGCTTTGCTACACTAGGATAATTACTCCAAAGTCTAAACTTAAAACATGATTCCACATACCCTGCCAGACTGCTGAAGCCGCTGCCTTTCCAAATACTTGGGATTTACATGAATGCTGTGTGGTTGGCGTTGAGACTGCGAATCTGGCTTAGATGTTGTAGTAGCTAATGAAGAAGAAACATTGATTATGGGAGTAAAGCCAAGTTCTTTCTCAATCATCTGAAGTGCTGGAGGAGGGAAGACTCCTTTCCAAGTTCCAAAAAGATGACGCATACTCGAATGTACAGCAGGATCTACTTGCCTATATGCCTTGCAGAAAACCTAGAAGTGCAGATAAGAATTGGAAACTATAAAGTAATAAGCAAAAAATCCAACATCATACATACGAAGAATTGTTTTTTATTTGGTAGCAGGCAGATGTACGATCAATGAATGAATGCATGAAAAAAGTAAGAACAGTCGCAGTCTCTTTCCATAAATGTACAATTCACATAAAAACATCATAACATAAAGTATTCCATTGTTCTTTTCTGAGTAGTGCCTAAACATCACGACAATCTCTTTCTCATTCCTTGTGATAAGCACAATACCTAAATGCCTATGCTGTAACCAGAAAAGCACCTCCATTGAGAAAAGCTACGCACAAGATAAAAATCTGACCTCAGGTAGTCTAGCAGCAAAGTACTTTATGTAATCCCTCCCAATATTCTTTACGATACTGTCTAAAAGATAGAGTGAAGGCAGCTTTTGCTCAGTAGGAACCTGCAATTTTTAACTAATAGTTAGTTATAATATACCAGGCAAGTTCCTTTCAACAAATAAGTGACTAAACTGCGAGGGTCCAAAACCAGAAACTCCACCACTCAAAAAGGGGGGAAGGAAAGATGCTTCAAATCTGGTTATTTGAGTCCACTAAAGCCAAGAAAAAACAAGACCGGCAAACAACACGCAGCGGGTACCATCATCTTCATAAACCAAGTGTTCCCAAAACCACGAAGGTAGCTATGATGGGAGTTCTCAACACTTTAGTATCAATAAAATTAACCAAATAACTTGAGAGATTCAATAATAACGAGGCCTATAAGGGCAAAAAAAATAAAATAAAATCAAACCTTTCAACTCTCACTGAAAATCAGGATCATTCAATTCTTAGCGAACACCACTTCACGTAAGAAAATTTTCCAATACCAAATCCTGTGAAGTGTCCCAACTATCTTTTGCCTCCCATACTGCTTTGTCAACAATTAATTCTTATCCCTCCCACAAAAGCAATTTTTCATTATCACATTCTTCGTGGAAGTAACTTCATTTGATATGCCTTGCAATGTTTCCCATTATCTCTGTACTTTCTAAAGAACTAGCCATCCCATTCCAAATTCGTTTTCTTAAGGAGAAAGAAATCCTATTTCTACCAAGCTCAATCACTCAATATTCAAGTACCCATGCACCCATCCCGTCCACTCCCACATCACCTTGCTTCTGAAGCAACATCCTCATCCTGATAAAGAAGGTTGTAACTGGGTATATTATTGTTAAAACTTTTTTTTGCAAGTATTGTTAGGACTTTATTATGTGTTGGCTTCTGCACTAATTGCTCAAATTCAAACTCTAAACCTGACCATCTTTAAGCAATTGATTTATTTTTTTATGTATTGTTATATGCTTCATGATGGAATATAATATATCATAGGCTCGACCATGACTCCCATGTATAGATTCAATAGTGCCTTGATCTTCATAATCAACTGAATACAAATGCAAGTATGAAACACCCACAGGGCCACAAGTCCAAGTAGATCCTCATTAAAGGAATGATAATTTCTTTTGTAATCAAAGGAATGAAAATGTCTAATATTATTATTTTTCCCACCATTATCCATATTTCCTTGACAAAATTACTGCATATAACAGAATTAATGCTAGCCAGAGAGTGATGTTGCATTGAGAATAATTGAACCTGAGACAAAATAAAATCTCTTGCATTGGACAAACGTTCTAATTCCATAGAACAGCTACATGTAGTGGGATCTAATACCCACGATCAAGAAAAGGAATACAACTGACATAATATGAAAGCAAGACCTAAAATGTGACAAAATCGTCTGTTTCAGCTGTAATGATTATACAGTTATGAAGCAATGCTGCAACATTATAGGATAAACGTATCATAAAATAAAATTGGCAGAATGCCACACGGCATTATTACATGCACAAATCATTTTTTTTATAAGTAAAATAACAATGTATTAGAACAAGTACACAGGGAGTATACCACAAATCATAAGGGAGGAACATAATGATTTGGTCCCAAAGCTGGTAGAACCCATATTCAGCAGTAACTATGTTCTTGCAGAATGCGGCCCTCTTTGCATACAATCTTGTAATAAAGTTCCCGAAAAGCTGTTCACTATTCACTCTTTTTTTTATAAGTAAAATGCATCTATTCACTCTATCTCATGCACTTATAATATAGAGACAATAGGGCCATTGATTTAAGAGTTGGGACAGGCAACCAAAACATCATAAAATGGAAGCCGTACACAAATAGTGGAATTAAAGAAAATCACACGGGAGACAACTTGCAAACCCCCATCACATTCGATTGCGGCCAAAGCCTTGACTGAAACAACGATACCATACATCAGTCTGATATCTTCCAACCGTTATCTATCGCACATAAATACACGGATTGTGGATTACTTTCATTGATATTTTTTTGCGAACTATCATAATAAAAATATTACCTCGCGCACTGGATGCAAAGCTTAGAAATGCACATCAATATCGTTCACACATATTTGGAAAAGGGGAAGGGAAGAAAAAAGAAGGAATAATCAGCAAATTAGATTGCGTTGATTTTGAAATCATACCACCACTTTGTGAGCAACATAAACATCCCACATGGCACATCCAAGTCAAGCACTTTATCCACAAAAGACTGGGGCATTAATTCAAAACCATAAGCATTCCATTAACCCCAAGTTACACATACAATATAACTATCTTTACTTTCGACGAAACACTATTCTAGCTGCATTACCATGTAGTTTTTCTTTGATCCACTTTTTTTTTTTTTTTTTTGCTTTCCTTTTCTATGCCAAAATTCCGTACAATTCAATTCAAGCAAAAATTGGCGCCACACCCAAAAGAATCGTAAAAAAACTGGGTTCACCTCGAGAATGTTGGCGCAGACAGTGGCGGCGATTGCCTTGGCAGCGTGGAGGTTCTCGCCAGCAATTATAGTCAAGTTAGTGATGATAGGCTTCGAATTGAAAGTGAGCTCGGCGAGCGCAGTCCTGTACTGGCTGACGAGTTCCTGATGCTGCGGCGGTTGAGGCTGATAACCCCCTCGGCCCGAGTCGCTGCTTTCGGAATCTCTATCACTCGGTCGGAACCTTGGCGGCGGCACCACAACTGATCTCTGAACGAAAGGGCGGCCATTCCCGTTCGGGTTCGGGTTCTTACCGCGCTCAATCTCCTCGGCCAATCGGGGCTTCTTCAAGCCCGGTTCTCTCGATCTATCGAAGGATCTACGCGTTTCCATTACGATACCAGACAAGACCAATATTAAAACCCTAACCCTAATCCACTATTTATATTCAGTACATCGTACTAACCCAACAAGAAAAAAAAAAATACATCCAGTGAATTCCTGTCAATTCGATACTCCTGCTACGTGGAGTTCATCTATATCTAATAAATCGAGAAAACGAAAACAAGAGAAAAACCATAGCCTAAATTGTACAAGCCAAAAGGAAAAATCAAATTAAAGATAGATATTAAAACCCTAGTAATGAATTCTGACACATATTCATGAATTTGAGGAAGAGAATTGGAGCTTTTGAGAGAGGAGCTTAGGATTTGGGTGCGCTAGCAGGAAATGTGTGAGATAGACATACACGGGCTAGAAGCTCGGGTTGGGACGGCGGGTATTCATGGATCGCGAAAAGGAGGCGTTTTTTTATGATCGTTAACCTTCATATTGGTGTGGGTTTCGATGTCACGGAAAAAAGAGGTGGGTTGTGGTGGGCTGGCTTCGGCGTTTATTGTCGACCTTTTAACGTGAGCTGTTTCGGCCCACTTGTAGACACTTTGGACACTACCACGGCAGGGATTGGCTTTAGGCTTTAGATACGAGGTATTACATAAAAGTCACATTAATTTATTAATTTATTTTTATAATGTACCTCTCACTAAATCATCCAATTTGAGGAGGGATGTGTTCCAACATATCCTTCATCCTCTTCTTCATTCTCTGGAACATTGTAAATAAACACGATCTTGATCTATTTATTTATATAATTTGTATCGGTGATTACTGTAAGATGAGTTTTACAGTTATTAATTTATATTTTTGTCAACTTCGGGCCAACCCTATATTATTTAAAGGGTTGTTTGGAAATAGAGATGGTCTCGTCTCATTTCCTTCTCAAACATCACTCAAATACAAAGACTTTTTAATTTCAAATTTTTATCTTCTTCAGCTAACCATGTTACCCGTTTGGGGTGGGTGGAATTGTGGTGTACGATGGGCAACATAAGCATGAGTGTCAACATAAGCATCAGTGCTCACCGATTCCAGTAACAGATGGTTCTGTTGTCCAATTGCTGGCCTCAATGCTGCGTAAAAAGAATGCGACTTCGGATTTTACTTGGAATAGATGCCGGAGAAGTTTCCATGCCAAGCATACGTTAAATGTCGAATGCTGGCTTCTCCCAGTCCCAACGGGGAGTTCAATATCGAATCTTTTGAACTGCATTTATCACATATATATCATAAAACCCACGTGCTGTTGCACGAATTTATATTACGCCTTAGCATGCACATGTACGTACAGATAGAAAAGTAAAGATCAGTCTCTGCCTAAATCCTTTTAGACACAGCCGGCGCCATTGGTGGTCTGTTCTGGCATTTAGTTACTTGCCAAAAGAAGCGCGATGAGTAAGCAAATGGCAGGTGCCCCTTCACACGGACTAGCATGCCATCAAACCCACAAAGATTACATCATAAATACGGTAGTAAGGCATCGAAGGTTAGACATCAATCTATATACAGTAAATAGATGATGGTGAAGAGCTCATACTTAGAAATATACAGCCCTGCCTGCGCAATCACCCAACAGTTTCCTCACTCCTCCGTCCTGCAGATTGGCCGATCCAAACTTGCTAATTCAGTAAGCGATGCTTCAAAGAGTATTACAGAAGCTGTATGAATTATATGCAAATGCAAGTAAGTTAGCTTACAGAGCCCCCATGAGGCAATCACATTCAAGTTTGATTTTGAGGTCCACCAACAGTAATGGATCTTCCACATACATTCCGGTCATGGATATACCAAGAAATCAGTAGAGCTTAAGCACCCTGCAAAACAGACTTGCCCAAGAAGCCTATTCATGACACTTTTAATCGAGTTTCATGAAAAGAGAAAAAATATGAGCACGGAAATGTACAAATTATGGTCAACTTTGTGTTTTCCAATAATTCACATCCACAATAAATTGCAGGCTTTTGAGGTATTTATTTCACAGTAAGGGCCTCTCTCCAGGCTAGACAGCTTCAAAATCCTGTCCAGTCAAAGCACAACGGACTGAGCAGAAAAACAGACTCCTCACTACCATTATTTCTGCGTAGCTTGTTTCACTCCTTTCAGAAAGTAAATGATATAGTCAAAGCTGCTGAATATATCTAGATTTTAAGAATAAAACGTCCTTGCATTCAACTAAATGCTAGGTTTGTAGAACCAAAAAGTGTCTCCAGTGAACTATAGTCATGAAGATGGATTTACAAAGCCCGACACCAGGCATCAGCCAAGCTCTATGATCATCCCGGTTTGTAATAGTGAGCAGCTCAGTATGCAATGAGAGGACAGATGGAGTTTTTTTTTAATCTTCCAACAAGAATGAACCATTTTATGAATAAAACATCTTACCTGAACCATACAATGCTAGAATGAGCATTACAGAATATGAAACCAAGCCCTGGGAAGCATGATACTCAATCCAAACGTTCACAAACCTGCATTGTTCATTACTTGAAATGTATTTGTCAGCAAGAAAACCCTGCATTAGTAATACAACTCATAAGATAGCATAATCAACTTGATGGTAGAAATAAATAGACAGACTATCTGAAAAAAAAATGAATAGCAATATAAGAAAAATTAAATTTATTGAGGTGGAAGCTGAAAATCAAGAGAGAAAAAATGAACACTGCAATTAATTGAATATATTTGTCAATAATTTGTCCTATGTTTATCTGTTCAACTAAATGAACTCAGATCCACAAGGGCAGCACGTGCAGAAGCAAATGAAGCCTCATGGATCCCTATTTTCAGGTATATCATCTTTGGGCTTGTGATCTCGACTCTCAGGCTCATTAGAGGGGGATTCGTCAATAGTCCATTTATCAATGCCCGAACCTTCTATCTCTTGCAGGAAGCCTAAATCCCAGATATCTGTTAATCCACCAGTCACTTCCAAATCAGTAACTTCATAGTTGATTGGATTTCCCCACAATTCATTGCTAGGCACAGACATACCGGTACATGCATCAAAACCCATGCTCCATATATCCTCTTTTTTAACAATACTTTCAATCCCTGGTGACAACTCAGATATCATCTTCTCCTTCGTTATTTCTTCTGGGAAAGATACAAAATATTCTGGATTAGCTTCTTCTTGTGAGCTTTTGCTATTCTCGCCTTTCAGGTCTTGATTCCCCAACCTTGATGACCCTTCTCCCACCTGCTTGAGGGTTTTGTTAAATCCCTGCAGTACTGGTAGATCTTCTGGCATTACCAATTCATCTGATCCAAATGGTATGCTTTCAACACCTAATCCCGCTTGTTCTATCATAGCAACCATATCTTGTGAGAGAGAATCCTGAGACTTTCCAGCAGGAACTGGATTTAAATCTTGGGCTACAGAAGGTGTAATGAGGTGTCTCCAGTCTGGTTGGTACTTCACAGTCCGCCCTTCCATGGAAGAATCCGATTTACCCATTTCATATTGATGCTGCTTCACAAACTTCCTCCTCACTCGTGAAGAACCTATTTCTCCCTTTACCTTCTGCTGTTGAAGCCGGGCTAAGAATGCTGGGTTTTGCACTAACTTCGCCAAGAAAGAAACCATTTGCTTCTGTCTTTGCTCTGCAGTCTGGAGCCTCTGGTTGACTGCTTCCATATGGTGAATGGTCCCTTGCTGCTGCTGCTGCAATTCAACAACCTCCTGCATCAACCTACCCTTCTCCTTTCTCAACTTCTGTATCTCACCTTCCGGAACAGGCCTCCCAGCTTCAGTAGAAGGCTGAATATAGACCCCAATCTGTTGGGACTGAGGTGATTTGCGCCTCTGAATGTTCTTCAACAGATGTTTCTTCCCTCGCTGGAAAGCTTCATTGGCAAACTCCCACCTGTCAGTATCAATCTTGCGGAACCCCTGAATACAGTAACCAAATTGATTTTTAAAATGAATGAGGAAGACATAGAAGTCCAGAAAATAACAGAAAATTTTGATGATTAACACTGTAATACAGTAGTTCATCACACAACAAAATCTGAAGCTGTCAATTTTCATGGGTAGAAGATGCCGAATTGCTTTATAATATAATCTGTAAAATCATAAAATCAACTTCCCTTAACACAAAAAAGATGGGTCAGATGATAATGTGCAGTATCTTGACTAACTTGGACAGAAACAAATGGGTGCAATAAACCTGAAATTCTACCTGCAGAAGAAGAACACCCCACTCTGGTACACACGAGGGGAAGATGTTCTTTGTTGGCGGAATGAAGATTAGAGCATGCCGCCCCTTAGCCCTAATGAGCCGATGAAGGAATAACCTTTACTAAGACCTTCAGGCTTCACCATATTAAGTTTCATAAAAAGATAATTAAAGTCTACATGAACACGATCCTTAGAAAGTACACCTCAAGATAACATTTTTCTTAGATAATTCCACCGGTACACAAACTCCAAACAGTAGAGTAAACTAATCTAAATCAGAAAATATCAATCGGAGATCACAAGAATACCGCATCTTCATCATTTCAACGGTACAAAGTACAAACAATAAGATAAATAATTTAAATGCAAGACATTATAAATTATACAACAGAAACTAGTTCAATCCAAAATCCGATACAACGAATTAAGAACTAACAAATGTACAGCAGCAGATCCTCCATAGATAGGAAAGCCCACACATTTAAAAGGCGATTATTTACAAATTTGAATCCAGTTACTCACCTAATTACAGAGTAAACATCAGCTAAAAGAACAACAAAATACTAAAAACAAAGAAGAGAAAAATACAATCGAAAACAGTAGGAAACAGAAAACAGGTAAAAACATTTTACATACAGATCACACCAACCATTACAGGCGGTGTTACCGTAATACCCACATAAGTATTAAGCTGGCGAACAAAACTCGAGAAATTGTTGTGCTTGAAATTCAGAGGAAGGACCAGTCTCGCAAAGTCCACCGGATCCCACACCACGAAACTCTCTCCGCTGACGCCCCATGATATGATCGGGTCGAGCGCCGGGTCTTCCACGAGGTCGAACGTCTTCGACAGAAATGGCGGTGTAGGATTGCCCTGTAAGCACTCGAGCGGCTGAGGCACGCCGATATTCTCCGCGCCTCCTCCTCCTCCAGTACTCGACGGTACCGTTCGGGGTATTTCGCAGAAAGAAGGCAATGGGCTTATGGTTGAGGAGGCTTCGAATTCCGTCGGGGGAGGAGATGCCGAGGACCCAATGTTCTCCATGAAAAAACCAGCTTCGGCATCCATAAAGAAAGACCCAGGCAAAAGTGGTTGCGACGTTGTTTCGGGTGGTAGAGGAGAGATTCCAGGAGTTTCAGATTCCGGTTGGGCTGAAGAAGACGAGGATGCACCAACGGAAGCTTTACCCGTGGATTTAACGGGATCTCTGGGTGGAGATTGATATGGTCCAGAGAGAGTATGTTTTGTGTGTTAAGGGATGAGAAATTGTGTAGTCGGCGAGAGAATGAGAAATGAGGGTTGTAGAAGGGTTTATAAGGGGAGTGGGGGGATTATACCGAAAGGGTGGTACATAAAAAATCTTGAGTCGAAAGGCGGTGGAGGTTGGCCTCTGCTTCTTCGTCTTCTAGTTCTACGGCTATGGTTGTGTCGTTGGTCTTTCCGGGCCATTGATTTTTGCTTCCAGTTGAGAGAGAGAGAGAGAGAGAGAGAGAGAGCGCACCGACCTTTTGAGGGAGCTGGGAAGGTTTCCTGGCAGTTACGCTCGTTGAAAGGTCGTTCCCGTGTGGACATCTGATGGCAATAGACAGTTGGAACCTGGGGCCCAGACCTCCACAGATATTTTGTCACTGTTTCGGTTTTTTTTTTCTGCGGCTGTGTAGGGCGGTTTTACTGTTGAGAGTCAGAACTGAAAATGCTTAGGGACGAAGCGAACTCAGTGGCCAATGGGAAGAGAGCTGAGAGTCCATTTGAGATTCGGGACTCACACAACGGTGTTGCACTTGCCCAGGACCAACCAATCATTAAAAAGAAAAAAGTCAGCATATTGATTGCCCGCACTTGACCCACGCCGTCGAGGTAAGAAATAGAGATTCTGTGGTCGTGATCAGATCTTCCAGATTTTCTCTCTTTTTTTATTATTTTTTAAATGTCTTCTTACTGTCATATTAGTTGTGATTTAAAAATGCAGAAGAAACTTTTGTTCAACAACAAGAAGCCATCGAATTGGATTTAAATCTTATGGCACGTATGCATTTGTTAATGTAAAAAATTGCACAATAATAAGAAATGGGAGAAAGAGTCATTATTGGCCTGCTATGACAATCTAAACCTCGATCGGTATAGTCAGGAGCTCACGGCGTGGTTTGATACTACTGTGTGTACGTCCATGACAGTGAGTGAAAAATAAATATTAAGAATATAAAATAAAGATAAACACACAATTTACGTAATTCGACATAAAACCTACGTCTATAAGATTTTTAGGGAGGGAATATTCATTATAATAAGCTTATTTACAATCTTTCATCGCCTCTAATTTCTTATTGTATAATGGAGATCTCAAATATATTTGTCGAAGAATATGTTCTGGCTGGAGCCCTCCTTCCTCAAGTTGAAGAAACTTAAGAAGAAGTCAAAAATTCCCTTGAAGTTGTCTGGCCGTTTCCTTTTATCTGTCTCCTCTTTTCATGTGCTCCTTGGGAGTGGTAAGGATTGGTCGTCTTTCCCTTGCGTATCTGACATCTTCCTCTCATTTCTGTTTTTTACTTTCCCTCTTATCCCTTCCTGGCTTTTCTTCTGACATCATTTCTCTCTCTCTCCCCTAGTGGTTGCCTTTAGGTTGGTTGGGCCTGGTCTTGGGCTTGAGATATTTCATCTCCTTCACTTGCCAAAGCTCAGGCATGGTCGAATATGTACCCAACCGCATAAGACATGAGTGTGAAGTTCGGACGTGGCGAGATATGTACCCGACTGCATAAGACGAGAGCGTGGAGCTCGGTGTGGTGGGAGGTATACTCGACTGTGTAAGATGCGCACAAGGGTGGTCGGGCAATCAAGTGACTTGTCCGCCTACTTGAGCACCTGGAAGGCCGAGCGGTCCTTGACCTTTCCCACATGTTAACTTGTTATGAAAATGGTAGTAAGCCAAGTAGCCAAAAGACTGGACCAGCCTCTTTGGCGTGATGAAGATCAAGCAGTTCGTAGGACTAGACTCGCCTGTCGTTGTCGAAAAGTGTATATTCATCCGACGTTTTTGTTTTCGATGGTGTTGGTGAGATTTTTTCCTTCCAATGCAAGCCATTATTAAAGTTTCCAGTTTATTGTCAATGTTGGAGTTGGTATGTGGTAACCCACGCAAAGTGGTTAGGAAGCCCATTGACACCCTGGATCCACCTTAGGTGGTTACCGAGCCCGTCGACTCATTCCCTGAAGGTATCTTGCGCAAGGAAATTGTGGAGCTCGAAGGCTCGTTCCCAAAGGAGTCCCACTGGTAGCGATTATGGCACGAGTGCGTACACTCGACGTTCACTGGTGGAGATGTCATCCCGTGGTTCTTCTCATCCGCCTTCATAGACTAAAAGAAGGAATAAGGCAAGCCCGTGGAAACACGGTGCTTGGCTTTCCTAGGTCTTCTCGTCGACCTCGTAGACTAAGGGAATGGATGAGGCAAGCCTATGGAGACACGGTACTTGGCTCCCATGGTATTCTCATCAACCTCGTAGACTGAGTGAATGACCTCGTAGATTGATAGTAGGGATGAGGCAAGCCCGTGGAGACACAAGGCTCGGCTCTCATGGTCTTGTCGTTGACCTTGTAGAGTAAGGAAATGGATGAGGCAAGCTCGTGGAGACATCGTGCTTGGCTCCCTTGGTCTTCTAGTCGACCTCGTAGACTGAGGAAATGGATGAGGCAAGCCCATGGACACACAGTACTTGGCTCCTTTGGTCTTCTCGCCCGCCCTCATAAACTGAGGGAATGGATGAGGCAAGCCCGTGAACACACGGTGCTTGGCTCCCCTGGTCTTCTCGTCAACCTCGTAGACTGAGGGAATGGATGAGTCAAGCGTGGAGACACGATACTTGGCTCCCCTAGTCTTCTCATCAACTTCATAGACTGAAGGAAGAGATGAGGCAAGCCCTTAGAGACACGGTGCTTAGCCCCCTAGTCTTCTCATCGACCTCATAGACTGAGGGAAGGGACGAGGCAAGCTCGTAGAGATACGGTACTTGGCTATCCTGGTCTTATCGTCGACCTCATAGACTGAGGGAAGTGATGAGGCAAGCCCATGGACACATGGCGCTTGGCTTCCCTGGTCTTGTCGTTCACCCTCGTAGACCGAGGAATGGGATGAGGCAAGCCCGTGGAGACACGGTGCTTGGCTCCCTTGGTCTTCTCACCCGACTTCATAAACTGAAGGAAGGGATGAGGCAAGCCCATGGAAACACGGTACTGCGCCCCTAGTCTTCTCATCGCCGAAAGCTCGGGAGTCGATACAAATAGTTGGGGTGCTTAACCAAGGTGAATTGTCCCGTTGGATTGTAGATAAAGTTTAAAGCGCGTAGTCGTTGCCCGCAACTACCATGTTTCGACAGCAACAGAGATCCGGGGTGCCCACATGCATGTTAATTCCAAGAAATCAATTTTGATGAATACAAACTTGGATGTCTAAGCAGGTGCCTAAATGGGGTTGGGCGGCCCGTGTTTCGCGCTACAAGAATCAGCTTTTTAAGTAAAACTCGAATTCACATAAATTTAAAAAATAGACAAACCAGTGCATTTTAGCTGTTGCGTGCAAATTTTACTCCGCTAAAATTGTCTCTGATTGCTATGTCTCTTCTTCCTTAACTTCCTTTTATCTTCATGTCTCTCTTTTATTCAGATATACGCTTTTGAATGCATGCTTGTCATTCTTTCTTTTTCTTTTTTTTCTTTCCATCTTTATTCTTTTTTTTTTTTAGTCCATGTCAAGGAGGGGACCCCATCATTGGGTTGGCAGAGGTCTTAGTTGCAACTAGGGCTGTAAATTTTTCGGTCAAGACCGGCCAAACCGATCGGACCGAAATTTTCGATTCGGACCGAAGTCTGGATCGATCGGTCTCGGTCCCAAAATATGTAGACCAATGAAATTCGGTCTGGTCCTAGGGTCTACAAATTTTGGACCAGACCTATATATTTTTAAAAATTTCATATATTATTTTTATATAGTAATTATATAAGTTAATGATGTGATTTTTATCTAATCTATTAGCATTGACCATATAAAATATTAAATAATATATATTATCAATTAATAATATATCATTATATGTATATAGACAATAGTCACAATAGTAATTATTCATGAAGAAATATTAGTTCCATAATTATTTTTTATTCTATTCATATGAACTAATATATATTACGTAAAAAATACATTATACACTACTACTAAATTATTAATCAGGCCAGCCACCCATTACTGATTTTATAAAAATATTTATTTCTTATAACTACCAATTCATGCAATTTTTCTTAAAAAAATATATAATACATAATTAAAGACTTATATATACAAAGAATATCGCCAACACAACAAATAATTATAAATATAAAATCACCAACACTGCAACACAGATTTTCAATATCTATGTGCATGCATGAATCATGATGATGCATCAATGCATCATTAAAACTTAAAAGACTTTGGGTTGGAAGAATTCTTGCATGTTTTTGGGTCTCTTGATTAATCAGGCTTTAAGAATCTTCACATATGATGATGAATAGAGAAACAAGCAAGCATTTAAAAATGAATGATAACATATTACTAAAATAGTAAATACATTATAATTTATATATCATAGGTTCATACATATTCTATTATTTACACTTGATTAAATATTTAAAATAACTATTTTTAAGATACCTAAGTTGCAAACAAACATTAGTAATATATGCTATCAATTAATCATATATGATATATTGTTGTGAAACTAAAGAGAGATAATAAAATATACAAGATAAAATTGACTCTTCAGGAGCTCAATATTATTCACTACTAATTTTTATTTTCTTTGCGTAGACTTGTAGTACACACTCATACTTAGTTCTTCGTTCGAGCGGGGTGTCGAGCAAACTTACGGGTTGATATTAGCTCAAGCAGTGTGTAGAGTGCCTATCAAGCAGTGTGTCGAGTGTAGGGCTGCAAACGGTCCGGTCCGGTCCGGTCCGACGATGGACCGAAAATTTTCGGTCCATTATTTTTCCGGACCCGACCGGACCAAACACCCAAAGGGACCGGACCGGACCAATAGCTATCGGTCCGGTCCAGTCGGTCCGCCCTCTTTTTTTTTTTAATAATTAATAAAAAAATTTATTTAAAATACTAAATTAAATTAAGTGACTTATTAATGTGGATTATGTAACAAACTTAATAAAAAAATATTTTATATGGTCAATGATAATAAATTAGATGAAAATTATATTATTAATTTATATAATTACTATATAATTAACTAATTGATATTATATATTTATTAATTCATAGAATATTAACAAGTGTTAATAGTATATTTAAAATTTTATATTGTTAATAGTGATAGGTTAAATGAAGATATATATAAAATATTTTTAATTTATAGAATATTAACAAGTATTAATAATATATTTAAAAATTTATATTGTTAATTGTATAATTATTATATATAAAATATATATAAATTTTTTTTTTTTAAATTTTTCATTCGGTCCGGTCCGGTCCGGTCCAGTCCGAAAAAACCGTGGACCGTGGACCAGACCGAATGATTTCGGTCCTCTAAAATATGGACCGGACCGGACCGGTCTAAGTCTCGGTCCGGTCCGGACCGAAACGGTCGGTCCGACCGGACCGTTAATCACCCCTAGTCGAGTGCCTATCAAGCAAACTCATAGGTTGATCTTAGCTCGAACGCCATATCAAGCGGAAGTCGAGCGAACTCACGGGTTGATATTTGCTTTAGCTCTAGATCGAGTGGAAGTCGAATGAACTCACGGGTTAGGGTTTCTACGGACGCTTGTTGAGTTGCGTGAAATGGCAAGCAACTCAAATTTGTTTTTAAAATTACTAGTGTTGAAACGACGTTGTTTTGCTTTATTTTCAAGCCAAACAGTGTCGTTTCAATACAAGTTAGAACATCTTTCACTCCCTCCTCCTCAGTTCTCTCTCACTCTCCCTCCTAAGTCCCAACTCCCGACTCTCTCAGAACGGCTAAAAAACCCTAGAGGCTAGAACTCCCAACACCTCTACTGCAGATTCCAATGCCTCCATTGCAGCTTCTAGCCGTGAACTCCCAATGCCTCCGCTACAAATCCATCTAGTTTTTATATGGTATAACCCGTGAGTTACTACTTCCTATTTACATTGGGAAAAAAATGGGAAAAAATGAAGTTGTTTAGGAAATATCAATTGATTTTTAATTCAAGTAATGGATAACCTCGTGTATGCTTTTAGAGTTGCATTATTGCATATATGAATATGGATTTGAGATCTTGTACGATTTATTGTGATTTGGTCTTTGTAATTTTTTTTATGTTTACATGTGTTTGATACTTTAATTATTGGTTATGACGAAGTCTATGGATACTTGTTTGTTGTTTGTTACTAATATGTTAATTGTTAAGTTGGTTATCTCAAATCTGATTATTTGTTACTGGCTTAGGTTTAGAAAAAAATTAGATTTGGACTTGTTTGATTATTTTTCTAGATGACCCTACAAAAGAAACGATTATGGGAGACCCTAGCACCAATGATGTTAATGAGTCGACACAAGAGTTTAGTGGCATTCATCCACTTCCACCCAGACCCAATGTAAGTAGTAGTACTAAAACGAGTGGTGGTAGATCTAGGTTAATGATTTGTGATCACTTTAAAAAAATATCAAAAAGTGATCCAGCTAAACCTAGGGCTGCATATAATTACTGTGGCACTTCGTATGCATATTATACAAAGACTAAAGGTACAAAATCCATGAAGTACCATATTGAGAAATAGTGTAAGAAATGTTCGTTTAATAAGAGGGATAAGTCTCAAACTACTTTAGGTTGGAAGGCGAAAGATGGAGGAAGTGGTAGTGGCCTAGTGGGGGATTTGTTCCCATAGCATTTAGTGTGGAGGCTTGCAGACAAGCCTTAGCAGAGATGTTGATTCTTGATGAATTGCCCTTTAGGTTTGTTGAAGGAGAGGGTTTCAAAATATTTATGCTTGTTGTTTGTCCTAAGTGGGTAGGGATTTCATCTCATGTCACGATTGCAAAGATTGTTTTAATGTATATTTGAGGGAAAAAAGTAAGTTAAAAATTGCTTTTCAATGGCAACGGATTTCCTTTACCCTGGATACATGGACATCCGTGCAAAAGCTCAATTATATGTATGTAACTACACACTTTATTGATGATGATTGAAATCTATACAAGAGGATTATTTATTTTTCTTTGGTTGAAAACCACAAGGGTGATATACTTGGTAAGGCCATAGAGGCGTGCTTGCATGAATGAGGGTGATCGAAAATACTTGCAATAACTGTTGATAATGCAAGTTATAATAACGAAACAATATATTATTTGAAAAAGAAAACCAAGCATCGGAGGGACACTATCTTGGGACATCAATTCTTGCATGTTCGGTGTTGTACCCACATATTGAATTTAATTTTCAATGAGGGGTTGAAAGAGTATGATGACTCTATTGCAAGGGTGAGAAGTGTTGTGAAATACGTGAAATTTTCCCCTTAAAAGTGGAGTACATTTAAGTCGTGTGTACAATTAGAAGACATTACATACAAAGTTCATATTTGCATGGATGTGCAAACTAGGTGGAACTCCACCTATCTTATGTTGGAGAGGGCGAAAAAATTTAGAAAAGCTTTCAAACGATTAGCGGAAGAAAATTCAAACTTCCTTACTAGTACGGGAGATAATGATAACGATGACGATTCCTGGATGAGGAGAACATCAAGGAAGTTAGGGTCTCCCAAGAATGATGATTGGGAGAAGGTAAAGTTGTTTGTAAGGTTTCTTCAAGTTTTTCATGATGCAACTTTACATTTCTCAGAAGGTGAATATGTAATTTGTAACTCTTTTTTTACAGAATTAGTTACAATTCAAGATGCGATTAACATGGGGTGTGAAGAAGGAAACCCCCTGGTGGGATTAATGGCAGCGAAGATGAGGAAATTTTTTTTATAAATATTAGGATAACATTGAAAATATGAATTTGTTATTGTATGTTGGGCTTGTTCTTGATCCTTGGTACAAGATGATATATATTGAATTTTCATTAGAATCAATATATGTCCATGAGCCAATAAAAACAGTTGATTTGAGTTGGATGGTGAAAGATGCTTTAACCCGGTATGATGCATATTTGAAAATGAAGAAGGAAACAGTTCTGGTCAACAACAACAGTGCACAAGTCCGCTACATGAAGATATAAATGCTACAATTAGTAGACTTGAGAATAGAAAGGCACAGAGATTGACCCTATTTAAGCAATGATTACAGTAAAAAAACTCTTTGGAAAGCAAGTCAAAGGTTGATAGATACTTATTTGATAGCTATGAGGAACAAGATGCAAGTTTCAACATTCTAAATTGGTGGAAAGTTAATTCAGTTAGATATCAGATACTTTCAAAAGTTGTACGTGATGTACTTGCAATACCGGTATCTACAGTGGCCTTTGAATCTGCATTTAGTATGCCGGGTCGTGTATTTGATCATTTCCGAAGTAGTTTATCTCTGATGATGGTTGAGGGCCTCATTTGTGCACAAAATTGGTTTCGCTTTTCTTCTACTCCAATCAGCCTTAAGACTTTAATGGATGAGGTAGAGGATTTTGTGAAGCAGCTGGATATAGGTATGTAACAATTATAAATTTACTTCATTTTATTATCTTTTATGATTTATATGTTATGTAAATTTATATAATTTGTTTTGTTTTATCTTTTATATATAGAACTTGTTGGGGAGGTTGAAAATTCTATGAAGGTGTTGAATACAATGTCTACACCCAATGCAGATGAATGAGGTGAGAAGAATATACTTTTATACTACTATACTAATTATTTTTGTTATTAAACTAAGACATTTAATATTTGTTTGTTATGTTTTTGCAGTAAATTTGTGAAGACTTGAAGTTTTGAACTTAGAGACTAAAGACTTGGAGTTTGAGTTTTTTTTTTTTTGTTATTGTTATTCAGTCATTTATAATTTGTAATTTCGACTTAGATGCATAGATTGTAATTTGTAAATTTTATTGTGTATTTTCCTTTTTTTTTTGATTTTGTAACCTTTTTTTTTTCTTTAATTTGGAGTTTGAATGATTAGGGTTTTTTAGTTTTATTAGTAATTTTTTCATTTTTTTTTATATTTTTCTTTTATTTATATTTTGGATGTTATTGAAATTTTGCATCTTCTTCTAATTTTTTTTTTCTATTTTTTTGTATGTTAAATTGTTAATAATAATTTAAGTTGAAAATAGTCTCAAAATCAAGACTTGGGGGCGAAAATTTGACTAATAAAATTAGTTGGGCTGAAACTAGAAAAGTAGCCCATTGGGGTAAGGGTTGGACCAACTGGACCGGATCGAACTGGACTGATTGGCAATAATCTAGCCTAGTCCATATGTCACTTCGGTCCGGTTCCCAAAATCCCCTAGGGACCAATCGGATCGGACCGAATTCACCCCAAGTTGCAAAGGTCGACGAGCCAATGGCCGAGGGTGTTAGCCGACGAGTCGCTGGACAACTTCATTGGCCAGAACTCCTCACCCAAACAACCTAGCAACTCCAAAACCACGGGGTAGGTCCCTTGGTCACGAGCTCTGCGCCCTGGCTTCCTCGGCCGTTGGCCTTCCTTTCGAATTGACTCGTCAGCCAAACGCACCCATGGTTTGCTCCTCCGCAACCACAACCATGCAACACCTTGGCCATGCCACTCCTCGTCCAGACTCCCTGCCCACGACCATGCACCACAACTCGTGACTCCCTACCCACGGACTCACCTTCATTGGCCATATTGCTCACCCATGACTCAATAGAACGCCTCACCCAAGCTGCCCAACAACTTGTTCGCTGGGCGCCACAAGCCACCTTGGTGCATAGTAATGTGCACCCCTTGTGCCCTGTGCATGCCACGCACAGTGGGGACGTGCATGGGCTTTGCACTATGCATTTAAGTGCACAGTATTTGCCCACCAGTTTATGTGCTCTGTGCAATTTGGACAACATGCACGTGCATGGCACTGTAAGTGCATAGTGCACTCAAAGTGCCAAGGCCGTGAGTAGTTACAGCTCAAGTGGCCGAGGAGTTTGGGCTCCCGGCTTTACACACTGGGTGTATAAAAAGCATTTAAGCGCATATGGAAAAACTTCTTCTACTCGTTTAGTGATTTTAATGCGTCGAAAAATCGTAATTCTCCCGCTTTCGGTGTAGAAAGGAAATCAGATCCCACAGATGGCGCCAACTGTTAATGTCAAAAATCGCACAACATTTCTGAAGGAAAGAAAAAGTCATTCCCGACCCGCTATGATGACTGGGCCTCGATCGATGTAGTCTAAAGCCCCCAGCGTGGTCCAGTGTAGCTGTGCGTACGTCCATGACAGTGAATGAAAAATAAATACTAAGAATGTAAAAGAGAAATGAATACATATTTACGTGGTTCAGCATAAAGCCTACGTCTACAAAGTTTTTGGGGGAGGGAATTTCTATTATGATAAGCTTATTTATAGTCTCTCATTGCCTCTCATTTTTCACTGTACAATGGAGATATCGAATATATTTGTCGGAGAATATATTCTCGCTGGAGCCCCTTTCCTTAGGTTGAAGAAAATGAAGAAGTTGAAAAACCCCCTTGGAGTTGTCTAGCCGCTTCATTTTATCTGTCTCCTCTTTTCGCATGCCCCTTGGGAGTTGTGAGAATTAACCACATTTTCCTTGTGTATCTGACATTTTCATCTCCTTTCTGCTTTTTTCTTTCCCTCTTATCCATTTCTAGCTTTTCTTCTTACATCCTCCCACTCATTGTCCCATTTTGCTCTCTCTCTCTCTCTCGTCTCTAAGTGGTAGCCTTTAGGTGTGCTGGGCCTGGTCTTGGACTTGAGATATTTTATCACCTTTACACTTGATCAAAATCAATCCCTTACCCCTAACGCAGCATCGTTTGTAAAGAAGACACCAATATTTGTTTTTCTTGAAACAAAAATAAATTAATGTAAAAGGTTACTTCAAAAAATTTATTGTATCTGAGTTTCGAGACTTGTATATAATTGGGAAATAATGGCATGATACCTTTAAAAAAACAAAAAAACATATCATATAATACAATAGAAATATTTCTTAATTGCTTGTTCGTATTAGATGGACTAATTTCGCTGAGAGATAGATGCAATAATGTCGTTTGTGTCTAGTTTTTTATAAATGTAATTATGTAAATGCCACAAACATCTATTGATTTATGTGTGTGTGTGTGTGTATTATTTCAAATTTGTTGGGCAATCTCGCAGCGTTGTTCGCATCCAAAAATATTAATTAGTACGTAGAAAGCCGCCAAGAAGCTAGTCAGTCAGTCAGGTTTACCCTTTGCTTAGTCGGAAGCTAACCAATTGACTGCATTTCACAATTGGTACAAGTAAATACATGTAAAGAAGCTCATCTGGTGTACAACGCCGGCAAAGTCGCTTCCCATCAACTAATTCTAACTCTTTACATACAAAATTATGAAAGTATTTGTACAGTTTTCCATTATGGCACAACAGAACGACCTTGCAAACAATATTATGTAGATGGCAGTTCCTTGCTTTGCGTAAAAAAATCGGGGTTCTCAATTACCAATTAGAAGACATGTACAACATTGATTCTGCAAACAATCAAAACAATACAATCCATCAGGAATTTAAAAAATGGCCATTAAGCATAAACAAAACTAAATGACAACCAGGATATACTCGCTGAACACCCAACCCACCCCCTACCCCGGGGGGGGAGGCAGAGGAAAATAACCGTTATCATATTGCCTTAAGACTGCCAACATTTACTATTCTTCTCAAGAAACAACTTTGAAATTCAAACCCCTACAACGTGCATATGCCATTCCTAGATTTCATTCAACATTGCAGCCACTGCCAGGTGGCTTCCACAGGTACGAGTACAACAAACAATTACCCATCTGCATGAGCCATTCCCAAATAAGATGTGTCACACATCACTTGAAGAGGAAACCTCAAGTTCAGGCAGTTCCTTGTAAGCTACACCGTTCCACTTCACTAATTGCCAAGAACTTCAGAGGCAAAAGAAAATGCAGACCTGGAATCTCACATAAAGTTGAAATTTTAAGGCTGCTTAAGATTCCAAGGCCTTCGGCCCCCTTTTCCGCCTGGTAATATCTATATATGCTACAAGGAGGTCAAAATCTTGGGCACCACTAAATATTGGAAACCAAAAGCTGAAGTTTTAGGTGCACCTGACCTGAGACTATATGAAGAGCTTGTATTGCCTCCTGGCAGACATCAAAAGTCAAAAGAATGCTGTATTATGTGCATGAATAAGTCCTCTCACATCTTTTAACCCTTCAGGTACTTAATGGACCTGGTTGAGGCGTGGAAGGTTTAATCAATGGCCTCAAAGATTCCATGATACTGGAAAAGGATGGTCGTTTCCAGGGTTCACTGCAAAATCATTTATTAATGAAGAAAGCGAAGGAAAATAAATTGAAGCACTAAGCATATAGGAAGTAAAATGCTGAACTTACTTGGCCCAGGACGCCTCAATTATTGAAGCCACTTGAGGATTCAAATCACGTGGAATCTCGAGCCTTTTTCCCTTAAAGCCGACGGCTGCCACAACCTACAAAGCAGTATACATTAAGCCATGAATGATCAAACAAATGAGCTCAGGCAAACATCTTGCGAGTGAGTGCAGATTTAATTCATTTAATTGGAAAAAAATGCAAGAGGTAACACGAGTTATGCCACATGGTTGGTAGACCCAATGTGTGCTTTTATTTGATAACAAATTTATCCTCTGAAAAGATTTTTTAAAAACACATAATCAAAGATTTTACTAAAAAAACAACAGGCATAACGCAAGAGAAACACCTAATTAGAAATAGAAAAAGAGACGAAAATCATGGAAATCGAGCCCATTAAAATCTACAGAAGCTGTCCAAAGGAATAGAGTATCACAGCCAACCTCCTTAATATCGAGTTTAGGGACAGATTATTTATAGATACATCTGATTCGGAAGTACAGAAACTATAGCTTAATATAGACTTCCACGAATTCACTTTCCACAATCTATCTCGTCAACAACACACATTACGGACCTGTGCTGGATTCAAATTACTCCATGGCTGCTGCAATGTTGAAAGCTCCCATAAGATTACACCAAAGCTGTAAACATCTGATTTTTCATTTGATGGCTCATCACGAAGAACCTCTGGGGCCATCCACTCAGGCTAGTAACACAGAATAAGGATCGTTACACTTTAAATATTACAGCCATATGGCTTATGCGACTTTATAATAATAATCAGCTAAAGTATGGTTGTCAAGTTCAATAGAACTTACAGTACCAGCGGCTGACTTCGATGACAAAAACGTGTTTGCCTTTAGTCGGGAGAGACCAAAATCGCAAACCTAACCAAAAAGAATCGTACAAACAACATGAGGAAAAAGTGGAAAGTGGAAGCAACAAAGACAAAAACTTCTCTGCAAACTGTGGCTCTAAATCTAAAAGATAGAAGGCAGGGATGGTAACCAAAGACTACACTGATAACCAATATCAACAAACAGTAATATAGAACCGAGCAGATAACAAGTTTATTGATAAGTCAATCAATTTTATTAAAATACAAGGTGTATATACGAGAAAACACCCAAACTAGAAAAGAGAGTGTAAACAGGAAGACATAAAATAGCAGATAACAGGTATGGCTCTGAAGATTCTGCATCTCATTCATACAAGCTCGTATCAACAAAAAATGACTCGAAGCCAAAGGAAAACAAGAGAATTAAAGTTATATTTCCAAGCTGATTAATCATTAGTGCAAAGATTAGCAATCTAAATTGGTAAGCTTCAATACTTTTCACTCCTACCTTTACTGTGTACTTTTTGTCAACTAGAAGATTGGGTGATTTTAAATCTCGATGAACAATCGGAGGGTTGCTTTTATGAAGATAATTCATTCCTTTTGCCTGTATTTGACAGAATACCGAGGATTATCATGAGCTTAATGAGATAACAGAAGAATATACAGAACTTCAGAACAGCAAATGCAAATCTTTGGAAATGCCTACCACATCATAAGCCATGCTCAACCGACGCCTCTCATCCAACATCTCTCTAGCCCCAGGCTTATGCAAAAGTCTATACAAGCTACCTCTGCAATTTAAAGCCAATATTTTAGTTCATTGAACAATCGATGCCTTTTAACCAAACTTTACATTGCATCCTCTCTCTCTCTTCAAAAAACCTTGATAGATATTCTGTGACTATGGATAAGTTTGGGCGCTGAATGACCGCACCCATAAAAAGAACAATATTCGGATGCCGTAGGCGTTTCATTATTGCAACCTAACAAACAAAAGAAGAGAATTCATATCTCAAATCAAGGCTAATAATGCAATTCTCAATATTAGAGCAAAATCTGTTCAAATTTTTAGCAGCACATACCTCCCTCAAAAATTCTTTGTATCGTTCAGCATGAAAGTCTTGTTCCATGAGAATCTTCACAGCAACTTCCTGGAATGTAGAATTTGATGTAATGCATATGATTGGATAATAACTATCTAATTTAAAACCCTATTTATCGACCAAAGTTATACAGGAAACACAATACAAAATGGATCAAATATCGATTATTAGCTTAAAATGGAACTTCAAGAAAATACTGAAAGCAGAGTCCATGTCAAAAGTTAAAACCCCAAACATGAAAAAACTGAAATAGGACGTTCGACATGCAAAAGAAGATGCAATCTTCACCATCAAACCAAACCATAAGCCTATACAACATCAGGATGTGCCACCCAGCAAAAGTAGATGCATAGCCAATATATATAGTGAAATACTGTTAACTCCAAAAGTTAGTAACTTATGACAGATCATGTGGCCTAATGATACAACTACAAATCTGAGCATAACGGTGCAGATTATTGTCAACAAAATGTAGACATAGAAACAAAATTATACAACAAATAACCCAAACCATCATGGCATTCAGCTCATTTATTTCTTAATAAGTCCTCGCCTAAATTAATAATATTCATTAATAAAATAAAAATCCTGAAACTTTCAGAATTTTTCTGAATCAATTGAACAGCCATGCATGTATCTAGAAGTTTTCACTTCCATACACAAATGGTTCTTCATTGAAATAATATCTTGATCCTCAACCGGACCTCTAAACCCCAAAAGTCAACATAATTTTTCTCTTCTCTGTAAATAATAATTTTATTGATGATAGAAAGAAGGCATAGTCAACATAAATTAAACATTTGACTTGCAAACACAGAAGATATTGTAGGACAGAAATAAGCCTTGAGATCAACTTTATTTAAGGTAAACCAGTCTTTGCATCTCTAGATTTTACATAAAAGATAATAATGAAAGGATAATTTGCTTACCGAGCCATTCCAATCAGCACGATGGACAGTTCCAAAAGAACCTGAAAACCAAGTTTATCTAAGTGCTGTTTGTGCAAAATTATTAAAATGAAATGGGATGGCCATATGGCCTCTCTATGCATTAGAGAATTAATTTTTTGTACTTGAGATTGTCTTTAAATGAGGTCAGGAAAATACCTGCTCCAATTCTCTCTTTTAGAACAAGAGCACTCCATGGTATGTTGAAATCCTCTATATCAAGAGAAGGCTCTGCACTTTTACCAGGAACGAGCTGACCTCCCTCAATGAACCTCGAATCCTTAACAGCATCCAGCCTTGAATTAGACAATACAAAAAGTGGTTGAACTTCTCTCCGCCCAATTGGTGGAACATGTTTAAGATGGGCTGTATCTTTGACCATGGTAGTCGAGTGTGTAATATTCTGAGCAGGATTACAAGATTTGAACAGTTCAGAATCTTGATCCTGGGCACTTGGCTGAGCAGGGTGCAGTGTAAAACGAGAAGTTTCATGATCATCACTCGTTATTAGCATATTCTCGTTCCCGTCAGTGTACTTCACATCATGCTGCTTGGGACGCATGGAAACCCCAGGATCTTCATCGACAGCAGTTCCTATGATGATAAAGGGCAATTGGTTGTGAAATGGCATCATTAAACAAGATCAACCAAAATACAAGATCAATTATGGAAACTTAACTACAATATAGTAATTGTCAAAGTTATATATAAGAAAACATAATCAAGAAATAGAACTTAAAAAATAAGCTATAACATGCAACTCAATAATAAACAATCCTCTTTCCACAGTTGAAATGCAGGAAAAGCGTAGAATTGTCAAAGAATGCGGCTGAGTAACACAAAGGCCTGCATTGTCCATCTACGGTAAATGAGCAAAGATCTTAAACTTATATCTTATGTACAGATGCCACCGTGCTCATTTACATTCATTGGACTTCAGAAGCTAAATTTTTAACAAGAAGTTACAAGTATTTCAGAACATTATTGATATCAATAGAGTGAGAATCAATTAACCTTATGGAAACACCAAACTAATGTAAATTAATAGTGGACAATTGCTTAAGTAAGTATTATGGTCATTACAAGGTTACTACAAACTCTATAATATATATATATATATTTATATGTGCAGTGAGCCAGCAGACACTCTCCAATAACCCATATCTGGAGCTCAAATTTGAGTTCCCTAACAACCATCAACTTAGGCTCATAAGCTATCCAGCACGAATGTCAATGCAAGTTGACATCAGGGTTGATTATCAGCACACTTACACCAGAAACCTAAAAGTTTTCTTCCATGCCTCTCATCCTATAAATAAATGGCCGTAAGAAACCAAAATCTGAAGATAAATTATATACAATCTTCAAATGTAAGCACATGATATGCAGTTGTGATGTATGTGCCTTCCATATGGCATATGACCTCATACAGTTAATCGTTCCATTTCAAACTTTACTGCCCCTAACATACACACGTTATAAATCATGGTAAAAGGTTGAGCAGAACAGCTGGATATCAAATCTAATAATACAACCTAGATGCTAACTTGAAAATGACCTATCAAGGGTTCAATTCTTCCTACCAAGTATATAGACAACTAAAGCATATATGAACAGCCACAATATTCTTAAATATTAGCAGATCATTATAGGCAATAAACAAGTCTCTATAAAATATACCAAATCCAAAGAAAAGTAGCTAGAATACAACTATATGAGTGTGTGCTTATATACATATATATATTTTATTGGTAAGAAAAATTAAGAAATAAATATAAATATATACACACACACACACTCATATTTAATTTGGTGTTTTGAGAACCTCCACCTGTGGATGGATCATCAAATTCAATATTGAGTGATTGGCAGTCTGAGAAAAACTGCTTGGCCAGTGACCTGAAATCAATGGTATGTTCAACTGGTTTAAGTCGTGGAAAGCGCAATGGCGAAGAAATTGAGATGGAAGAAGGACCGTTGAGCAAGGAATCTGGCTCGCATAAGTAGCCTGGCTTCCCAATCAAATCAACCAGATATTCCCTGAAATATAAAAAGATATGCCTCATGAGGCCTCGTAAAATAGATTGCACATGCGTGCAGATATAATAAATACCTGTATAATATATATAAAGAATATTGTATATATTATTATACGGCTAGGAAAGTAAAAATATAGATTTCAATGAGTAATGGACCAATAAGAAAGGTATAATATTATAAATCCATGGCATCAAATAACTAAACAAAAGGGTTAAATCCTAAAGTGGTCTCTGTCCTTTGCTTTAAAATAAAATTACTCCTTGGGCTTTTCAACTGAACTTTTCACTCTTTATGCTTTTAAGATTGATCAAATTGGTCCCTCTGTTAAAGTTACATTTGTAAACCATTCGACATTTGATGTGGCAAGCCCCCCAAGAAAAAATTAAAATAATATAAATTTTCTAAAATCATTAAAATACATACATATATATATAATTTAGAGTATTTTTATTAAAAAGTTTTTACTTTTTTTTCTGCCATGTGGCATGCCACATCACCATGTCTGGCGGTTGGTTTACAAACAGAATTTTGATATAGGAACCAATTTGATCAAGTCTTAAAATGAGAAGTAAAAAGTTTAAGAGAAATGATATTTGCAGTCGTGGAATATGCAAGCGCCACGCAATCCCTTTGAAAAAAGTGAGTAAATATGGGACCTACATAATAAAAAACTAATTTTTTAATAGTAAACCCCACTATTTTTCAGAAAATTTGCGTAGCACTTGCATACTCCACAACTATATCTAGGATTACTCAAAGTTTAATTAAAAACACAGAGGAATTTTTTTTTATAGGTAATCAAGAAGTTTTATTCATAGAATGAACACAGAGGAATTTGATTTTAAGGAAAAACAAAAGGACCAATTGAGTATTTAACCATAAACAAAAACACATAACTTAAACCAGGCCAAGTGTGTCTTTTCTTTAGGGGGTGGGGAGAGGAGATGTTTTCCACCATACTCAAAATCTAATTCTCCAAACACTGAAGTACGACAACACCGCATAAATAATCTTAGCACAATAGCACCTTTAAATAATTTCAAAACATTTTTTGAATAAATAATTTCAAAAAATGGATCATAGGTATTTTAACCCTTTTTATAATATGATCAAGTAACGTGATACAGACAAAGCATACCTGTCGAGCCCAAAACGAACAAGACAAGAGGAAGCATCATCTCTTGTGCAGTATTTACAGCCCTTGGCTATTCGACATGGTAGATCAATTGCGTCAGCTAGCACCTGCAGAATCGTATTAAAAAAATCCTTTCATATAATAATAAAAAAAAGACCCCAAAAGTCCTCAGAGAAAATATACACAAAGTAACCAGAGGGAAGAAAAAGATATTTTAAATTAAATGAAGATACATAAAAAATTGAATAAATGATATAGGTTTGATCCTTACTTTAAACAATATAGCACGATGTCTGCAGAGGCCGACAGATAGGCTACCTATTGGAATGACAACAGATCCCAAGCAATCCTTTAAATCATTAGTGCACTCTTTCCATATGGGGAAAAAATCATTTTCTCCTGTGGAGGCTGAACCCCTTGTAACAGCAATAAAGAATTTTGGTTACAAAAGTATGATAGGAAGAGTTCTTCTGGGAATTTATTGATAGAAAGTGTGATCAGAAAACTCACCCCATGCGGTTGCAGACGAGCTTTGCAAGCTGATCGACAACCTCTTTGGTGGTTATGCAGCTACAAGAAATGCTGAGAACCCTATTTTGGAGTTCCTTTAAGCTTGTATCACTACGTCGATCAATCAAAACCACTTCAATTGATGAATCAGTGGTTGAGTCAACAGACTTTAGTGATTCAATTGATGGAATACGACCCCTCTCTTGAAGATCAGTGCAAACAGTCCACACATATGGATCCATCCCATGAATCAAATAAAACCCATCAGGGACTTTGTCAAAGTATGACAGGCAGCCATTCACCTGATGCAGATTAGATTAATAAAACAATCTGTTAAGTATTAGATACACGCATCCTTGCCCTCATTTGGTTGCAGATAAATATAGAAAAAAGAAAATGGAACTTAGAAGCTTGTTTTTAACCCTAAGATCCCGAAACTCAACTCAACTAGAGCAAGCAGATTTATAGGTTCATTCCATATAGATTGATATAATCTATATTATTATTTTCCAACGAGCTTTGGTTCAAATGGCACCTCTTCCCCTTGTGAGAACAATATGGATGATGAAGACCTATGATGAAGATTTAACAACACGAGGAACAATATTAGTTGTAAAATCCCAGGACGGGATTTATATAGAGCATTAAAGGTAAGCTAGCAATTACGGAACCACTGATCGCAAGTCATCAAAAAAATCCAACTCTAAAAAATAGGCATATCAATTACAACAAAATGCGCATACTCCTCAACAAGTCTACAGAAATCCCTAAGCATAAATTTCAGGAACTCTATGAACCAGAAAACTTACTCCCAAAACGAAAACGAAAACGAACCAGAGCAGATTATAGCTGAGAGATATTACAGCTGAGAAAAAACATAAACTATAGATAAGAAATATAAAAAAACGATAAACCATACCCAGAATCGATGAGACACGGCCTCGATCGAACTCGTCCTCGGGGCGGATTCGTCCGGCACAGGATCCAAGAAATTAGGATCCTCGACACAGGTCGCCTCTGACGAAAGCCTCAGTGCCAGAGCCAGTTGCAATTGGTAACTCTCCTCCGTCTGCTGCGCCCAGCTCTTCCCAGAGAACGACCCTCCTCCCGTGTTCCCCACCGCCTTCGCTCTCAATTCTCCGCCGCCGCCGCCCACTCTGAACAGCACGTCCTCCTGAAAGTAACCGAAGCCTTCGATCTCGTTCGCCACCGCAGCAGTAGACGGAGTCGGCGCGTAGTACTCCCCGGAGAGAGAGCTCTCTCCGAAGCTGCTACCGCTCGATTGCCTCTGCAGCCCGATCGACGAGTAGACGTTTCCGATCCGGTTCGCCCTGTGATCGCCAACTGCGTCCCAATCGAACCCCCTCTCCGCCTTCCCCTTGTTGTTGTTCTTGCCCTCTCCGGACAACGACTCGTAGAACGACGTCGTCGAAGCTCCGGGGACGGTGCCGAACTGGTCGTCGGGGACTTGGCTCAAGAGCGTGTAGTTCGATCTTCTAGCAGGCATGTCCATCGAGATATTTCAGACTCTGGCGCTCACAAAACCCTGGAATTAGAAACCCTGGAACCCGCCATTGCTGGAGAGGATGTAAAGGTTCTCTCTCTAGAATTTCGGTGTTTCTCTCTCTAGAATTCAATTGTCAGGATTGAGAAAATGAAAGCGGTGCGCTTTTATTTGGTGGCGTAACTGTAATATTCTTTTTGGGATTTTTGTTTTTTCAGAAGCATTAGAAACTATTTTGACAGTTCGGTGACGGTGCGTGCTGAAACCCCTATTGAAGCGCATCACTGTATGATTTGATTGTTCTGCATGCTTTGATTAAAAAATAAGTGAGTTGAGATGAAAATTAAATAAAATATTATTATTATTTTAAAATTTAAAAAAATTTAATTTTTATTATATTTTATATAAAAATTTTAAAAAATTATAATAATAAAATAAAATGAGATAAAAGAGTTTCAATAAATCTACCTGTGGGAATATCTTTTATCTACCCAATGACAAAATCAAATCGGAAAGAAATTATCTTGTCTTTAACCGGGATACACTCTAATTTTTTAGAGAAATATTTTAACTATAAATAAATATTTTCTATACATGTTAGCATTAAAAAAATAAAAAAAAATATTAGGTAGATCATAAAACATTGTAGTACTCCGAGTCGAGCATTGGATTACGATAACGAAATGAAAATTCTTAATGCATTATGATTATAATTATTTTGAATTAAAAATAACAATTATTATTTTGAAATACTTCATCTTCTATTATGAAATAGTGTTAAAGTCGAGTTTAATCATAAACATGAAACTTTATGAGAATAACTTGTTAACATAGACTTCAAGAGTTTATAGTAATTTATATTAAATAATATATTTCAATTATACAAGAATGTTTAATATAAAAAAAAAATAGCATTATTGTTTCAAAATATAAAATAGAAAAGTTGAGTATGAAATTATCGTTTGAAGGGCTTTGGTGAGCACTAGAATCATATCAGATACAATAGCTAAACTCCACCAACTAGGTATAATTTAATTTAATGTTATTCTAATTAATAGTGACATCGTAAATCAATGTATTTTTGTCCCCTTTCTGTCCTACTCCGTCTTTCGCTTTCGTATTCGATAATTCCATTGATTATGAAGTAGATTATATACATTATAGGCAGTTCCAAAGCAAGGAAGGATCTTCTAACAGATATCAAGCAAGCTTTATTGCTCGTGCCCACCTTCATTGTACTATTAACTATATAAAAAAAGAGCTAGTAGTTCCTCTGATCAAATGCCAATGTTCGTTGTGCCCCATAGGAAATGAAATATATCTCTAAATATATATATATATATAAGCATATACATTTTCCTAACTCACAGTGGTTGGTTTGGCTTGGATAGACGACAAAAATTCTCCACGAGTGGGAGCCGTGTTGCAGCTCAGACGAAACATATGGTATTTAAAACCTCCCCTGGAGCAAGAAAAATCATTATTGAGGAGGCCGATAGATTCTGAGCTCTGATGGAGAATAATCTTTCTGTACCATAGTCCCCAAGTGGGATTAGATCCAAGCTTTGCCAGCTAGCTTAGCTTGGTTCATGTTAGCTTTGTCAGGACGGAATTAGCATGAAAGTTAACGAAGGATTCAATAACGAATTCAATCTACACCTCCACGGAAGAGGGGTTTGAAGAAGGAAAAAAAGTTTCACTCCTTTTATAACCTACACATCCATTAATATCTTGATCTAATTTAGTCAAATGTGTCGTATATAATAAACTCACAAGAAGCTCTCTCATTTAGTAGTCCCACTTTCAAAGGCCGGAAAAAGAAAACAAGAGGAAAACTACAAGTATGGATAAAAACAACATAACAATAAAGAACATAATGCACGGAACTCTCTATCTGCTGCACCCGGCAATATTTGATAGATCAAAAAGTACAGGTGCTAATAGAAGTAAGGTAATATTCTCCATGGAACAAGTCTATATGGTATTCTGCCCAGACTTCTTCATCCCTCATTTCTCTCCAAATTATCAGAATAAGAAGATAGACGGGATAAAAGTACGGAATTGGGGAGCTGCAAAGTGACAGATATCTCAAAATGGAAATATTTTCAAAGGAAAGACATGGTGTAAAGGAATCATGAAATACCTTTTCCAACAGAGTAAACTGAAGGAAGAGCAAGCAGCACATCCCCTAGGTAATTACAGTGCCTTCCTACTCCCCTTCAACAGAACAATCGCAATGTCAGGAAGTTTTAAGACATAAAGCATCAGGACTAATCTCCATAAAGCCATTAAGGAGATGGAGATTTCTACACTATGTTTAATAGACTAAACATGAACGTATCAGTATTACACACAAATTTGATCTTGTCCCCTTTAAGGGAATATACTATACTCTAGTATTAAATGTGATGTGATGTGATGCAATATACTCTTTCTATTTACCTCCTCTCCTGTCCCTTGAGGGGTGGAACAATGAAAAAGGACTAAGCTTTAGAGATAGTCCACTATATTCTAGCTAGAAACAATACCACACGTAAGAGACAGTGCTGACTCCAATAATGGGTCCTGCACCAGCTATGATAGATAGTAGTTTCTCCTTAATTTTTATTGATAATAATTGAAATGAATGGTGTAAAAAAGTTGACGATGAGGAGAAAAGAACAATACCACGGTAAGCAATTTAATCATACAGCAGTCTTACCAGTAACCGGAAGCAAGGAACTTTCCCCCAATGACCTTTGGAGGCTTACCTCATATAAGTGCTTTGGAATTCTTCTTAAATACATGTTTTTGTTTATTAGCTCCTCTAAATACCATATACCTGCCTGGTTATAAGGAAATTGGCTATTACAGCAGCTGTCGTAAACTCTGGCTTGTTAGGTGAATTTCAGGCGATCCTGAACTTGGCTAGAGCTACATAACCTGGGCCAAGGGCAACATGGTACTGCACCTTTTTTTTTAAGGTGCTTTTTTTTTAAGGTACTGAACTTGGCTAGAGCTTCTTGCTAGAATTGATAGGTTGATAAGTAGCCAGCCCATCATTCAAGCTCTAACAAAGAAAAATCTACAGGAGAATCAGATTGTGTGAAAACAAAAACAAAAACAAAAAAGACTATGTACATTACAACGATGTTGATTAAATAATGTCATGAAATCCTTCAGTACTCATATAATGTTATGGTCACCAGTGATTATAATAACAGAAATTAAGCCATTGTACTCATGATGTTGACAAGGGGCTTGAGTCGAAATGTTGTTATTAACTGATTACAAATAATGAACTAACATACTGGCAAGAAATAAAAAAAAGCCCAATTCTCAAGTGCACAGGCAAGAAAGAGAGCCATAATATGCGGAGAATAAAAAGTATTACAAAAGTCAAATTCATATGTATACAGTAAAAATCTCATTTGTTGACCATTGAAGAATATCCCCAGAAAAAATGATAACCAAATCACATACTTGAGGTCAATGCCCATAAACCAAGGATTCAACTGAATTCCAAACCACCTATTCAATGACATAAAGGATAGCAATATAAGATAATTACTCAAAACGTTTCTCCAAGGAGTGAAGCAAACAACATCAATGCTTAACCCTTCATCATTGAAAAAATAGGTAAATTTCTTTTTTTTTTTTCTTTTTGGGTTGTGTCTCAATGGTTGCTAAGATGATGCAATTAAGACAAAATTATATACTCTTATCTCTTTATTAAGCCATCCAAGAGGCTGGTGGAAGATCACTTGTGTATTCATTAGCTTAATATAATTGAAAAATTATATAAGAATCCACCCTATGGAAAATGGGCAAACCAACCCTACCCCTCAATCTCACATGTACAATATTTCTTTTTCTGAAATAATTAACTACGATAGCTAAAGCAGGATTCAACAATTCAAATTTGGATCAAAGCATATCAGGATGTGATTCTTCTTGGGCGCTGCAACCAGAGAGTTAATAGATTTTTAACCATTACATCTGAGGAGAGGATAAGAGCGTACTTTGTAAGTTTAGCATGCCTCCATAAAGTTAATTGTTCCCATTTTTCCTAACATAAAGCTTTTGTTACTGAGGAAAATTGCTGGAACTTTTACTCACTGCATGTAAGAGAGCTACGACGATGGGCCAGAAAATACTTATGGACATTACCAACCCAGAGTCTATTTCCTTGTTATATACAGCTCCCCAGACCTACATTGATTTATCTATAAAAAAGATAAGTGATTTCAAAAGTACCAGTCACGTATTAGGGTCCCGTGAGATGAGGTTTCAGGGAAAGAACCCAGACTGCTTTACTCGCAACCAGCAGTATAGAGCACCAAGGTCACCTAACATCAAAACTTAAAATATAAAAACAAAGTAAGCAAATGCATGAACTGATCAGATAAAACAAAGATTAAAAAGCTCAAACGTTAAAAGATTAAGAGGCAAAATAATTTAAATGGCTAGAGATGAGGAGCAAGAGTTTTCGGTACTTTTTCATCAATGTAATCAAATAAACATCATGAATGGCAATGACAATAAAGGGATGGACTTGCATTGACGAGATAAAGACCAAACCCCTCCTCCAACAACCTCCCCCCACCCCCGCCCCCCCCCCTTCTCTCCCGGGACCCCAATTCTTCAAGATCCAAATCATCTGGTCATCTGGTGAGTTTCTGACTTACTATGTACGACCACAACAGAACTTATGAGTGCTGGTAACCTTCAATGAATGGCTAAAACTATATTTGTCATTATCTGCTATTTTTTCAATCAACATGTAGATTCAAGGGGCAAAGGGATTTCCCCCATTGGTGTCTCTTGATATCAAATAACAGGTATATCTTTGACCTGGTGAGGTGAATATAACTAAAGTCAATAGTCTGTACAGATTTGAGGATCCCATGGCCATATATATGAACTATGAAGACTCTTCCATGTGTGAACAAATAGACAGTTGAAGATTGAAGAAGTACTATTCAACAACTTTAATATAAGTTTATCACAGCTGAACCCTCTGAGCTGCAATGAGTAAGTTTCATAAAATTTCAGCCACCAAATAGGAGAAAAATAATAATTATCAATTTTAACTTGCAAGAAAACTGAGCACAAAAGTTGCAGATAGCAACTCAAGCCCTCTGCATGATATCTCCGGCAAACATTGTTATCATGTTTATATCCACATGCACAGTAAGTTAAAACTTGCAGCAGTGTAATCTCAATTTATGTTTAACTTCGGGAAGAAGAAAACCAAACAAAAAAAAATTCCTGCAAAGCCTTCAAAACTGCACGCTATGACTCATGAGTAGCGGTTTCTTATGAATTGGTCCAAGTACATCCGAGCAACCGACATATCCATAGAAGTTTATGGCAAACAAAATGTAGGTGACTGCTTGACAACCTAGTTGTTATTTGAAAGTGGGATACGCCCAATATGCATATAATGCAGTACGATTTTCCAGCAGGGTTTTGGGCGTCTACGAATTCACAAATCAGTACAGGACCACACCAGTGATTCAGTGGAGAGCATTTTCTTTTCTTTTCTTTTTTTATGCAATACTTTAATTTGATTTAGAACTCTACAGCTATTTCTGGTACAAAACCACATATTCTCTTCCTGTCATGGGAAGCTAGAGCTTAGTCAAATGCTTCTAGTCCTAAGACAGATGTGAATAAATTGGAAGCGATACTTGGTGAAAAAAAAAATGAATAATTAATTGAAAGCGGTGAACACATACAGTGGGTGACATGTAATTCATTTTTGCACCAATCGCAAGAAGTCCAACCATATCAATAAGCAAAAGCAAACCTTGATCGGGGAAGAAAAGAATAGTCAAAAAACTCATAAACAGGCACGCTGAACCTCAGAATCTCGACACAAGAAAAATTAGATACACTGATGGAAACGCATATGTATGTAAGCACAGACCATTGCAACAATAGTGACCACGGGCGGGCGCCGTTCTGTAAAATACACCGGGAACAGCTTTTCCAGGTAGTAATTACTAAAGATCCAACGATGGCCAACTACGTAAAGAATGAAGCTAAGATAGCGACCTGAAGCCCCAAGCGTATAAGAAAACGATTAGATAATCAACGGATTAGATACGGTATGTTACGAACTTGTGGCGGTTGATTCGAAGCAAGGGTTACTCACTGAGGTCCATGAGGGAATTAGAGCGTGGGGAAGAAAATCCAGATCCATGTTCTGTGTTTGTTGATTTTCTTCCAAGGGAATAGCACCGCAACACCACTACTTTGCGCCTACTTGATGACGTGTGCTATGAGGCACAGACTGTGAGCTTTGGTACACTTCAAATGGCTGTTTGGTTTGCTGGAGCTGCGAAGGCTGAAGCCTGAAGAGCAGCAGTGACCTGACTGCATACCCAGTATTCTTTGGCTTGGCGACTCTCGATTGGGTCATCGGAAATACTTTAATAACGTTTTACAAAAATAAATTTATAAATCCATCTGATTAAATTGTAAAATTAATTTTATTATAAAATTAATTTAAATTATAAAAATCACAAATTCACCTGATTGGATTAAATTATAAAATTAATTTTATTATAAAATATATTTAAATAATCTCATGAAGTCATGTTAATTTATAGATTTACTTTTATATAATTTCGATTGGATCATGACAATTTAAAATATAATTTTGAAAATTTTTAACTTAGATGTATCTAGTTCAATTACATATAATAGAATAAGGCTCGTTTATTTTCACAACTTAACTCAATACATCTTATCTTATCTAGCTATTATAATTTTTCTAAATTCTAACATAATATAAATAAACAATTCAACGTTTTTAAATTTTAAAATAAAAATAATATTAAAAAAATATATTCTAATAATATTTTATTTAACTTTTAACTTTAATATCAACTCTGCTTATTTTATTCAACTTTTAACTTTAATATCAACTCTGTTTATCTCATTTGTATATTTATCTTATCTGTGAAAACAAACGAGACCTAACTCTATGATATGGTGAATGCCGTAACTAAATAAGAGCAGAAATTCCAAATTAGCAAAAAGAGTTATTCTATTCAACTTTTAACTTTAATATCAACTCTATTTATCTCATTTGTATATTTATCTTATCTGTGAAAACAAACGATACCTAACTCTATGATATGGTGAATGCCATAACTAAATAAGAGCAGAAATTCCAAATTAGCAAAAAGAGTTATTCTATTGATAATATGTAGATCAGCACACTATTAAACATCAAAAATTTAAATTTTAAAATTTATCTTACAAATTAAATTATATAATATAAACATTTTATTAAATATACTCTGCACACCGGCAAGTTAAAAGTGAATGCAGTAGAATAGGGTGATTGATATTTGATTCCTCATCTTTAGAACTTACGAGCGGGGAAGGCTGTATTTCCGTTCATAATTTCCGAATTCACCGGCGGCTAGTCTTTAAAAAAGTTGTAAAAAAGATAAGTAGATGTATTAATCCCAGAGGAGCTTTCTGTCTTCAATTCCATCTTTCAGATTTCAAACCATCTACCAAACGGTCGGCTCTGTTTGGGAACTTTGGTAGCCCCAGCCATACATTATCCTCTAAAGCAATATATAATTAATAATACCGGACGTCGAGATAATTTAACAAAGAAAATCTCACTGACAAAACAATACTTCTTAGTTCTTGTCAACAACAGAATAACACTGGAAGAGATAAACGATATATAGTCAGAAAACTAAATCATTATGCCAAATGACCTCACATTAAATTTAAACCATTGCTGTTTCCAAGTCCTACATAACTTAAAAAGTCTGTTCTCCAAAAGATAGAAATCTTGACAAAACATGCCTTCTCTCGTATGAAGCTCCAAGAGAGTCAGCAATGCTTCCACATCACATACGTTACGTCCTGCACACATCCTCCCGAGACAACAGCCAACCTGTATACAAATATCATGGTAAGCCTGAGAAAACTGAGGCACGGTCCTGGGAAGCAGGAACACCTGAACCTGCAAAACTCGTAAAGTGGTAAGATTGCAAATTTTCATAGGAGTACATTTGGGTGGACAAAAATTCAAAACCTCAGATATGTCTGTTTGAAGAGTTTCACACTTCAAAAAAGAAAAAAAAAAAAAAGAATCCTTATAAAATTTACCCGCATGTAATGGCTTAACATCAGGAAAAAGTAACAATAATTCTTTGAAAAGTGCTTTTCATTTTGCTCCAGGAACTATATCGTTTTTTTATAGAGGCCTTCTAATCTTGAAGAGAACTTACCTAGCAACATGTGTATTCCCCTTAGCATTAAAAAAAAAAAAAAAACAAAGCACTGGTGGGAAGCTAATGAATTCAAGAGGTAAAAAGATTCGGAAGCCAGAGGGGAAATCACTTTGTAATCACATAAAACATGCATAAAAGTAGCATTCAACTGAAGAACGAAAAAAAAAAATATTATTAGAAAGAAACTGAATGCAATTACCTGATTAAGATTGGAAGTGAAATTTAAAGCATAACAAATGCATTGCAGCACCAAAATCGTAATTCTATATTTTATCACCTATTTGATTCTTTTTGATTTTTTGTATAGAAGGGGGAGAAAAACTTTAAAAGAAACAGAATTCTACTTTCAATAACACATGACAGAGAACCTGTACTCCGCCTGCACAGTGGAAATGGGTAGTAAGCTACATTTTCTAAATAGGCTGTAAAAGAGAGAACAATATTCTCTGTCCAAGAAACAAAAATTCTGATCAATCTTTAAAAAGAGAACTGGGACAAACCAGAAACACCCAATTTGGCTAATAATCGTATTGGCCACGCTGCTGCTGCTCAGGGTCATTATACTCATCACTGTTCTGTGCAAAGCCATTCCTGTCATCGTCAATTCTGCCCTCATTGTTCTTCGGACCAGAGTCCACCTGTTCCCTTTCCCTATTCCACTGCTCAATCTTAGCTCTTCTTTCAGCACTACTTTCCCTGACTGGACTCCTATTCCTCCTTCCCCCAGGGCTTCTACTCCGTTCCCCTCTACGTCCAGGACTGCGGCTTCTAGGCCTCCTGCCCCTATCATGGTAGCGGAAATCTCTGTCCTCGTCTCTTCTACCATAACCACGACCGCCACCTCTACCAAAACCACGACCGCCACGAGGATGTTCCTCATAACCACGGTACCTAGCAGGACTGCGACTCCTGCTTCGACTGCGGCTACGCCGTCGTCTGTTTCTCCCAAACAATTTCCTCCTCAAATCCCTAAAATTTACATTTAAATAAAAAACATAAGCAACCAAATCAACAAGAAATAATTTGAAGGTGTAGAGGTCAACAAACTTATTTTTATAACAACAAAAAACTCACTTGCTAATTTTCTTCAGATGCATGAAGTTGCAGTAGCCCCCCCGATTGCAAACATTTTCCTCATACTGTCTACATGTAGCTTCACGAAAATCTGTGACCGGAGAGAAGTCCACAATAATGGGGCGCCCTAGTACATTGGATAGTAACAAAACTGTCAAAATGCTACTTTTATGAAATTAAAATAACATAATATTTCTACTTATAACAGTACTAGTATTATGATGACACAGTAAAAACCAAGTAAAGAGCAGGAAATAGTTAAAGAACAGTGGTGAAGATCCCATAAGACAACTCAATCTTCCAGGAAATGAACCAGAACGAGGGATGAAAAGACATTCTATAGATTACATAACTGAAAGATTTTAAGGGCAGGAAAAAACTTCTGTAGCTCACGTAATTTGAGGACTTGGAATTGGCCTAGATCCACCACCGACATTCTGTAGGCCATCAATAGCCACGGCCAATCAAGAAAATTAAGCCACTTAATTTTTGTAAGCGATTACTCGTATCTATATATCAGAAGTATGCATTTCCAGCTCCCTTTTTCTTTTGTTTTCTTTTCAACCCTTTGATTCCATTGTGGTGTGTTCTCGCGATCAATCCTTTTAGAGCCAAACTATAACTTCCAGTTGAAGCCAGACTTCTTAGCATGGAATTCCTCCCACATAGTTGAGGAATTTCAGATATCAAAAGTAAGTACTTATAAAAAATAAAAAAAACTGACAAAAAGTAGACACAAGGAGTGTTTTAATAATTAGATTTCTAATTAATGATCGTCCACAGGAACAAATAACAATGTTCAAAAAGAAGATTTTGAAGGACGAAAAGAATTTCCAAAACCAGACCAGCAGTCATGAGTCATGAACGAGGTGAGGTAATTTGAGCATCAATTAGTTAATACATCATCCATCTTCCACGCTACTTGAGTAATCAGGCTTATCATATGCACGTGTCTGCGTACACCAAACAGAAAAGGAAAAGGAAAACCCTAGGGCATAAATAAAAACCTGAGTAAAACCTTCCGGTCAAATTCCGAAGTGCGTTGGCGGCGTCTTCTTCCTCTCTAAACTGAACGTAGACATTGCCCACCTGCTCACAAACACATGTTTTTTAATTAAAACTAATTTATTTTATTTTCCGAAAGACAGACAGATACAGAGGGGGGGGGGGGAGAGAGAGAGACCATGTGATCGGCCAAATTGTCGCAGATGTTCAAGCTCTCGATGTGGCCGTACTTGGAGAGCTCGTCAAACAGGTCCTGGTAGAAATCATCGAAGTGTTCTTGGATGTGAGCAGGATCGAGGTTGGGGTTGGGCTGAGCCTGTGGGGCAGGGTTGGTGAGCATGTCGGGGCGCTGGTACATGTTGGAGAGGCAGAGGGTGGGGCTGATGGTTGGCTTGGTGTGGAGCCTGGAGCACCGGTCGCCGTGCCTGCAAGCCCCGATCTTGAAGTAGAAGGGGCAATTCACCCTGTCCTTCTCAGTCCCGAATATCGAAGCCAAGTGTTCCGCCATCCTCCCTGCTCTGATTGATTTTCTTCCGACTTGAAACAAGGAAATACCAAAACGAAAAGAACTCTTCGATTCAGCTTTCGTCTCTCTCTATCTATCCCCGTTTCCCTCAACGAGTCAATTCTAGTCGATCCATCGATCGATCTAGGGTTTTATATATTTTAACCAACGCTCAAGCCTTTCAGAAAATAACACTGTACTTATTAAGTTAAATTTTAATTATATAGTGAGAAAAAAGCTTGCATAGCCGCAGGTTTGCCCGAGAGGTTAAGGGGGCAGACTTAAGATCTGCTGCACATAAGTGCGCGTGGGTTCGAACCCCACAGCCTGCAATTCACTAATTTTACTTCTTTTTTTCTCCTCCTACTTCTCATCCGACTAGAGTGCCAGCATGCGTTCTTATCCTTTTTTTTTTTTTTTTTGGGTATTGTACATGGTTTACTTGAATGAATGACATTTTCTTTTTGCATTGAACACTTCTCATGTAAAACAACAGAACAGATCGTGATAGCTTGAGCTAACTTTCCTCTTCCCCCTTGCAATGGCTTAAGCTTAATTTGTCTAGTCAAATGGTGTAACTTTGTACTCTAACCCGACCTCTACATGGATCAAAGCAACAAACATTATTGCACTTCACTTCAAGTGTTGGGAGGTAACAATGGCTCATCAATAAGTTAGCTGATACGAGGGTAGAAATATTGGTAGTAATGATAAAGATGGACAGGTAACATTGTCCGAAGTCGAGTCTACTTGAGATAAGGTATAATTCAACTCAATAAATCCGTTAATTGTCATGTATAATCAATAGTGTCGTTTTAAGTGTTATTGAAATCAGACCATAGAAATCATTGTCCAATGAAATGCAATCAATATGATAAATTTCACAACGTGATTGTCTTTAGAATTTAGATAACCGAAGCTTTTTCTGAGGCCAACGGAATATGCACATTACAGATGCATCACCAGGTGAGCTAATTTCCATAGCATATCATAAGCATGTTTGATTTCATGTTTCAAAGAGTAGCTGCCAAGTAAGTGGAAGCTAAAAGGATATAAAAATCAAAATTTTTAATTTCATTGCGTTCCGATCGGAATGGTCGGAATTTTTCGTGCCAGAACAGTAACCGATACAGTGTAATGGATTGTTCCGTTCCGGATCAAATTCCAGAAGTTTCTGTCCATTATGGCTAGATTCCAGTATTTCGGCCGAAACAAGCATTTCAATTGAAATTATATTCATTAACCAGCCACACTTCGACTTCCATAGTTCTTGACCGTTGGATATTTCATTCATTCCTTATCGGACGGGATTTAAAATTTTAAGAGAAAATATATTTACAACCGTGAATTGTGCAACCGCCGTGTAATCGCTTTGAAAAAAGTAAATAAAACATAGGATCCATATGAAAAAAATTAATTTTTTAATAGTAGACCCCACCCTTTTTCAAAACAATTACGCGACGGACTCCACGATTGTATATAGAATTAGCCAAATTTTAAACCTTTTAAATGCAAAGTTTGCATTGGTCTCGGGAATTACTCTGTACTGCGCTGCACACATGCTGCCCCAGCCATCCACTTCTCGACAACTGTTCCCTTCTCTTATTTTCTTTGTTTAAACACTTTTTCTTTTTCTTTTTTTTTGCTTTTCCTGTGAAAAAAAATTTGTAAACTTGGTCATCCAGTACTCTTAATATATTAATTTCATTGCTTCCCAGCTGTTGAATTTTCTTTTTCTCGTAAAAATAACAATGCATAGTAATTTTCTGGATCATACTAATCAAATTAGAATAATTTTTAATGCAAGTCATTTATTTATCTATTGTAATTAGACTTCAACTTAGTAAAAATTAAGATCCCTTTGATTGAGACTTAACTGTGAATGATTGACACTACTGCCCCAGGAATAAGTCGTACTAAGTGGGCTATATTCCCATATGATTCCGTTGGGGAAGCATGCTAAGATTTGTATCGATGTTATTTTAAAATATAACGTTCTTACATATAGGTATATAATTTATCCAAACCGTACATTGAATTAAATTGATATCGAAATATTTCATTTCCATATCTCAATCAGAATGGTCATGGGAACGGAATTCGAAACTTTGATCAAAACACTTCCAAAAAGTTAACAGAGGCCAACAAAGAAAGCAAACTCAAATCTAGTTAATGATTAAACATGCTTCAAATTAAGTAGATTTCTCAGTACAGCATTTGTTTTAGGCTCTCGTAACAAAACAGCCGTGAAAATTATTAAGAAAAAGGTCTCAAGTTTCACATGACTAAAAAGCCACTCCATGTATAAACTTATTCGCTGCATTTGGAACCCTCATTTGCTCTCAAGTCCCATGTAAAGTTGTAAACACCAATCTCTCGTCCAACACCCTGAAAATTCTAATAGGGTTCAACAGGCTTCCGGAAGTTTGCTCCAGCATAGACTGCTTCCGAACCAAGCTCCTCTTCAATACGCAAGAGCTACAAAACACAACACAATAAAATAGAAATCCCAATACATTTTGTTTAAGTTCTGCAGAAAATTATATAAACATGGTATAATATTGTGACATCAGAAGCAAAAATTACTGGTAGTGCAAACTCAGAATGCTAACCTGGTTATATTTTGCAAGACGCTCTGACCTGCATGGGGCTCCTGTCTTAATTTGACCCTGGTAAAAAAACATATATATATCATGAGAAAATCCTTATATTGAGCCAAATCAAGACTCTTAACAATACAAGGTACTCAGAATAAGAACTCAGAGCACATAATTACCGTGGCCAGACCCACAGAGAGATCAGCAATGAATGTATCCTCAGTCTCACCACTGCAATCGGATAGAGTAAACTATATTAGTAACTGTCACTTCAATGGATACAGTGATGACAATTAGATAACACTATCTTCTGCAGCATTCATGGTCGACTTCATACCTGCGGTGGCTAGCCATCACTCCCCAACCAGCTTGCTTGGACATTTTTACGGCTTCAATACTCTCAGTTACGGATCCAATTTGATTGACCTGTTCCCAAACCACATTAGGGAGTGATCCATAGATATGTGAATGGTCATAAAAAAAGCCCCAATGATCCCATTGGGGAGAGAGAGAGAGAGAGAGAGAGATTCAAAAGGCACCTTGAGAAGAAGGGCATTGCAAGATTTTTCTTTGATTGCCTTCTCAACCCTCTGCATGCATTAATGGCGTTTTACATTTCAGAGTTACACCAGTTAGTAATATTATAACATAATTACTAACCTTGGGATTGGTGACCAAAAGGCCCTTGCAGTTTGTTCACATATACCACTACAAAATAAGTTTAAAAGAAGAAAAAAATGGTTTTAGGAAACCATACTAACCTTGGGATTGGTGACCAAAAGATCATCACCAACAATTTGTACTTTCTCTCCAATTGCAGCAGTAAACTTTGAGTAGTGTTCCCAGTCATCTTGGTCAAACGGATCTTCAATTGATACAATAGGGTACTCAGACACAAATGACTTGTACAGATTTATTAGAGCATCACCTGAGATCTTTTGTGAACCATCATTGTTCTGTGCAGGTAAACATAAGAATTAGTATATAGATTTTTAACCACAAAGGCAATTTGATCAAAGCGGATAAAGGTAAGACCCAACCATGATTGACCAATTTGTATATAGGGGTTTAACCTGATGGCCCTTTCCTACCAAGTCAGTCAAGCAAATAGAGTCGGGTAACATGGAGTATGTGTTGAAAAATCCAGGATTTAGTAATGAGCTAAATATAAAAGTAAACTAGCGTATGTAGGAATTTATGCTAAAACAAGTCCACGAACTAGAAAGCTCCAAATATTATTAACAGATTCAGTTCTCAAGCCTCATTAGCTCAAATATTTGAAGTCTCTAATGAGTCTGGCTCTGATTCTGATTCAAATGTACTAATAACCAGATTTAGTCCAAATTTCAAATATTGCAATCACCTATAGAGAATAACAACCACTCACCTCTTCCTTGAAGTTCAGGTCATATGTTTTATCTTGTCCATAAAATTCTGATGCAGCAACATCCATACCAATGACAACCTGATATAATAAAGGAAATTGTCAGTAAGCTCTAATATATTGATATATTGAAGCCTCAAAACAACTATAAAGGAAAAGAAAGAAAAACTAACTTGGCTTGTGTAACCAGCTTTAGCAATGGCTACTTTGAGCAATTCAAGACCCTCCTTGTTTTCCTGGATTTGCAGAAAAAAGGAAGTGAAGAAGCTAGTACCATGAAAACTAAACAAGCAACATAATTAAATGCCCAGACTGTCTATCAAACAATGAAGTTCACCTGAATATTAGGAGCGAAGCCACCTTCATCACCAACATTTGTCGCATCCTGACCATATTTCTTCTTAATTACAGCCTGAAAAGCAAAAGACACAAGAGTCAGTATGAGAGAGTAGAAGTGAATTTTGAAATTACGTATGAGCACTAACAAGACAGATATTATGTATGCGACAGCTAAAATCCTTGTGGTCATGTAAGGTCATCATTCCATGTATAAGGAACGGGTTCAATTAAAACCTAAATATTATGAAAACGAGAAGACCATATGGATCAGTTCACTTAGGTGATTCAGATAGAGCACTTTTTATTACAAAAAATAATTGGAATAACAAGAGACTCATTACATGATTCCTGAGTGATTACCCCCCCCCCCCCCCCAAAAAAAAAAAACAAAAAAACTAAAACCAACCTTTAAATTGTGATATACTTCCACACCCATCTTCATTGCCTCCTTGAAAGAAGAAGCACCTACAGGAAGAATCATGAACTCCTGTAGACGCAAGTTGATCAGAAACTCATAATCAATGAACACTGTCACAATATAACAGGAAACTATTTCAAGAAACATGCCTGCATTGCAAGCTTGTTTCCTGCATGTGATCCACCATTAATCACATTGAAAGCAGGAACAGGCAACACCAACTTCTTGTTGCCAGCAAGGTTTGCGATATGCTGCATCCAGAAAAGGCAGTAATACAATTATCAAATCCAGCTTCAAGCTAAGCCCAAAAAAAAATCATAGAAGGTTCTCTAGTGATTAACGGCCTATATGTCACTGAACATTACTTAAGAGCTAAATTTGGAGATTATGGGGGTGTAGAAAATACTAAACCTTAATATACCTATAACAAGTGGTTAAAGAAGCATGCAAGAGCAGTACATAGTTAAACAGTGGACTTAGATATACCTTGTAAAGAGGAATGTTCTTAGCAATAGCCCCAGCTTTGCAGACTGCAAGAGACACAGCAAGTATGGCATTTGCTCCAAGCTAAAACACCACACGCGGCATCAGATTCATATGATTCATACTATGAAGTAATTACAAAAGCAATCTGGTATTGTACCTTCTGTTTGCACCAACCCCACTCATTAGTAGTTCCATCAAGTTGTTGAACCATGAAGTTATCGATAGCAGCCTGCTCAGTTGGGTCCTGTTTAAAGCAAAGCATTAATTGAATACGGCTGTTAATATGCAGTCAACCATATTGACAAAACAAACAAGAGGGGTGAAATTCAGGGAAAGAACGAGATTCAACCAACCTTTCCAATCAAGGCAGGGCCGATGATCTTGTTAACATTCTCAACAGCCTACACATATAGAGGATCAGTATATGAGAAAATATAGATATATATATTTGATGAGTATATATTTACTCATAAAAAGTATATATATTTTTAATATATATACATATATATATATATATAACTCAGCATCAACCCACCAAGCGGTAAATCATAACTCACCTTCAACACCCCTTTTCCAAGGTAGTCTGACCCTCCATCTCTTAGTTCAAGGGCCTCGTAAACTCCTAAGAAGGGAATCAAAAAGATGCAATTAACGGGAAAATCATGATTTTTCCACCAAAAAGTTGTCGGGAAATTTAAAACAATAACACAACCCGTAAGATCCTAAACTACTTTCCAAACATCTCTCAATCTCAGCAACATCCGAGATCAATCAACAGTGTCGGTAGGAAAACAAAGAAACATACCGGTGGATGCACCACTTGGAACAGCGGCTCTAGCAAAAATGCCATGTGAACATGTCACGTCAACCTACAGTGATAAGCACAAATTTTAAAAATGCATTCGAACCTCACGTATACCTCAAAAATCACGAAAGGAGCTTGGAAAATCCAAAAATAAGTCACATAAATGGATGCGAAGCATGGATCAATTAATTAGTAAAAGAAAAGCACTCGATCTTCTAATAACCAAAGGAACGTTTCGTTTGCAAGAAAGTTAACAGAGAATTGGAAATGAGTCGAAAGCCTAATAAAAATACTATCAAAAGTGAATATCGGAGAGAGAGGATCCAAGGAGAATGAAACCTCGACGGTCGGGTTTCCACGACTGTCGAAGATCTGTCGGGCCTTGACGAGCTGGATGGTGGCCATAGCTGAGATCGGATCTGTGTGACTGAGAGAGAGCGTGAGCCGAGAGAGAAAGAAGAGTAGAGTGGCGGTGATTAGTAGCTGCGGGAGTTAGGTGAATCCACGATGCTGCTTTGCACGACTTATTTGTAGAGAATAATGGGTCAATTGCAGCCGTACGATTAAATTTAGGGCTACTTTGTTTTGTTTTATATCCGTTTAGATTAGAGTTAAAAAATTAAATAAAATATTATTAAAATATATTTTTAATATTATTTTTATTTTATGATTTGAAAAAATTAAATTATTTATTTTATTTTATATTAAGAATTAAAAAAATTATAATAATTATATAATATGAGATGAATTGAAATATTTTTTAAAAATAAACAATACCTTAGATTTAGGGGATTAGCAAACCCCGGAACAAAATACTGACTTATTTGGACTCTGAAATATCACACCCGATTATTAAAAGAAAATGAAAAAAAGGAAGTCAAAACAATGAAGGGAAATTTCTTATATATATTATTTGTTAAGGGTTTTGATGTGTACACAGATGCCTAATTTAAACTGTATATTATTTACTGTTGACAAGCATTTTGCATTTTTTGGTTTTAAGTTCAACACCCCGAACGAACATATAAACGGAAGTTGAAACATAGTAATCCACGACAAGATAGCATTGGAGCAATGGAGTTGGAAACGTGGGTAGGGCTGATGTAACCGACTTTCACGACTCTTGATACTTTGTTGGAAGTTTTGAAAATGTTTCCTTTTTTTTGAATGACACTTGAATGACATCTAAAAATTACCAAGTCTAAGGTCCGAGTTGGATATAAAAGTCTATCCAATTCATATCATCTAATTATTACAATTTTTTTAAAATTTCACATAAAATATAAAAAATAATTAAATTTTTTCAAATTCTAAAATAATAATAATATTTTATTCAACTTTTAACTTTTATTTCAGCTAATCTCATCTTAACTCACTGTCAAAATATTTCCTAAGTAGGTAGGTACTTGATTAGTTCAAGTATTATGATATAAAAATAAAGTACTTGATTAATTCTGACGTATCCCGTCGTAATTAAATTAGAATTTGGATCTAATCCACTCTCCTTACACTCTATAATCTAATTTTAACATAGCTAGAATAGATGATAAGAATTGAAATTTGCAATTTTGAAAGCCATAAGATTAATGTGAGGACAGGACCACAAAGAAAGAATCAGCATATTCCATTTGTGCAACCCTTTAATCGTTATATATTGGTTTTTGTCTGGGGGAACTTAACAGTTGACTGTCATATGACATGAGCAACATTTTGCAGTTGCTAAAATGTCTATATTATAAAACGTCACGCATCTAATTAATTGCTGCAGTAATATTTGGAGCATCTAAAATATGAATATTAAGTACGTCATAAATTAGGAATATTTTTCTTTTTTGTGGCGTTTTATATTGTTCTATACTTAAACAATATTGATACATGTTGAATAAGCCTAAAATGTCGTCATAGTTTCATCACATACCTTAAACAAAAAACATTATTGGAAGCATGACGTTTGGACACTGCGCATGGGACTGCATTATGAACTCTGTATTTTGAACATGTACATGTAAGAAATGCTGTCACCATAATATAAGTCAATTGCATGAATCCACCCTTCATTAAAAAAAAAAAAGATGCCATTTTGCATTAACAAATACAAATACGCAATGTCTGCACCTTTATCTACACTATAAATAAAAAAAATATTATTTATTCTTTCAATATAAATTATGGCTAATGTAGAACTTTGGTTGGGCTGCAAACAGTCCAATTTGTTAAACTACAAGGCTTCAAGCAATAAAGCCCACGGCCTTTTCTTTCCTTCTTAATGGATCCTTAAAAATATATTGGGCTCTGACTCTGTATTGATTATCAGTTTAACACTAAATAGTGAAATTCATGAGGGTGCAGGCTGGTAAGTGATGGTGGTAAATAATCACGATCTGTTGGGCAAAGTGTCTTTTATGCCTTTCCAACCAAATATATCTCATCTAACATTCCCCACGAATAAAACAAAAGAAATATCCTTGAAATATCACTCCCCAAATCTCGGTAGTCGGTAACATCTCAGCCCCTCATTGTTCCCTCCGCCCCCAAACCAAAACCATCCAAACTGCCAAACAAGCAATACCTCTCTCTCTCTCTCTCTCAAACGCAATCACAACAGAAACACACTCACAAACACATACAAAGCAATGGCCGCCTCTCTCTCCGTCTCAAGACTCCTCGTCTCCTCCCCTAACACTCTCGCCCTTTCCACCAAAACCTCTCTCTTCCCCACCGCCAAAACCCTCGCCTCCAAACCATCTTTCACTTCACTCCCACTCAAACTCCATAACCACCCTAAACCCCTCAAGTTCTCCACCACCACCACCACCAAATCCACAATCTCCGCCACTATCGCGGTCGGCGAAAAGCTTCCCGACGCCACACTATCCTACTTTGACGCCTCCGATGAGCTCCAGACCACCACCATTTCCGACCTCACCAAGAACAAGAAGGCCATCCTCTTCGCCGTCCCCGGCGCCTTCACCCCCACCTGCTCCCAGAAGCACCTTCCCGGCTTCGTTGAGAAGTCCCAAGAGCTCAAGGCCAAAGGCGTAGACACCATCGCCTGTATCTCGGTCAACGATGCATTCGTCATGAAGGCCTGGAAAGAGGACCTCAAGATCAACGAGGAGGTGCTCCTGCTGTCCGATGGGAATGGGGATTTCACCAAGGCTATTGGGTGCGAACTAGATTTGAGCGATAAGCCTGTGGGGTTGGGTGTGAGGTCCAGAAGGTACGCGCTCTTAGCCGAAGATGGGATCGTCAAGCTCTTGAATTTGGAGGAAGGCGGAGCGTTTACGTTCAGTGGGGCTGAGGATATTCTCAAAGCTCTTTGAATCTGGTCAGCTTGCAACCCCTTATTCTCTCTCTCTCTCTCTGATGTTTTGTTGTCGTCATTTTAGGGACTTACTTGTTCCTTGTTGGTTCAGTGGCTGGACTTGTTTTTGGTAATAAAACTTATAGGACCTGAGAATGTGATTTATGCCATTGCTGGAAAATGATGGCACTGATTAATTACGGTTTATATGCACGGAATTAGTAGGATTTAACCTTATGATACGACACATTTGAGTTGTGCGTGCTAGATATTGCAACCCATTGGCAAACCTTAAGATGCGTATAGTGCAGTCAGTATATTCTGAACACGAGTCACATAATGTGCTCTGTTTTCAAACAATAGCGTAATACGAGGCAAAACAATTATTGGAACAACGTTCAATCATGCAAGCTACATTAACTAGTTAAGCGCCCACGACAAACGTCCCTCTGAATTTTGGCTGCAACAAAGGAAAGATCGATATTAGTTCTGCAATCATCACTTAATCAAATGCTCATTTCGGAGCAGAGTTTTTGGGCCTCTTGCCTCCCGCTGAAGACCAGCAGTGATCCCACTGCATTATATAGACTGTTAGCAGGAAATCTTCATCCACCACTTTCTCTGTACCAACTATATGCCGCGCTGAAGTCCTGTTGTTTGCAATCCCCCTTAACAAAGTATGTTAAAAATATCAACTTTAGGGACCAGTCCTTTACTGCTGACAACTGGTCCACTTTCCCTCTACAAAGAGCCCCCAGAATGAAGCTATGATAGGTCATCTTGTCAGCATCAATCCAATGTCCAACTTCTTCATATTTTGAATTCATACAAGCTGAAGCTGAGACATTGTAGGTGTTTTTGTATTGGAATGCCCTGGGATTAGGGAGTTGTATGAGGTAATACCAGTAACATAACCACTACTTCTGATCAGGGGAATCAAATCCTTTGATCATAATTGGAGGTCTTCGCTTTGGATACTTCTTGACACCTTTTACACATCCATTCAATGTTTCTATATGCCTAATCATTCTCATTATCTGCAAGACCATGTAAGACTCCAAAAACGGATGCTATGCTGATCATTTTCAACCTAGCTTTTATATTTTCTTGATAAAGCTCGACCTTTTCATCTTCACTTTTGCTTACGCATTTCAAGGTGTTACCATTTTGGGTTAATAGGTATATATTTATTGGCATTGTACACCATTACCATTGATGTAACTCACAAAACCGCCTTATCTTTAGGATATTTAAACCAGCAAGACATTAGATTTCATAGAATGGAATAAGGCAGAATTTAGAACACCACTAATTTCCATATCTTGCTTTCATTGGAAAAAAAAGAGTTTACAAGCATTCCCATTGATTCAAGTCACAAAAAAATTTTATAAATTTAAAATTGAATCTATCATTGTATAGATCAACTAATTAAATATATTATGTAATTTATTTTTTACAATAAAATAGGTAAAAATATATAGCGTTGGCTACCATTTTTTAGTTTCTGGCCATGTCACTGTGTCAGTTACCAGATTGTGCATATTTTTCCGTGCCCGTCTGCAAATCAACGAGCTTGTCCAGATTAAAAGCCGCAAACAAAAGCCCAATCCTTTTTTTCTTTTTGAAGTCAAAAGTCCAATCCTGAATAAGCCCCACTTCAACATTCAATTGCACTGCATTTGTATCAAGGGAAATTTATGAAAAATTCTATTTGCAAGTTCGTGTTAATAATAATCCTGATTTAATTTTTGATAAAATGGATAGGATTTACAAAGCTTCCCAAAAAATAAAAGAACTGATTAGCACCGGAAACTGAGCTCATGAGATAAAACGATCAGACACCGATAAACTCTCTTAAATTAAACAGGAAACCCTAATTAGAGAGAGAGAGAGAGCGATGATAATTAGTGTAACACGAGCAGGGTGGAGGTGCCGAAGCCTGATTGAAAGATGAAAAACTTATTAGAATTTAACACGAGATTAACACATACTTTGAACATCGAGGATCCCGTTCCTTGGCAACCCATTTATCATGTTCAACAAGCTAGCTAGAGAAACTGCTTAAACGTGCAAATTAAGCCACAGCATCAGACATTAGTTGAGGATCAACCTCAACCCTAGCAACCCCCTCTCTTGCCTCAGCAGCCTTCGGCACCTCCACGCTGCCCACAACCAAGCCCGCTACGTCGCTGTCCTCTCCCCTCAAAATCCTCTCCTCCACCTCCTCATCCACGTAATTGGGGTCCTTCTTGTCTATTGCCGGCGGTACCTCCTCCAACTCGGCCTGGACCAGGTCGCTCGGGCCCTCCCATGTGTACTTACCGCCGTGGCCAGACTTGGGCGGTGGCTTGGCTCTGCCGCCGATGCCGTCTACAGGGTGGCGGTCCATGCGCTGCGCGCCCTTGTCTATGAGCTTCTTCTCTATGTACTTGAGGGTGTCTATGTTGTGGGTGTTCGCCTCCGTCTTCTCCAGTACCCTCTTTCGGCCTTCCTCGTTGCGGCTGGCTTTGATCGTCACCGTTTCCTTCTTATCGTCAACGGGCTTCATTTCTCTGATCAGCTGATAAATGCTTGGTTAGGCTTGGATTATAATATATATCTTAACGGCGGTCAGAGTCGAGTAACGGGTGACGGTTTACAACTCGAAAGGTTGATGATGATTGATAGGGTGGATCATGAGGACACTGGATATGTATTATATATATACATACGAGGTAGCAGCTAGTTAGCTAGGATAGAACTGGATATCTAGAAGGTGATGGAAACTATCGAAGAGGTGCATGGGCATGCTAGGTGGTGCTAGAAGGTTCTGTCCCGCACTGGTGATTGGTGAAGCCACTTTAAGAGAGGTTTGATAAAAAAAAATTTTAATTCATCATATTTTATTTTATTTTATTATTATAATTTTTTAAAATTTTAAATTAATAATAAGATTAAAAGATAATATTTTAATAATATTTTATTTTACTTTCAATTTAATTTATATCATTTTCACTCATTATTTAAGCCTTCTTAGAGTTACTTGTGAATGAGAGAAACATGATTAAAAAAATATATATATTTGTAATTATAAAATATAAGTATTGTATATTTAAAAAAAAAAAAGTAAATAAATTTAAAATTAAAGTGTAGTGTAGTGTGAGTATTCTGTAAAGTTTAAGTATTGTGCAAGTAATTAATCTTTTTAAAAAATATGATGCTAGCTGCCCAGCGTTTACGACCCGCGTAACCTGATCCATTATCATGGGAATATGCAATGATGGACTATATAATATATCTCAACGTTTTTATTTATCTTCTGTTTCGGTCGGAATATATAGTAACCGACACAATTTAATTAGATCGATGTTTCGTATTGGATTAAATTCCAATCATTACCATCAATTAATCCAACCAAATTTTGTATTTAAAAAATATTTAGAAGGTTCATCAATAAATATTTTTATAAATATTTTTATTTGACTAATAAAACAAACTCTCCCTTCAATCATATACATTTTCTATGTTCATATATATTTGTTATAGAAAAAATAATACTCATCATCTTCACAGCATACATTATACATAATTTTTTTTTTCTCTTATCAAATTTGTTATAATTAAAATTTGACAAAAATGTCACCATTGAGATGATCCATTTAAAAAAAAAAAGAAAAATTCCATTTGGGAAACGATGATTTTTTGTTACAAAATCATTGATTTTGAAAACATTACCGTTTAGAGAGGCAAATAGTTTAAAAAATATATTGGTATAGATGAAAAGTCGAAAATACAGACACAATAAATAATTAAATAAGTATGAAAATGTGAAAAAAAAAAGTTAAAAAAATTCTTCAGGCAACAAAATTGAGTCGTTAAAGTAAATAGTAGAAAAAATAATAAAGAAATAATATATAAATATTATTTTAATAGAATAAGAAAAAATAAGAAGTACTGTGGTGTAGGAGATTTTGGAAAAATAAGTTGTTAAAATAGAAAAGGATAATTTTTGAGTAAATTTTGAAGTATAATTTGGTCTATGAATACTAGTGATCTTCGTTATTACGCGTTTGTCCATAGTCACATTTTGTTTTTTGAAATGGATGATATTCTTTTTGGATTGTGATGCTATGAAAACAATAGCAAGAGAGGTTTTGGGTTGCTGCTTTGTCCAAGAACAAAGAGCAAGTTTCAATTTTGTAATTTTTGTGTTTAGTTTTGTTGCTGTTGATGGGTTGCTGTAATTAATGTTGATGTTGATATAAGAAATATTATTTTAATGAATTACGTTACTATGCCTCTTCAATTTGCTCCTTTATTTTTATTGTTTATGCATTTAATTTTTTTTAATGGTTAAAGAATTGACTATTAGTGTATTGATATTTTTTATTTTTTAAAAACGTTTAAACATGTTTAAAAAATATTTGAAAAAAAAAAAATACAATTTACACTAAGGGTACACCAAGTGCACAAATTGAGAATGCATAGTAGCACTACTCTATTGTAATTGCTTTGTCCTTGAACAATGAGCAAGAAATATTATTGTTGTTGTTGATGGGCAAATGTAATTGCTGTTGATGTGTTGCTAGAATTTTATTTTTGTGCTCAGTTTTGAAATATGTGAATAAAAAAATATTATTATTAATTAATATATAGTTAGTGTAATTGTAAAATATGAAAAAATAATAAAAAATAATATTATATTATTATTTTGACTAATCCAATATGAGTTTATGACTATAAAGATTTTAGATTTATGAAAAATATGTAATTTTTATTAAATTTTGAAGATGATTTTGATGAAATCAATACTGATGCATAATATATATATGCTTTTCTAAATGACTAGAGAAAGTATATATATAAAATATACGTTAAATATTTATAATTATTTCACTTTTTTTCCATGCATGGATTCACTCGTTTTTTAAGAAAACTTATATTAGACTTAAATATTCTAAATTTATATATAACAATTAACAACTATTTCAAAATGATATTATAAATATTCCATTTTAATATTTTAATTGAAACCTTCACCAAAATAAAATTCAAACATTTTTTTTTTTTTTTTTGGGAAACGTAATTCAAGACTTTGATATATCTGCCGCCTGGGATGTATTTCCAAAGGAGCATTACTCTTTATAAGTACAAATTCCACACACCAAAATTTTTTTAAAATTTTTTTAAAGTTTTTTTTAATTTTATTATTCTTAAAATAATTGAATTATTCTATTCATAATCTATACACCACACATTTAGTAAGAAAATTAAATTAAAGAAATCATAAAAAGAATGGTGTATGGTATACGAGGCTTAGGTATAGAATTTTTCTTTCCAAAGTAGAATCACCAACCGAACAATCCATTGCATTGGTTCGCTTTCTTCATACGAGAACCTTGAAAAACAGTGCGTTGTAATAAATAACAGAAGCCCAAAAGTTGGCAACCTTCGACTATAAATGCCAACAACTTGCAACTTCTGAACATCCATATATCTTTTCGTTTACTGACGAAGATGGCCGAAAAGATTACCAACTTGAAAAACAAATGCGTTGCTTATGATTATAGTGAAGATGAAAACGTCGACGCAGAAGAAGACTTCGGCCTCTCATTGGAGAAGTTGAACCTTGGTCCAAGAAAGAAAGTCATTGTTCTGGGTCTAGGAGGGTTGTTATGCCATAGAGTCTGCCGTCGTGAGAAGTCCAACATTCCAAGATTCCGCATTCCTGACGCTTCCTATGGAAGCTTTTTGGGTAGAATTCTTTATCTGTCTTTTTTGTCATGATGTCTTGTCTGTGTTATATGTTATGTTTAGAATATCATTCATTACGTTATGGCGATTCCAGTTTACAGGAGGCCTTATTGTGAAGAATTCATGAGATTCTGTCTTGAAAGATTTGAAGTTGGGATATGGTCTTCTGCAAGGGAGTGAGTATACATAAGCCCCACCTACTCATTCATTGTGTTGCAAGGGAGTGAGTATACACAAGTTTCTGATAATATTTTGCTTTATTTCGAGGTTCTAATGGTTTAAAACCTCATCCGAATGCATGGCAAATAGATGGTATCTGAACAGCGCTTTGGATTGTATAATGAAAGGGTTGAAAAGCAAGCTTTTATTTGCTTGGGTAAGTAAATATATTGTACTTGATGAATTCCGCTCTTAATTCAACAAGAACTATTTATGAAATTGCTTGGTGCATTTCTCAGCTTCCTTCCTCCTCGATCGATTACATCTGCAAACTTTTTTTTGACCCTTGAGTTTTTTAGGACCAAGAAAGATGCACTGATTCTGGGTTCAAGACCTTGGAGAATAGGAACAAGCCCATCTTTTTAAAAGATTTCAGGAAACTCGAGAGTTTTGGAGTTAAATACTCTGTATCGAACATATTGCTGATAGATGATAAGCCATACAAGGCTCTGCTAAACCCTGTATGTGACGGACAACATTCTTCAGGATGTACTAGGCTTCACAATAGCTCGAGTTTCTAATTTTGTTTTTAATTTTTTATGATAAGCCATAATTTTTTATTCTAATAGATTTGAGAATAATTTTGTGGTGAGAGTGAACACAATTACTTCTAGTCTTATTAATTACATTCTGGTTTGGTTTAATTTTTGTTTTTCATTCCAGCACTTCATCGCTTCGTTCTCTTTGAGCATTTTGTTTCACATGTGGGATTTGACATACATTTCAGACATTCCGATTGCCTACAATATGTCAATAACTATATTTTTGAAATTTAGGTACACTATAAAATCAATTCAATTTTTTTATCGAGCTGAATTCATCTTTAAATTTATCATTTCAACGTGTGCGAGCCCTTGTTCGGGCGAAAGGACGTTAAGGCAAATTTGCTGCCATCGACAATAATATCAGGATTTGGCGGAGGCTGTACGTACATTTTCAATTGCATGTATAGCCAGCCAATCAAGAACAGTATATGAAAATGTGGACAGGATTAAAATAAGTCAATGAATTTAGAGTGTACTAATATTCTCACGAATAAAATCCATACATAGCATGTCAAAAATTGGTCTGAATTTGTTAATAATTCCTAATCCTAGTTAAAAATGTTGAGAATTTTAAATCTATTCGTAACACAGTAACTAATCAAATTAACCAACTGTTCTTGTTACTTCAGCCTCCGTGATCCCAGATACACCTGAAATGAAATCAATACGGTACCAAAAATTAGGTCTGGAAGGCAAAAATCGCATCAGACTTCAGAAATAAACGACGGAAGAGGTAATGAAAATGCATGTCTACCTAAAATCTATTCATCAAAAGCAGAGACATTGATGTCAGGAGATGGCCTCTGATCTGAGGTTGGCTCTGAGCCATTCCGAATAGCAGTATTCTGTGTGGCATTTGCATTCAGTTTAACACCCACACCATTATCTGCTTCTGCTTCCGCGTTGTTCTGCGCTTTCAGCTCTACAGGGTTGAAAAGGGACCCTTCAAGTTTTGTTGATGTAATAGACCTTGCCAACATGTCTGGAGCACCTGTGATTGGGCTCAACATGGTTTGTTCACGATGGTACTTCTTTTTATGCGCCTTATAACCATTTGGCATGAAGCTTCCAACAACAATCTGGCAAATTAAACAGAACAATTATAGTTACTCTGATGGTAATAATAAAATAGTGGAATGTTGTGTTGTCTCTGTAAAAACAGATTAACTTGCATGAGAGCCGTGAAAACTGCATATTTCATTGATAGCAGAAACAGCATCTATATAGTCCCATTATCCTATCCACAACCATAAAAAGAATTAAAACAGTCCAATCCAGCATACTTCCAGCCATGAGCATTGCTACTGCGATTGATTGATACTGCATATTGCACAAGGCTAGGATCTCTTCACATTATTTGTTATCGTTAACAGTTTTTGACAGTCCCACTATTATTGCAACCGTGTTTGGAAAAAGTGATTCTTTCCCAAATACAGTAATTTCAAAGCTAATAAGCAAGTTGGTAACTCCGTATAATGTCCGTAATTATCAAATCATAGCATGAAACGCAGTCAACACTTGAATAATTACGAACTATTTTAGGAATTAAGTGAAATTAAAAGAAATGCCTCACTTGGATAGGGCCAGCAGCCACTAGCAAACCAGCAATGCCACCACCTATTACACGACCATCAGGACCAGCCAATGAGATGCTTAATCCACCAGTTCGACTTCTTTTACCAACGGTATCAGTGACTGTAAATGACCCAGATAAAGACAATATCTCAAAGCGGCCCTGCAAGAAAGTAGTTGAATTAAACTGACGTTAAAAAATGAAGTTCATGATGGTATATACGGCAATAAGAAGTATAAAATCATCAGGTAAAAATCATATACTATGTAATTTTCAGGTACAGAAAAAGGTCTATTATCCACGAAGAATATTGTGTATGATCAAAATTGTCAATTAGAAACATGTATGCATGTTCAAAGCTGGTGATAGAGTAATCGGAAAGGTACCTAATCAATTATCAACTCACACACAGGAAGGAGCAAGAAAACCTCACTGCTCCCAACCATCCTTTCGAGAGAGCAACATACCTTCGGGTTTAAATTATACACCAATGGAAGACCCTCTATTAAACAGGGGACTCGTGAATGTAAGCAAAGGGAAAACTCCAGGTACCAACATCGTTCTTGAGGGTGCACAAACTGATACTTAAATCATGCATCTAATTCTGCTCTATTCTTACAAAAGATAACGGCCCGAACCCTTTTAGGTGCGAAAAGACACCGAAAATGCAAGAAAAAATGACAACAAATAGTGATAAAAAAAACACACACACACAAATCCCAGAACATGCCTCGTAGGTCAAGATTCCACCAGAAGAACCCGGTTGGCGAATAGTAACATTGGAAACTGCACCATTGGCGGAGAGAATGCATATTCCTCGAGGACTCTTCTGAGAAAATGAAAGAATTTTTCCTGCAACATCCTGTAAGATGAAGTAGAATCGATATTGGGTAAACACGAGACTATCAGGATTGGCGCAAAAATCCTGAAGTATTATTATCGTTATTATTGTGATTATTATTTTGATAGTTAAAAAAAGAACTATATTGAAAAATGATCAGAAAGACAGAGATGGTATTTCGTGTGGGGGTGGCCACAAAATACATGATTTTATCTTTAATACATTACCTCCCCAGTATTAACAGTGACCACGTGCGGTGTGAAGTCCCCTCCTGCCGTGTTCGCAAACAATTCACCTTCTCAGATGAACATCCACAGGACCACATGTAAGATAAATTGAGCTAAAACGACCTAAAGCAGCATGCCCATTTAACATCACAAGGTAATCACGTTTATCACGTAAAATTGTACTAATATTACACAAGCACTCAAGATATTTCATACAAAGCATAACCCAAATTTGCATTTCCAAAAATAAATCCCCATCTATTTAATTCCCCCATGCTGGTTATGTAAGATTGAATTTTTTTTTTTTTTTGGATTAGTATATAAAATTGAAATTAAGATCCAAAGCCCCCACTAATGAAATAATTTTCCGAATCCTTAAATGATCCTTATTTAACCTGGTCTCGGGATGGTATGAAAATGGGCAAAAGATGAGCCTCTATGGTACTTGTCCTAGTTTCCATAAACCCAGTACCGTTAAACGGTACAACCAAAGAAAGTTGATTTTCGTTGACCAACAAAGGAAAGGTACAAAGTTTATGACACCAACCACAAAATCTTAATCTAATCTCTCTTTCCTTTCAGGCGTTTTCTCAGCAACCAAACTCACCTAAAGAAGCAAGAAGCTGCCAGTTGCCAGACCCAGAAGGCCTGCCTCGTCCCCTTTTGGAAGAAAACTCGGGTGGGGAAGAAGGCGACAAAGTAAACCCTGGCGGTGGTGGCACAATGTACGACAGCCTCAGGTTCCCATCTGCGTCGTACTTCCTTGGCCTCCCTCTCTTCTTTTTCCCAAACAACTCAGCACTCCCTGGTGTCGTGCTTGTTGAAGTTAGCATCGTTGAGGTTGTGGTTGTGGTAGTTGTTATAACTGCAAGACTCATATCCCCGGGCCTGTTCAGCACCACCTGGGGTAGCGCCACGTTGCTCAACGGGGCCGGGGCTGAGTCTGTGTCTGAGTTTCCGAGTGATCCAGAAACCGTGCTCTCCTTCTCTTCCATTAAAATATGTTTTAAATGGAAAACCAAGCAAAGCGGGTTTTGTTATATGCTTCTAGAAGAGGAATCGAGGAAGATGGAGGAGAAGTTTGAACGAGGAAGGGTACATTCAGATGGCGGCAAACGTATTGTATGGAAGAAAGGGCGCTTGCTGTAGCTCTTTTTTGATTAGCTTTGGTGGGAGATTTCGTAAAAAGTTCCCTCCATTAATGGTTGGAAGGAAGGCAGGAAAATGACCCGGAAAAACTGGTATGGTATTTTCTGTTTTCTTGACTGGACAACACAGTCCACATTAGGTTAAGAGGCAGAATTACCGGTATGGATATACCCAAAGTACCCCCTCTCAATTGTTTGTATACCCCAAAATTTCATTAAATACTGCTGCATTTTATTTTATTTTATTTAGAAATGGCATCAAATATAAAAAAAAAAAAAAATTATGATTGTGCAACATCATTTATTTGTCAGTTATCTAAATAATAAGAATTTAATGAAATTGAAAACTATTAATTTAATTTCAAAGCATAAGTTAATAATATCTTAGAATGCAAAAGTATGATAGTAATATGAAATGTCGACAAGCAAAGCCAACGTTAAGGAGCGTTACTTCAAATTCAAATGGATATTTTCCTTTTCCTTTAGTAAGTATTCAAGTAGATAGGAAAAGAGTAGTTGGTGTGTTCCTCTATTGGGCCTTTTGCATCAAAAGAACCGAGTAATTAATTAATTAATTAATTATAAGGCAGCTTTATGGAAGTCTCCAAAAAACGGGATTTAAATATCCGGTCAAACTAAGACCGGTCCTCTTCTCTAAAACCCATTTAAAAAAAAAAAAAAAACGGTGCGCATCCCTAACTTTAACGTTTCCGAATCCATAAACCGGAATCTGATTTGTTTTCTGTGATCAGGGCACTTTTCACTTGCTATTTACTGGTAAGAAAATGGAAGCTTTAAAAAAAATCCAACTTTATAATAGAGAAAATTAAAAATGGTTTTTCATAGACATTCCTATGCTTTTTCTAAAAATAAAAATAAAATTATATTAGCTGTTTATATGAGATTTTCCGTCTAATAATTTTGACATGATGTACACTGTTCTAATAATTTTGCAGTTTGAATTATTATCGACATAGTAACCGAGGCTTTTATAAAATTGTTGTAAATAATTTCCATATCAACGTTTGAGTTTCAACCTATCATGAACATCGGCAAGCGCAAGACCAACAATTCCTCCGTGGATAATGAATAAAATAAACAAATTATGGGTTACTTTTTTATTTTACTTTATTTTAAAAATAAATTCGTTAGTTATAATATACATTAAAAAACAAAACCGTTATATGATTAGATAAAGATAAAGAGTATTGCTAGCGTGCCATTCAATTTTGATCGTCGAGAGTGTCTGTTAGTACAAAATTATTTTTTTAATATATTTAAAAAATAAAAAATAAATATAAATATATTAAAAATAATTTTCTTAATCCTTAAGTAAAAATTTTAAAACAAGATTTAAATAGATAAGCAGTTAAAATGAAGAGATAAACTCATACGACATTCTAGTATTTTTCAAAGATAAATGATAAAGCAATCGAAAAGGGGTACACCTAGTTTGTATTTAATTATTTTTATTTAATAATTAAAGAAGTTTTTTTTTAATAATTTTGTATTTTTTTAATTTTTAAAATTTTTTTAATTGGGTTTAAAAAAATGTTTTAAAAAAAAAGGTAAAAAAAAAATAGACTGTTCGGTACAAAAGAGGTGTACGATTTTCGATGTCCCTGGCACCAATCTTAGATAAAAATCTCCTTCCATTATCTATCAAAAACTAAATAAAAATAAATTATGAAGAAACAAAGGGCGCCCGTATCAGTTTTGTCGAAATAAAACAAAGGCAGTCTGAGAGAAAGTAAACATGTCAGTAAGACGAGGACCAATCACGCTCGATTAACTAAACCATGCTTCAGCCGTTTGATCGAATGCTCAGCTCAGCTCTAGCTGCATTTGACGGTAGCTAATACTAGAATGTCGTTTTGTTTTTGAACACCGTTTTGTTTCGATATATATATTTAATTTTTGAACACCGTTTTGTATTTTTGAACGCCGTTTTGTTATATTTAATTAGATACACACTAGCATTACTCTTTAATTAAATGGTGCTTCAACCTAATATTATTGATATTAATAACATCCATCATATAAAAATAATTAATTTAGTTATCCGTTATGCTGCTAAATCACGAGGGACCAAAATAGATAAATTCAGACATTAATTCATATCTTAACAGACATTAACAATATTCTCGGATATGATGAAATAAATATGCTATGAATCGTTTTTAAGCCCCGAGCATTTGAAACGGTAATAAATTTGCGAGCCAGTCCCCAAATTAATAAAATTTTGTTATGAATAATATTGGAGATGGTGAATGAGTAGGCACCGTCAAAGTCCATTAATTAGTTCCCAAAAACTAGCTGTTGTACTTGTAGAATCAAAATCCAAACCATTATTTATTCCATTGTATGGTTTCTCAGCCAATATATTTATTGGTAACCAATTCCACCTAACACGCGCAGCTTTAACTATATATGCATGTCAATGGGCATTTAAAAATGAAAGAATAATGATTCAAAAAAAGAAGAAGGACCATATGTCATGTACTGTGACTTTCTCAACACCTAGCTGGCATGCCTTCAAAATACATCAAGGCTAGGTGGGAAATTTAAGCATCATATATATGATATATATATATATATATATATAGTTCCACAAAAAGTCAGCATATGAGGCAGATATGCCAGCGAATTTGGCTCATAGTTTCTATCCACTTTTCCCAATCTATCTGCGATTCTGCAGGCGCGCGCGCGCGTACGTATAAAATATAAATGGAAACACAAAGGCATGCAGTTCGAAAAAAGGAAGAAGCCCCCCCGGTGATGATCACGTGAGTTTATGGAGTTTCAAGGGCCGAGGCTAGCCTCCACATTATTTTAAGGAAATTAAACAGCGTACTGGGTTTTCCAACGAACGCCTTGCATGCAGTAGATAATATTTATAGGAATATAAAAAAAAAAAAGAAGAAGAAGACAGAAGTGCTCTCGTGTATGCCGTGACTTTATAATTTGGCGGAAGGCGGACCACGGATCAAATTTTTAAATTCATCTCTCGGCATGAAAATAAAGCTGCTCAGTTATAATTAAAGTGGTGATATTATATGCAGAATTGATTTCCCTTTCGGCTTCTCTCCATGTGGGTTCATTATATATGCTAATAATCTCGACTAGGCATGCTTAGTCAATACAAATTTAACAAATGATTTCTCTAAGTTTTAAATATATATATATATATTGTCTAATTTCTTTGTACAAAATTAGACTCCATTATAAAAAGTTGTAAAAAAATATTTTCTTTTTTAGCGAGACTTGTTTATTTATTCGACATATGATTAATTCTTCCCTTTTTTTTTTTTTTTAAGCAAACGTCGATCGGACTCCAATTATTCTGTGGATGTGTTATGGTCAAAGTCGTGTGTTTGCGATATTGCCACTTAAATTAGGATCATGAGAATACTACAAGAAACGGTGAGCAGGGATGTTTTGCGAAATTTGTGTAGGTGTTATTCCATTTAGGAGTTAGCTCGAAGGGTGTAAATTGCGAATTCAGTCTATGCCAAACAGAGATCATATATGGATGGGTAGTTGGCCTTACGGTACTAATTTAGAATATCTACCATAAATCTATGCAACTTTTTTTAACTGTCTAAAAGAATGCCATCTAATTTTCTGCAAAATTTAATCGATAATGATTCCCATGAGAGGAAGCAATCATGCGGATTATTTATTCCCCCCAAAAAAAAAGAAAAGAAAATGATTTACAGTATCGAATTGGTTGCTAAATGTAGCAACATTATAATGATATTCTATTGTTGCTAAGCTTGAAATTCGGGCCAATGGTATATGTAAATTCTGAAAGGTTTAAACATTTTATTTATGAGAAATTCTATTTGCAGTCCTGAAGTGGGGACTGCATATGCAAGCACATGCTTAAATGAGAGAAAACATTATTTTAGGAGGGATAATTTTGTAATTTTACAAAATTTTAAAGTTAAAATAGCCTAGGCCTGCACATACAGTCTCCAAGTGGGGACTGTACCTACCATTACTCTTTATTCATAATCTCTTTTATCGTCATCCTCTCATTATTTTATAATGTGATATTAGATGATAATTTTATAAATAAAATATAATAAAGAATATCTAATTATCTAATATCACATTATGAAATTATGAGAATTGAGATAATGAATAATATTGTTTTTTTATCTAAACATTTTTTAAACTCTTTAAATATTTAAAAAAATCACAAATTTATTAAAAAATAATTTCTTAATCATTAAGTTAAAAAAAAAAAAAATCGGTAGACTTTGTCAGCAGCATTTCCCAATGAGAAAATATCATTTCAAATCAATAAGAATTTATATCTTTATCTTGAACTTTGCTTTGATCTAAAACCCGTACAAGTTATTAGCACTATTTAAGTAGCAATACTTTGCTTGGACCGCCATTCATAGGCTAGTAGTCAATCTACTTAAAGGAGTTTTTAAGCCTCTGTGTGTCGAGTCGACGGCATATGATCCAGGCCGAACAAGTTATCTAGTTGCGAATCACGTATTGGGCTATACTATGTTCATAGCCCAATACGACTCGGACCGGCCCAAACAATACTCAGCACAACTGGACTGCGAGAAAATCATTCTTTGCTCGAATAAATGCTTTTAAATTTTGTGCAATTTTTCTTCTTTCTTTAGTGGTTGAGACCTAAATACCGATACAGTCCCCCATTTGGATTTCCAAATAGGGATTGTTTATACAAATCTATATATTTGAAAAAAATTTAAAATTATAATAATATTTTTTTTAAAATAATATTTTTTTTTATATTCTTATTTATCAATGAGACTGCACACACAATTTATCACTAGACTGAAAATAAAATTTCTCATAATTTTAACCTTAAGGTTCACAGCCCTCATTTTTTGCAGCTTTAATTAGCTAGGTAGGAAATTCTAAGGTGTCCCAAGCAAAATACCACACCAATAATATATTACAATGACAAGGTCTAATTAAGGGAAGACCAAAATTACATAATTAGGAAATTATGAACCCCACACCCCAATCATGCTAATTAATTAATTAATATAACCTTAATTCGTCCAGGAGCTCTGTTTAATGCATCGACTTCTTTCCGACGCCGTGACCTTTGTAAGGCATCGGTATAGCCTTCAATGGGACAGCTTTCCTGAGTGCTATTCCCATCCTCTCGGTCATGTCCATCTCCTCTGGCTTAAGGCCGTCTGCCAAAACCCAGTCAAACCTGTGTAAGAGAGACCCTAAAGCCAGCGGAAGCACACGAGCAGCAAGAGGCATAGCTGGACAAATTCGTCGCCCAGACCCAAATGGTATGAACTCAAAATGGTGCCCCTTGAAATCCACCGTGTTTGGCTCCAAGAACCTCTCTGGTTTGAAAACCAAAGGTTCATCCCACGTCGTCGGGTCCCGTCCAATTGCCCAGACATTTACGAGAATCTGTGTATCCTTTGGGATATAATAGCCTAACATCTTGCACGAATCCATGGACATATGTGGGACTAAGAAAGGGAGAGGTGGGTGTATCCTTAGGGTTTCCTTTATGACAGCTTTGAGGTACGGGAGGCTTTCGATGTCCTTCTCTTCCAGTCTTTTACCAGGGATGATGGTGCTTCTCAGCTCAGCCTGGACCTTCTTTAGAGTTTCAGGGTTGTGGAGAAGCTCAGCCATTGCCCACTCCAGTGTGCTTGTGGTCGTGTCTGTCCCCGCAGTAAACATCTCCTGATCAAGCGTTGAATCAAACGAATATATTTAATTCAAACTATCTTGACACACTTCAAGAAACTGTATACGATCTATATATGGATTATGTGCATGTTGTGCGTATTTGAAAGAAAAAAGAAATTGCTTACAAAGACTACAACGTTTATGGTTCTTGGAGAAAACCTCGAGGGCTCCTCCACACCATCACCCCGAAACTCCAAAAGCACATCTAGGTAGTCCTTTCTTTTCTCTTCGCTATTTTCATTCTCCATGTTCTCCATGTTCTCCATCCTCTCTCCGATGAACCCTCCTGCGATTTCAAAGGCACGTTCGACGTGGAACTGGGTCTTCCTCCGTATACCTTGTGGATCCATCCACCTTAGGATTGGCATGAAATCCGCCACGTTCGGCTTCCCAGCCAACTCCATGACCTTGCCTGCATGGTAGAAAAACTTGGCCCCTCTCTCCGATTTTGGATCCAGCAAATCTTTTGAGAACATAAGATTTCCTATGAGATTGAAAGACATCAAGAAGATGAACCTTCCAACGTCGACGCCTTCGGTACCATTTGCACTAGCATCTTCTATGAACTGCACCATGCCGTCGATGCACCTGCCGCGTACAGCTGTGAAAACATATAAACAATAACTTACACTGATTTTACAGCCAATAGAAGTTAACTATCAAATATTAACATTCTAGGGGTCGAGCCAGTACTACACCCACGTTGGTAATAAACAGAAAAAGGAATACCACCTCGCGTTGCTTCAAGACGATTTGTGACGAAAAACTCGGTGGTGCACAAGCGCCGCAACAAGCGCCAGTGAGGTCCATATTGAGCGGTAATGAGGGAACCCTCGTTACCATAATTCCCCTTCATGGACTCGTAAATCTTCCTACCCGCAAGAACCACATCATGATTTTTGAACATGACACGAGCCACTTCACTGGAGGAGATCACCACCGTGCTCATTGACCCTAGCCAAAGGGTCATGATGGGGCCGTGCTTGCGAGCCAACTTTACGAAGGACTCGTGTGGCGCCCAACCCAGTTGGAAAATGTTTCCAACCACCGGCCACCATCTCGGCCCTGGTGGGAGCTTACCTTGTCGATCTTCCAATCGGCGGCGTCGGTGCTTTGTCATCATAACCCATGCAAAACATAGCAATATTATAGATAGGACTAACCCAGTGGCCGCCTCATACTCCATGTTTAGGTGCCTTTTCAGGATTGTTTGCTGGCTTGCCTACACAATTACTCTCGCCCTGGCCTGGTCGGTCTATATAGCAGTTTAATTCGGCCTAGCTAGTTACGCGACAAATCTGTTAAACCATTTTTGCATAGATTGATCTACATAATTTTATATATGAAGTTTCGTACACTGTCTTCTGGTTTCATCTGGCAAGTTGAAATTATATATATATATATATATATATATAAATATATATATATTTATTTATTTATTTATTGCATTAGATTATATGCATGATTATATGCATGGGCCGGTCTTGACTCTAAATCCATGCGCTTTTTTTCTTTTCTTATAATAAGCGAAACCATCCCTCTCGGGCCTACTTCTTGACCAATCATTCTTGCAAGAGTATAATTAATAGCTAGCAATGGAAGAAATTAACGGACAAAACTTATGAGGGTGCGCGTGTCTATTAAATTATGCGTTTTTGACATACTAAATTAATGGTCACGTTTTTACGTACGCGATCATTCATGTTAATGAAAAATGCGTTTTATTAGCTAGCTAGAGAATGATGTTGCATTTGCACATGTGAGCGAGTGGGGGACCATATAATTAATATATATCTATATATGCATGATGTGCAACAAATCTCATGTACACACACGTATTTTACTTGTCATCTTTTAAGGCTACAAATTAATTCAAATGCGACACAATATTTAATGGTGTTATTTAAATGCTTTTATATCACACACCTTCACATGATATAATTAATTAATTTATAATTTTAAATTTTAAATTTATTTTTTAAATTAAATTACAATACGTAGATTAATAATACGCAGTGTAGAGATGTTAAAGTATAAGAGAAATTTTATTTACAGTCCTGAGTAAAAGATTTCATGTGCAGTCTCATTGATGAACGATGATAAAAAGAAAAAAATCATCATTTTAAAAATGATAATATTGTAAATTTAATTTTTTTAAAACATAATTATATGGACTTGTATGAATAATTTCTAAATAGGAACTGTATGTAGACTAACTTAAAATATAATGAGAAATGATATTTACTGTCATAAAGTGTGCAATCACTCACACTCCTTTTGAGAAAAGTGAATAAATATAAGATTCACATGAAAAAATTAATTATTTAATTATGGACCTCACTTTTTTCTAAATTAGTACGTGATATTTATATAATTCATAACTGTATTTAATATTACTCAAATATAATTATTCCACGTACAATATTATAGGGAGTAGACATTATCCGATCCGATACGCACTCATTGAGTTATATGCATGCATAACTTCATCCGTAGAGATGATGACTAGCTAGCCATTTTTAATTTTTTTAATAATATAATATAATTAAATCTTTAACATATCCCTAATTACACGGGACCATTGAAATTAATTTGGAAAAGGTTACGTGATTAGCCAGCTCTCCCTATCTACGGTCCCATCGACCTCTTTTTCCAAACATTTTGTTTAAATGATTTACGTACGAATTCGAGATACAACACCTTAGGCCTATTATTTTTGAGTCGTTTCGGCTGGGGCGTTGCTTTCATGGACCCACTTACACGGGGATCCTGCTATTAATTTAGCTAATCTTGGTGATTATTATTGTTATGTATTATCCTTTTGGACCTTAATTATTTCAGGATCAAGCTCTGCGCTATATATGCTTTGCTCAGCAGTGACCGGTAAACATAAATATTTTAATCTTTACACTTACATCGATTCTAAAACAGTTTTTTTTTCAAATATCTATCCATCTTAATTTGGAATTGGTTCCGAATTGATCTGATTTATTTCTAAGATTTCGTTTGTTTTCACAATTTCTGGTCTAATCTCATCTAATTATTATAATTTTTTTAAATTTTCACACAAAATAAAATAAACAATTTAATTTTTTTTAAATATCAAAACAAAAATAATATTCAAAATATATATTCTAACTATATTTTATTCAATTTTTAACTTTTATCTCAACTCATCTCATCTTATCTGCGAAAATAAGCGAGGTTAAACTAATAAAATGCTAGTTTATTATATATAAACTTTATACCTTCTTAATTTGGTTAATTTATCATTTTTGAATTACCAGTCCGAAAGCCTTTCTCCTTGGCTTATTTCAGGTCATCATGTTGGGCATTTCTCACACATGGTTCTTGAAATGCAACGGTTAAATCCTTTCTGTTCTTCAGGTTTGAAGAGCCTCTTCTTGATCAAATTTTGTGGTTAAATTATTACTTGCCTAAAAAATTCAAAGCGATAGGAAGAGGTCAATTTAGTTATTTAATTTGTATTCTAACACCTCTCATGTGTGGTCAGATTTTCCAAAGAGAATATTTAATTGATGTGTGTGAGGCGTGGAGTTAATTTGAACTGAGAACCTCTGTTCTAATATCATGTTACATATTCATTTGTCCAAAAAATTTAACCGATGGGAAGAAGTGAGTTTAATTATATAATTTATATTCGAACACTCATATTTCAAATTTAGTAAACAATTTCTTTTCAAAATATAAGCTTTTAAAATTATTTAGATTCAAATCTTCAAAATGGTTATTGAAGTTTCACAGCGTGGCATGTTAGTTGTCCCATGAAAATCTGTAAGAAATAGACAAACAGCCACTGTCTTTTCTATTACTAATTGATTTCTAGGTCTGTAGTACCCCATATATAGCTAATTTATTTGTTAACGTGAATTGTTCAATCCTCTGTCTGTAGTGAACATACCCCAGATAGGTGGACTCCTCAGTTGATTGGTGTTGTAGATTAGTAGCAGTTGAAAAGTGACAAATTCCCTACTTCGGTCAACTCTTACAAAAGCCATGAATTAACTCACTTTGAGCCATATGGGGGTGAAGGTGCTTAAGTCCAGCTGAATCTCGTGGGGCTTGTTTCTGCTGAAATTATAATAAGAAAGGTCATTCAAGTAGATAATTTAAATTTAAAGGTCTTGTAATATCGTATTAAGGACTTCTAAACCATTATGATACATGACTTTTTTTTTATATTAAACTTATAGCTAAGGGTCTTTTGCTGTGATCATGCAGGTTTTTGGAAAAGTAGAGCTTGAGAAAGTGCTCAAGGAGCTATTCAGTGATGCTAAAGTTCTGGAATCACGTCACATGGCTGCAAAACAAGCAAACCATTCTCTTTCCAGGCCGGGCGTCGTTGCCAATGTCTGGAACCTACTGAATTTGCATGTTTTCAAACGGGCTCTCTGTTAGAAAGTAAGAAAAGACCTGCATGCAACAAAAGTTAATGCAAAGGCGAAGGTTGTTTGACAAAGAAGTATTTGTTGATGGTATGCTAGTTAGTGTGACTGAAACTCGTTATGGCTCTTCATTAATTATCACGCATGGAATTTTTGGCAGCCGTTTTAATTCAGAATGATCTATACAATCTTATTCTGTACATTCCATATTGGTGGGTTGCTCTCTCGATCATTGCATTCGCGCGGTTTGGACATCAACTTTTGCCCCTAGGGGAAGGTGAAAAAGGGAGTTATAAATTGTTATTGTAATCAAGTCATACGTCGTATAAGTTAGCATTTTGACCTTGATTTGAATGAAATATGAAGATAATTATGCAAGGACAAACTAGAAAACTTTTTGTTGGTTGTACAGTATATACTTCTTTTACTTCTAATATGAAATCTATGTGTTATTGTGCTTACATTTTCTTTCGTTACTTGTCGACCTACTTCAAAGGTAGGGTAGCATGTTAACACGAATTCAAGAAGTTTTAATCAGTCTTCCAACATCATTTTTTGGAAGCTTTAAGGTACGATAAAATTAATCTTCATTCTATCTGTTGGGGTGTTGGTATCAAATTGCTGAACAAAACCTTTTGATCTAGAGTCGAATTTTTGCATACATGTTTCAGTTTCAAATAACTTCAATTTTAGTTGTTCTGTTGGTGCAAGACCCTCAATTTTCTATCCGTTGATCTTGTACGTAAGAACCGGCCAGATTATGCAGAACCTCCATTATGCCGTAGGACTACTTACAAATGTATTTCAAGCTTTGAGTATTTAATTTCATTATTCTAATCCAGATATTTTCAATGTTATCAAAATATAACAAGGCTTCATAAATAAATAAATAAATAAAGCTGCTTGGACAGCCACCATTCTTCGGAATCTGGTTTTTAGAATAACTAAGGAACAAAATTACTAAATTACACAACATCAGAAGACTAAATAGGACTAACTGTTTTGGCTTGTGGAGAAGAGCACATAAAGCTTACAAATATTACAAAGAACTCTGATAAGAGTCTGCAACAGCCAGAATTTGCAGCGAGAAACTGCAAATGAAAATAGATCAGGACATGAATGAGGATAGAAACAACCACGCAACGGGAGCTCATCAATTTAATATTGGCGCATAGTTACTGAAGCACTTGAAAGAAAGAGATGGGCATCAAGCGAGTCCATCTTCAGTGGTGGCAAGTGAAGGTGAAAGTGAATTGCGGGATTCGTCATAATCCTCCCCGAGAGGAGACTGCTCCACCCTGATGACCTCTATCATCTTCGCCACTTCTGCCATTGTTGGCCTCTTTTCGGGCTGTGGCACTACACAGGCCAACCCCACATGGAGCATTGACAAGAGTTCTTCCTCGATGTTCTTATACCTTAAGAGTTCTTGGTCAAACACCTCAGCAGTCCATTCTTCCTTCACGACCGATCGAACCCATTTGGGAAGGTCCACAGCCTCATGTTCCTGATCTTCGTCCACGCGTGGCCGACTTGGTGAAGGGTACTGGGACGGAGCTCTCCCTGTAAGAACCTCCAACAACAATACCCCAAAGCTGTACACATCTGCCTTTTGAGACAGCCTCTTGATTTCTGCCTGCTCAGGAGCCCTGTATCCTCCTAATCTTGCAATGGCATGAACCGGATTTATAAGCAGCGAGAGCCCGAAATCTGAAATGCATGCAACGCCGTTCTTGTCGAGTAGCACATTCGAAGATTTCACATTCCCATGAGGTATTTTAGATACGCTGTAGTCTTCATGAATCTTTGCTAGTCCTCGAGCCGCTCCAAGCACCAAGCTGATCCTTGTAGTCCAATCCAAAGGGATTCTCCCCGGACCCCGATTCCCTAAATTCCACAAATAAAAAATCCAAGAACCACACAAATTAAATATTATTGAAATGAAATATATACATAGTACGTATTGATGAATTTTGTTACCGTAAAAAATCAGTAAGTATATTATATATATGCATATATATAGATATATATATATATATATTAGAATTGTTACGTATATATAGATAAAAGGATTATACAAATTAAATAAATTTATAAATTGATGATGTAGTTTGATGTAATTTGTTAGATCTATTTTATAATAAAAATAATTTTACAATCTGACGTATCGCATAAAATTATATCAATTTATGAGTTTATTTTTACGAGTAATGCTATTCATCATCTTAACTTCCATCATCCTTCTATCATTCTATGATGTGACATTAAGTAATTGGGAATTATTTATAACATTTTACTTATAAACTTATCATTTAATGTCATATAAGATGGTAGGACGATGATGAGAATTAGAATGATGAATAGATTTTTTCTATTTTTACAATAATATCCTGTGTGAATTGTGACTAAATTACTGTTAGAAGCAAGTTTATAATCCAATGATTGAAAAAATAAAACACTGACCATGAAGAAGTGAATGTAAGCTCCCGTTGGAAAGATAATCATAGACAAGAAGCTTCTCCTCCTTGGCATAGTAATAAGCTCTAAACTTCACAATATTTGGATGCTTAAGCTTCCCGATCACATCCATATACTGCTCAAACTCCTTCCTCTCACACGGGTTCGCGTCCTTAAGTCGCTTCACGGCCATGATGCACCCGTCATCGAGCACCGCCCTATACACTGTCCCCAGGCTTCCTTTCCCGAGCATCTCCGCCGATGCCCGGAGCAAATCCTCAAGCACAAACTGCTTCCTCCTATCGTAAAACACAAGCTTGCTTCGGTCTGTGGCGTTTGTGGCATCGCTGCAGCTATCTTCACCTTCATTGCTGGCATACACCTTCTTCTCGCTCCCACCATAGCTACTCCCACTCCTCCTCCTCCTCTTCCCGCTATCGTTCTCCGCTATAGAACCAGACAAACTCCGGTCTCTCGCACAGTAATACGCGAGGACGAATGACACCACCACCAACAACGCCACGCAGTTTGCTATTACAATGGCCACTATAGCACCGGTACTTAGTCTGTTTCGCGATCCTCCTTTGCCATGACTTGTTGCAGGCGCTTGTGGCAACGAGCTCGGGTTCGACGTTACGGTCTGAGTAGAAGCGGACGCCGGAGGAGTTCCGCTGAACGAGCAAGCGGGAAAGGGCCTCGACCCACACAGACCTTCGTTCCCTGAAAATATATCCTTGCCGAATTTCTTCAGTAAACCGTCAGGCAAGCGTCCGTACAACTCATTGCTCGTCAAGTTCAGCTCCCTGAGATTCAGCAGGGAGACGGAGAGGTCAGGAACCGTCCCAGAGAGTGCATTGTTCTGTAACCGAAGCGTGATTAGACGCTTCAACCGGCACAGCTCTTTAGGAACCAAGCCGCGGAGGTTGTTGTCGGACAGGTCAAGGCGGAGGAGGCGCCCGAGAGACGATATCTCAGGTGGGATTTCCCCAGAGAGGTCATTGCCTGAGAGGTAGATGAACTTGAGATTGGTGCAGTTGGTGAGGGGTGATACGGTGCCGTTGAGGCGGTTGTTGTGGAGGTCGAGAAGGCGGAGCTGGTCGAGCGGAGCCAGAGAGTCGAGTGGGCCGCGGAGGTTTAGGGAAGGGAGGGAGAGAACGACGACGCGTTTGCTGTTTGAGGAGCAGTGGACACCGCGCCACGAAGCTGCGCAGGCATCACCGCCGGTCCAGTTGGAGTTGAGCTGGCCGTGGGCATCAGCCTGGAGGCGAAAACGAGTGAGTAAGTCTGTGTCGTTCGGGACACAGAGAGAGAGGGTGAAAAAGGCCAAGGCTAAGGCTGAGCTTAAGGGTAAGAGAAAAGGATTATTCATCTTTTGTGCAAGTAAGGAGGAGATTGGTTTTGTAGACGTGTTTAAATTTGCGTTCAAAATGTAAGGAGACTGGTAGCTAGTCTCACGCTCTCTCTTGTCTCCATGACTTGACTAAACAAGTTGAAACATGAAGAATTGGGTATGATTTAAGGGGAAGAGAGAGAGAGAGTGTGTGTGTGTGTGTCTGTTTATGATATCTTTTTGAGCTATACTTGAGTACTTGAGAGGGTGAGTATGATTAAAGGTGACAGCCTTATATGGGAGGGAGTGAGGCCTGGGATGGAGAGTGCTGGGTGAATGATTTCATTAGTCTCTCCCTCGTCTCAAATGGAATGGGTGGAAAGAAAGGTGTTTCTCTTTTTCTTGACCAATTGAGCGTTTGGGCTCTCCAGAATATTGCATGATGGCTTTCCCACCGATTACATAATTAAACTTGTGTTTACCATGTTGACCACTGTTTTTTTTTTGGTTAGTGAATATTGGTAGGTGACATTGAGGAGTAAAAAAAAAAGAGATTTGGGAAGCAGTGAAGCCTACCTGTGATCAGGAGATTCACATGGAAACTACAGTTATTACTGAACTCCACACCTATCTGATCTCCTTGATGCCACTTACCCTTGCCCAAAACAATGCTCGGAATAAATCCGCCAACAAATCCTTGGTTTGACTGTGAAAGTCGTCCTCTGCTTGATGAACATCTGGATGGCTAATCAGGAAAAAAGAAAAAAGAAGAATTGCATGATATGATTTGCATGCTGTCCGGCCCCCTTCCTTTGATATCGTGGAGGAAGGAAAAAGTGCACAACTTTAAGTCATAAGAAAGCAAAGGTGCTGTACGTACAATGTAACCTAGCTGCATTGATGATTGAGAATATTATGTAAATAGATATGGCTTAACTGGCCTGCAAATTGACAATTTTCATCATGCAAAACGTCCAAAACCTAGCTAATGGGCTTATATTTATATATATATATTTGCTAAGAATAAATTTGCTCCACGATAATATTCTGCACTTTCATTTATGGGTTCGATCTGCATCTATATACAATTATACAGTACTGATCATCTGCCTACCTCGTGCACATGAAGGATCGAGTTATGTCTTCTTCATTTTCTTCTCTCTCTTTTATTTCTTGCATACTACTCTCAAATATATAATATCCACAATCAATTAGATGATGTTATTTTGAAAAAACAACAAGAAGAAGAAGATGTATAAAAAGGGGCAATTTCAGGTTTACTTTTTAAGATTGAAACTCACACAGGTTGACTGTACAGTGCAAATTATAGCCTGCAACAAATTAAAAAAGCCTTTTCCAGAAGTAGCATATCTGTCAAAGTAATTGTTCAAGTTCCCCTGATTTTCAATGCCCACATGGTGGGGGCTCATTGGCAGTACACACCCCACTTCTCTCAGCCTTCATCTTCACCGATACAGAAATGCTGTCGCAGAAAGTGAAGAGATGCTTCTGCTTTAATTTTTTTTTTTTTTTCCCGGTTTCATTACGCTTCCTTTTGCCCTTTTATTACCACGCAACAAAAAGAAGAAATGGGAGAAATTGAAGGCGGGATTGGCGTTCTAATTTTGGAGGAGGGGAAGGGCAAAAGCAATGTAGTACTGCTGCTTGGGACACTTAAAATATTATTAATACTGTTAGTGTAATCATCGACATTGTTGTTGTTACTATTATTTTTCCCTTAAGCTAGGCGGGATCATTGGAAATGAAACAAAAGATCAAGAGAGATTTCCGGCTCAAGACGTTTCTGAAGCCGAGACTGCTGCATGCATTTACATCTTTGGCTTCACATGGTGTTTTGGTTGCATTGATGTCTCCAATATCGATCCACCTCCCCCGCCAACAGTTCCAAATCGACATGAAATGAACTCAGTGCAACTTCACCGAACCCTGTATGGGTTTTCTTCTGATCTCCTCTGGCTCTGGAGTCTGGTGTCAACAACAAGATCAATTCATCGTACCTATCACTTAATTGGTCATTGACTCATTCCAGTTCTTCTCGTGAGTCATGACTAGTTGCTGTTAATTAACCTAAAAACTTGCTAATTCAGTGGCTATGAAAACTGAAATTGCAAGACCAACCATTTCCATTTTTCTCTTCATGAGTATTGGCCATTGGGTACTAGTCTTGGATCGCCTCTCTCTCTCTCTCTCTCTCTCTCGGTGTCTCCACGTGGCTGGCTGCTTTCACAGTTTTATTTATGTGCCGCAGTGGCCTTTACAGGTAAAAAAGTCTGGACTCTGGACCTTCGACCTCACCCGTGACCCACCCAACAAACCCCACCTCGACCTAATTAGAAAAACAAGGGTGCATCGGACTGGACTGGGTCGCCTTTTAAGCCCAACACCTTTGTCTTGTTGCATTTTATACATTTTTAACATATTAGATGTACTGCCTTTTCTCTTTCATGATTATAAAAATACTAGGTTTTTTAATCTCCTTTAGACACATGTAATATTTTATATCATTCTATTTTGTCATTATAATTTTTTTAAATTTTTATATAAAATATAATAAATAATTTAATTTTTTTAAATATTAAAATAATATTATTATTAAAAAAATAATATTATAATAATATTTTATTTAATTTTCATCTCAATTAACTATGCATACGACACCTTGTCAATTTGACTCTTGTTATTATGATTTATAGTATTTATACTTGTAAGTTGTGGAGAACAGTCAATATATCTTTCATATTTTTTATATGATAGAATTTGATTTATAAGATAATTAATTTTGAACTTTTATTGCCAATCAAGTTTTGCTACTTAATAATACGGATGCACTTCTCAAACTGACTTATTGTGGGGTTGTGTTGCTCGTCTTGCTATCTCGGTCCTGCAGGTTGGGCAAAGACATCTCTTAGGGTCACTCGGCGTATGGTTGGGCCTTGTGCTCCATGGGCCTTAATAGTCCATCTACTTAACAATTACAATTATCGAATTACAAAGCAATGATAAAATATTTTTAAGAACTCAATAGTTAGATTCTTTTAAAATTTGAAGAAACTGTTAATCAAGATAAACTTATTTAGGGCATGTTTGGGGTTGCATTATAAAAGTAATTTTTAAAAATTTAAATAATCGTAATTTCTACATTATAAAGCATTTTTTAAATTTGTTTCCAAATAAAAGTAACATGTTTAAAAGTAATTTAAATATATAATTATCAGACAGTAAATAACTTTTTAATAGTATAACTTATTATTTAATTTTTAAGCTATAAATCTTAAAATTATAAGATATATTTTCTATCACAATCCCAATTATGCACTTAGAGTCATCGTATAAGAGAGAAACAGCTTCAAAACTTGGAATTACAGACATGCAAATTGTGCAGATATGCGAGAGTAATTCAAATATAAACACGATTTAGTTGGATTAAAGGAGTGTGCGGTGTCAAGTCAAGTTTGGGCCAAACCAAACTTGTTTTGTTGGGCTTTTTCTACATTTATTTCGGATATTTTTTTCTTCTTAAAAACTCAAGATATTATACCCGTTTGGATACAATAAATATTTTATTTTATCTCATCTCATTATTATAATTTTTTTTAATCTTCATATAAAGTATAATAAACAAGTCAACTCTAAATGTTTTAATTTGCACAACAGATCAGAAAGAATGAAATGATTATCCCCGACCCACGATGGTGATTCGGGTGTCGATACGGTAGTTTTCGCATTCATCCATAAAATAGAGAATAAATAAGCAAATGAGAATAAATAAATAGAGAC